>NC_133207.1:19746817-19776817 GCF_958299795.1 Porites lutea | reverse complement strand
GAAACAAAAATTTATACTATTTAAAAATTCCTAAGGTATACACATGATTAAAATAAACAATAATACTGTAAAAATCTGGCTAGGTCCATATAAAAAGTCTGTGCTAAGAGATAAGAAGTTTCAGTTTCAGTTTCAGATTCAGTTTGTGTTGCCATAAGTTGTACAAAAGCAAGAAAAATCTAACTAGTAAACTCTCATGGCAAGGAAGGCCAAGAGAAGCCACCGGGCTTATAAGGAATGGTCTCCCTCAGTTAAATAATTAGAACAAAATGTTATCATAATTACACATGGAAAAATCAATGACAGAACTACAGTAAATCTTAAAATACATTAGATAGTCGTACTAATCATAGTTAGGCTAAGAAAAGCGAAATGACAAAAAAAAAATGAAAATGAAAATGAAAAAGCAAAGGTAAAGGAAAAAAAATAAGGAATATTAATGATAAGAGGAATACTTTCAGCTTACAGCAAAAGGAAGCGGTACTTTTGGCATTTCGAATTTCAAAACAAAGAGAGTTAAAATTTTTTTAGGACCTTGGAAACTGATGGAGAACTTTCTTATATTAGTCCTGCATTGTGGTAAATAAAAAAACTCCGAACTTTCAGTGCCATAAATTAAAATTACAAGGTCAAATACTCGGTCAGCATCTTTTTAAAACTATTTACAGAAGTGGCACTTTTAACATAATTGGGTAAAGAACTGAAATAAATAGCCCCTAAATACTTAAAAGTTCTTTTGCCCATGTTACGTTTAGGCTTTGGTGGGTGCAGGTCGTTGCTTCTCCTAGTTACATGATCATGCAAATCCGCATTCCTTGTAAAATATCGCGTAAGATGCTTAAATACTAGATTATTTAAACGCATAAAAATTAGAATGCATGTATGCATTTTTCTTCTGGAAGCTAGATTTAACCTGATTAGCACACAGAAAGTGTCATTTGAGGTGTTCTTTCGTAACATAATTCGAACTGCGCAGTTCAGTAGGCGTTGTAACTCTTTGCAACACCCCTCTGAGATTTCCACCCACGCAACATCAGCATAGTCAAATAATGGCTGCAAGAGTGAAGTGTATACCTGTTTAGAGGCTTCCAGTGTGAGGCATGATCGTATACGAGACAAAAGCCGTAGCCTCCTACTCGAGTTGTACAATGGATGGAAAGTAGTAGGATCATACTTAATCAGAGTAAAACAAATCAATGCTCTTTGGAAGTTGGCAGAATCTTGCCAAATCACCAAATTTTTGTATACAGCTATACGGAAAGACTTTAGAAAGAGTAGCTAAATTTAACTATTTAGGAGTTGTTTTAGATGAGAACCTTTCTTGGACAGGTCACGTCAAGTATGTAAGTAGCAAAATCAGTAGGAGGCTAGGGCTTTTGTCTCGTATACGATCATGCCTCACACTGGAAGCCTCTAAACAGGTATACACTTCACTCTTGCAGTCATTATTTGACTATGCTGATGTTGCGTGGGTGGAAATCTCAGAGGGGTGTTGCAAAGAGTTACAACGCCTACTGAACTGCGCAGTTCGAATTATGTTACCGAAGAACACCTCAAATGACACTTTCTGTGTGCTAAACAGGTTAAATCTAGCTTCCAGAAGAAAAATGCATACATGCATTCTAATTTTTATGCGTTTAAATAATCTAGTATCCAGCTATCTTCGAGGTGCAAAGATCCGTAAAATATATAACAGTATCATCAGCATACATATTAATAGAACAGTTTTCTAAACACTGGGACAGGTAATTAATGTATAAAACAAAAAGCAGAGGCCTCAAAATTGAACCCTGAGGGACGCCAAAACGGACGGCTCGTCTTGAGGACATGTCATTTCCAAATTGCACTCTTTGAGTTCGTGTGGTGAGATAGTTCCGGAACCAGTCCAGACTACTTCCTCTGACTCTGTAGTCTTCCTATCTTAAAAAGCAAACATTCATGGTCGACCAAGTCGAAAGCCTTTTTCAAGTCAATAAACACAGCTCCTGTAATCATTTGCCTATCAATATGTTCCAAAATATAGTCAGTGAGGTAAACTACCGCAGTTCCAGTAGAGTGTTTCTTTCGAAAACCCGATTGGTAGCCTGAAAAAAAGTCATGCTCTGTTAGAATTGTACTTGAATAGCGCGCTCCATAATCTTTGACACCAGGGGAAGAACTGAGATTGGTCGGTAATTATTCACATCTTTCCTTGCTCCTGATTTAAAAGTAGGTGTTACTCTTACATCCTTCCACTCAGCCAGAATAAGTGCTGATGAAATATTAAGGTTAATCAGATATAACGTGATCGGTTTAGCTATAACTGGAGCTGCATCTTCAAAAGTCTCGCAGTGATACCATCAGGATCCGAGGCTTTAGTCACCTTGAGTTTAGTCAGCTCCTTTAAAACAAAGTTACTTTGACACCTTTTGAAGAACAAAGTTTTGCGCAACTCTAGGAGTCAAAATACCGGCAGCCTGGTCTTACTTTTGTAATGACCACATAGTTTCTCAGCAACTGACGTGAAAAACTCATTAAAGCTAGTTGCCGTTAAATTTTCAGAGGCTGGGGCATTCGCAGTTTTGTGTTGCTTCTTGTTTGGTAAAAGCTCGTTCAAAGTTTTCCACAATTCACGCGAGTCCTTTCTTTCACATAGCTGATCTGAATAATAACTGGCTTTTTCCTTACGAAGTTTCGTCGACACAGCGTTACGCAACCTTCTTGTAACTGCTCCAGTGAAGCTCTTTGTTAGTTTCAATGGCTTTTTTTGTGATGATAATCGCGCTTTTTCATCAAGTCCTTTATAGTAGGTGTGATCCACGGTAACGATCTCCCGCGCACACGACGATTGACTACTGGAGCATTACAATCAGGTGCAGTCATAAATAAATCCTTAAAAGAATTCCACACGTTGTCCGGGTCTGATTCAAGTTCAATGATATCCCATTGGATACGATTTAAGTCTGCTCTGAATAATTCAGGATCATCATTTTCATAATTTCTCGCCTTCACTGTCTTTGGTGGGAGCAATTTTAAGCTGTGAAGTTTTCTAATACCAAAAATAGCACAATGATCTGAAAAACCAACTAGTACTACACGGGAAACGAGTAAAGATCAGGTCTTGTCGGTGATTCTCGTGCATTCACAAATAATTTGCGTCAGGTTGAAGGCTCTGGTGATCTGTAAAAAGTTTTTTGCTTTCTGTTGATAGCCAGACAGAGGCAAAGCAAAGAAATTACGGAGGTTTCGTTATATGAAGGTTTTTTTTTCCATATATCTCATTATTAATGGAGCGAAGAATATCGTTCGTTATACCGAGGACTTTGTTATATGGAGGTTCGTTATATCGAGGTTCCACTTAATGCAAAGATATCGGAAAATGGTCTCCACAATCGTATTAGACGAAGATATGGCCAGTGCTATCATTTGACATATGTGTTAACATAGCTACGTAATGACGCCATAACCTGTTTCACTCAAATAAACAAAACCTGAGTACCTAGAACATGACAAAAGCGCGTGGCTTTCTGTGTTTGCCCTCGCGCCTTAGTTGAAAAGGCTTCTTTCGCCCAAATTTTAATCGTCGTTGCCAGAATCCTTAGGGAAAAAGGGTGGTACCAAAAATGAAGTACAGAAGAAAAGGGAGAGTTAAATAAAAAGAACTCAGCGAAACGCATATGTGACTATCCTATCGCGTTTGGCAGACAGTTTTAACTAACGACGAACACGTGAAAATGGGAAACATTTTGGAGGTCTAGGAATATTATGTGGAGGCTGATACAGGCTGAGGCAAGCTGAGGTTATTTTTTAGCACTCAAATGCAAACTTTTTTAAGCCTCAAGGTTGCCAACTTTGCCGTTTCTAGACAACTTGGTCAAGCGTAAGCAATATGGAGAGATTCTATATCTTATATTACCTAGTTATCAAAAAATTGCCGAAAAACAAAAATTGCATTTCCCGAATTTTTTTACAGGGTTGTCACTAAGGGCCGGGGGCCGGGGATTTCCGCCGGCTACTCAGAGCATGGCCCCCGGCTACTTTCGTCGTTAAATTAAACCAAAAGAGCACACATTTGAAACACACAAAGACTATCCATCAAACTAAATGCGAGTTTCATCTGCAGCAGGTTTAAGTAATTCTGAAATACTCGCGTGCAAAAACTAAGAAACGTCGGAAAAAGACATCTGACTTAGATTTGGCACTAGTACACACGAGCGATAACTCTCCGTTCGCGAAATGTCAGTAGGGAGTTTTAGCAACGACGACAGCGACGGCAACGAGAACGTCAAAAAAGCAATAGGTTTTTTGAGCAAAACACCTAGTTTGCACGTGCATCACGCTTCTTTGTACATTTCTTTGCCGTTACTGCACGACTACGACGTGAAAATGTGTAGTTTCACGTTTTATGGAGGACGTAAAACAAGCGACGACAAACTTTTCTTTCTCTTTCTAAACTTGAGTGCGCCCAAAGAAATCCTCTCCAGGGAAATTGGCCTACATTAGCTATTTTCAGCGAATTGAAATAAACGCGACAAAGTTGGAAAAAACGCCAAATCATTTTTAAAAGTGACGTTTTCGCTGCCGTCACCTTTGTCGATGCTAAAAGTCCCTAGTTTCAACCGTTGTGTAGGGTTTGTGTTGAACATGTCGAAGAAGTGGCAAAGGATTCTGCACTCTTTGGAGAAGAGTGCTATTGGTTTGTTAGCGCCAAGCCAATCGCAAGCACGGTTCAATCGGCTTGGTCCAGATTTTCGACACGACGGCTGATTGGCATGACAACCACCTGAGGGACTTTGAATCCAACAATTGGTTGACAAGAATAGGACACCACATGAAATAATATTTCAAACTGTGTTGTTTACCTTAGGATAACAACGTGCTCTGTTGTTACGGAGCACCTTTTTGCGATGCTGAATGTTTTGGAACAGTAGTGGAGGAATGTACCAGGCCAAAAAAGTTCGACGGAGAGGTTTAATTTTATGGGGGAAAGCTAGGATTTTCTGGCAGTCTTGCACGCAGGGAATGGAATATCGGTTTCGTTTAAGCTCTACTTCTGACAATTGTCAGTATTGCTGGACTGTGTGTGCGATTTAATCAAGTGGAAACAGCGAGTCTCCATAAAGGCCTACAATGATTTCTTTTTTTTGGTGTTCGGTTAATGCCCCTTTAGCTTGTTCTGAAATGGTGTGGTGAAGACTTTATCGTTTATGCTAGGACTGTAAGCTTACAAAGTTTCAAGTTACATTTGACATCGAAATTTGGCAAAAATATTTCTGCATTGTTTGCCTGTAATTGAAACTGGGAGATAGCAGGTATCGAACCCGGTCCCTTCGGCCCCGAAGGATACGAGTTACCGCATGACGAGAACAATAGAAATGACTTAGCAGACGGACGGACGGACGGACTTACGCAGGTGGTGACATAGAACGTTACTTGCTGTAAGCCAGTAAGCTAAAAAAAGAACCGGTTAGAAACTGAAAAAGGTTCACTAGGCTGTAATAAAGCGTGAGTCGCTAATGTAATAAAAGTCATAACTGTAATGGCGAATGAATCACAGAAGTTCTGATAAGGGTCACAACGGCAATGATTGTGCAAATGTAACTTCAGTGTATGCAGCTCAGTAAAAGGCTAGAAAAGACAGGTAACATTACTTAGTTGTCAAGTAGGTTGATGCCTTTGTCTCCTCCAGTCTCTAACATTTATAAGAGGAATTTATGTAACTTTAGAGAGCAAAAACCAGTCTCCAATAAACTGCTATTTGACACGAGTTCAACCAGTTATCACGCAATGTTTTTTTACAGTTGTTACCCAGTTACTTACCTGAGTACAATTTAGACCCTTAAGACAAGTGTGACTGAAATGACTGAAGGAGAATTGTGACTAGCGTTCTAATTACATTTGGCACCTACCGCTTACTTGTGAACAATTATTACATTTGCAACCTCAGGACACCTCTTCACTGCTTTACCCGTTTTTAAGGTAATTATTAAAGAAGGCGTACCTCCTCTCTTGGAATGACAGCTCCGCAGCTCTGATGACAGTTAAGTGGAAATCTGTTACAGACAGCCTGATGATCCTTCAGACACAATGAAATAAAGTTATATTGCAAGGGCAAACTAATACAGGAAGATATACGTCAATAGGAGATTAGGCCCACCGCACGAACATACAACAACAATTTATCGAGATTCTCACCTTAGTTTTACACTCTGGATGGCACGCATAGCAGTGATTGCACCTGAGAATCCTCCATGGACAGATGCTGTTCACGTGTTTCGTCAGAAAATTCCTTTTCACGGTTTCACAGCAGTTTTGATTCGTGCATGGCACAACATGATGAGGGCAACATGTCAAGTGACTCTTCAAGAACAAACGATCGGAGGAAAGTAAGTAACATTATGAATTATTGTTGAGATTTCGTTTGTTTATTTATTTCATTTTATTTTTTGGATATATTAAATGGATGTAGTGCTAATGTATCTAATATATGGGTCACAAAGTAGACGGCGTACGGTCTCGAATTAAAAGTTTCAGGCAGATTTTATGTCTTTGCTTATATCCAGCTTATTAAAAGCTGTTTTTGTGGTCGTTTTCGATTCTTTTTTGGTTATCTGTTTGACTGCAAGTGATTTACAGCCAGTTACCGGCAAACTGCGTGTACAAAGAAAATTGCAATTCTCTGTAGGTTTACAATCACATAAAATCATCTTAATGTTTTATAAACATATTTTGTCCGTGCAAAAAAATTAGCTCTATACTATACCTGCAACGACTTAAATAACACCCCAATGAGTGGTAGCCACTCGAAACCTATCCAACTAGTGTTCACCCACCCTAAAAGAAACATCCACAAGGAACGCTACTTACATCTTTGGACCTCAGTTCGCCGGTCCACCGACAACCCTCACTTGAACACCTTATCTCGAAGGAAAGAATCTTTCTTTCTGTTGCTTTGTCAGCGAAAATCTCCTAAAACAAAGAAATGAATTTCATTCATTCGTTACCCTTTTTGACCAATTTTTACAAAATTACCACTGGGCTTACGACAGGTATCCCAAGCTCGAAATATGAGTATGGGCATTGTTGCTTAACCTTCGAACTATAAGGATTTGTTTGGGGAAAACGATTGTGTCTGTAGCCTACGAGTGTAAAAGGGACTTAAAATAAAAATCGGCTAACCTCACTTAACTTATAGTGTCTTTTTTCCCTTGTATGGTCCCTAAGCCGATTTAAGGCCATTTATAAAGAGAGATAAACCGGTTGCAGTGATACCGGTAAGTCAATTTAGCCGATGTTGTTAGCTTCTAAGGTCGTCAATCCCGGTATTCTTGCCAGAAGATGCCTCCTGGAGACTAGTTCTGACAAAACCTCCTTAAACAGGGGGTGAAGCAGTAATATCTTCCAGATGGAAGCTTGGTGTTTATATCACCAGCAATAATATCTTATTGGGGTGGAGCCGGACTGAGGAAGATATATTGGCTAAATGTTCGTTGAATAAGTTGGCACCGTTTCTCTGTTGTGGCGTTAGGACACCAGTTTTAGCCACTTGGTGTTCCTCCTCATTTTTGAACCCCACAAGGCTTAGTAATGATAGTTCAATTGCTTTCTCCGCGCTCTCAATTGTTGTTCTCTTCGTCTTGGCATGGTCGCCACTTTTGTTGGGAATGGGAGGTGGTCAACGACAGCGTCACACAGATTTATATTGGTTTAACTTGATTTTATTTAAGTTAACTTAAGTTTATTTCAATTCAATTTGAACTTAATTTCTCACATCTAGATTACACGTTCCTTTGTTCCCGAAAATTTAATAACAATCAACGTCATTTAATATCAATCAAGTATTTTCAAAGAATCTATCATTTATTACGGAAGAAGGAAGGCAAGAGAATACTTAATAAAGAGACCAAGAGTTTGAAAGCTCATCATGAAAAGTGACCCCAACTCCTTGCCTTACCTCTAAGCTGCAACACAATTACTCTGACTTTTTTACACGGGGTTGGATACCAGACTTCTGATAAGCGGTAGCGCTGGTTTGATTCCTGACCGCTCCATCACTCAAAGTCGGAAAAATGCTCGACAAGAATTTTCCCTGACGTCTGCAAATGGTTGAACCTTCTGTTCGTCTCTGATAAAGACGAAAAAACAGGCCCCGTCTGACAACACTTTCACCGAATCGACAGTAGTGGTACGTTAAGAAATACCGTTAAAGACATAACAATCTCTGGCGATGACCACCTTTAATGGCTATTTTATGGGTAGGGAAGAAAAAAACAAACATGAAGAAAGCTGCCACATTGCCCACGGGCAGCACTAGTTTGTTTCTCCCGGATCAAACTGTTTAGGCCGTCGGAAAACACCTCCGGGCCAGTTTCTTTGCCTTGCTTTTGTAATGGGGAATATATAGGCTCCTTCATAGTGTTGACTCTCGACGACTTTTTCACATGCGGCACTGCCCTTCCCTCCAAGCTCTAGTTATCAGCATATAATCTCAATATCACGGTCTTGAAAGGTAGCTGCTCAACTTCACGCTCAACCCCAACAAACTCCAAGTACCCGTCAACCGGCTCACCCTCTCAGACATAGAACTGGATTCCAAGTAGAGTACTGTATATCGCTAAAATGAACGTCGACTGTTTGCCCAAAATTGTGGAACAACGTACGCAAGAAATCCAGTCATTGCAAGGCAAACTGAACCTTTTATGTCCTGTTTGTCGCCCCGAGCGGCCCTTCTGTTATCGAATGTTATTAGTCCTTCTTTTCCTTTCCAAAGTTCGCCACCCCATCATCATCTACAGCTCTTCAGTGATTTCAAAACGATCTACAGTGGTAGAGAGCCTTTCCTCGGACTTGGAATGGCAAGAGCTTTTTCGCTGACGACTACTGGACGGCAGGTGTGGTAATGATCTCATTGAATTCCTTACCGACGCGAGCCAACTCGCATTTGGGGCTTATAGTCGAGGGGTGTGCCTCTACAGCACGTTTTGTAGCATTTATAGCATCTATACTCGCAGGTCAATCGCGTTCAAAAAACTGTTTCCCGTTCGCTGCCCTCACTGCATGGGCTCCAGGACTCGCAAACAGGCGCATCTTTGTTTCGCCAGAGAGACTGTAGCTGAAGCCTCCACGTTATGACCCAAGCTTTTTGTAAATTCTTCATTTGTGCATGGGCACCATAGCCTTTAAATATCAGTCATCTAACTCCCGGGCGTTCTCTGAGAACAATCCTGCTGATGCTTTTTCTCGTTTGAAGATCTACCGCGTTCATGTCTTTGTTCCTAGCATCCGACCGACTTCCAACCCCAGTGCATCGAGAGATCCCCTGAATGCTTCGGATGAAAGTCAACATGCAGATTTCTTAGCCATCTCGACTCAACGAACCCTCAGTGCTCCACAACGCTAGTTCCTGGAATTCTGCCCCGATGAGTACCATCTACAAGCCTCGACGCCTGCCTCACAATACACACTGCATGAATGAACCTTTGGGTCTCGGGAATCCTGCCAGTATAGACACAGCTCTTAATGTTCTAGTGAGACCGATTTTAGAGTATGCTTGCGCCGTATGGAATCCTTATCTGGTTAAGGACATCTATGCGATTGAATCTGTGCAGAGGAGAGCTTCGCGTCTAATTTGCGGGAGTGAAAAGGAGTACACAGAAGGATTAGAGGAGTTAAAATCGGGTTCCTTAGAGCTGAGGCCTAAATATCTAAGCCTGGTCCAAAATTTACACGATTTTATTTGGGTATTGCGACGTGGACGCCTCCAAATTTTATGACGTGATAGGTCCATCACGAACAGCCCTTTCGTACTAATTATTTTCAGTAGTTTTTTTAATCGTTACGTCCGCGATTGGAATTCTCGCCTTCTAATGTTATTGTGAATCTAGCCCTAATTCTTCATCTCTCTTTTAAGATATTTGCGGTGAAAGTTATATTATTAGCCATACCCTCTACTTACTATATTTTTATCAATTCTATTTTATTTTTATAATTATTATTTTATTCCTTATGTTATCTTGTAAATAGATTTATCTTGTTATCTTTGTAGTATATTAGCCTAAGTTTTTTTTTTAATGCGTTCATGTTTATGAAAGGAGAATTGGAAGTCGGTTTCCCTTTGCCGCTATCCTGCCATCTTTTACTGTACCTTTTTATTATTTTTATTGTATGGATGGTCAAGTATTATTAAACTTAAACATAAAATAATGTTTTCCGCTCACCGCCTGAGACCTCGATCTATCCTAGTCTATACTTGGCTGCTGTTTGGCTTCTCCATGATTGAGTCTCGACAACTCCTTGCATGAACGATACATTAAAGCTCAAGAAAAGCTAAAAGGCATCTTACATTTTCTTGGAGAACAATCTCATCAGCTGCTTCACAGAAATGTGTTCGTACAACCACCCAATAATCTGGACTGCCAAGATTGCTGCACACATTTTTTTGCTCGGCTGTGGTGAACGGTTTCTCAGACAAATGTCTTCATATTTACCTCCCACCTCACTTTACTGGATCTGCAATTTAAATCCACTCTCAAAGCGTCACCAGTATGTCGCTTTACTCCTTAAAATGTCCAAAACCATCCAGTTTGGCCGCGCGAGTATGTGTTATATGCAAGCCCGTAGCAACCATCGCATCTGCCCCATCTGTTTTTTATTCTCAGCTTCTTGACTTCCATAAACGGATACGCTCTGTCCCTCATAGTCTCTGCCTCTCAGCAGTTATGCCTTCTTGCGCTTGATCCTCAAGCATATGATGGCCACAGTTTTCGCAAAGGAGGGGTCAGTTGCTAATGCCTGATTGAACGATTACTAAAAATTAAAAGCACTTGGCCGTTGGTCATTAGTTCATTCGTCCCCTATTTCCCCTATCCTACAGCTTTCTTCCAAACAGCTAGATCTGCAGACTCTTAATAGCGCTATACTAATCCTTATTATCATCTAGCTACAGTACACTTCTTCGGTCAATTAGCCGTTAGGTATAAATTAAGGGGTATTTGTATAGTTCCAATCAACAAAGACTGCCCACGTTTTCGCCAAAGAGCGCGTTGCTTTATTATGTGCATGTAATCGAAAGTAATTAATTTTTTTGTCGCGTTTTTTTTTTCTCATAGAGATAAAATCAAAAGGACCCTTCTTCGTGGGTGAAAACTGTGTCACTTGACATTTTGGTAAACTCAGTGATGACAGCGGCCTTTTTAAGGTTTGGTTTATTACAAACAATTAGTTAAGTATATTTTTTATTTTAATTTTCTTCTACTATACAGGGTGTTTCGAAAGTTCGTTCCAATTGAAAATTGCATTTTGTATACAGCATTTAATGCTTCTTCAGCCAAATTTAAATTCATTCAGTTAAGAAATTTATCTAGATAACTGTTCAAAGCAATTTCAAACTAAAATTTGAAGAAATAATTATGTTTCTGAAATTTTGCGCCATTAATGCTCACGCGCGCGTGCTTTTCCCTCGCCATTCTGAAGGTTCTTTTTTTCCATTATTATTGCCGTTTTCTTTTATTCTCACTGCTCTTTCACTTAAATGAAGGCTGAAACTGTTTGTGCTAGAGCTCAGGAAGATTTTTTACTGTCATCTGGCCCGCATTCAGTCAAAGAAATTACCAAATCCTTAAAAAAAGACCGAACGAAGGGTTAACAAGTGGTCAAAAAGAGACTTAAGAAGACAAACCAAGGAGTGCACAGCCGTTAGTTTTGACGAACTTTGCGAGAAATTGAATCGGAAAAGCTAGTGATAAGAATAATAATTCAACGAGAGAGATTGCTAAAAAATTTTAACTTCACAACATCAAAGTTTCGAGCACAACGGTATGAAGATATATGACCAACAATTGCTGGAAAGCCTTCAAGCTAAAGAAGCGGCGCACACTTCGATTCAGAAGCGTCTCAGACACGGTCTTACACGAAATTGCCAAACTTTATACAAAAGGACGACTGTACAGCAAACTCACCTGATCTTAAAACAGGTGGAGTGTCTTTGACGAGAGAACGTACAAAGATCTAGCCCCCAAAACACTGGACCGGCTGAGAAAGCGACTGCACTTCTCCTGGAAAAAGGCAACTTAAGACACGCTTACGAAGCTCGCACATTCTATACACTTCCTCATAATAAATGTCCCAAAAAATAAAGGAGGCTATCCTGGCGGCTAATATTTTTGCTATTCAATGAAAAATAAATAAGAAATACCATTCGTAATTTTACAATGGTTAGTTTTAGTAATCAATGAAACTTAAGCGAAGCAAAACTCGGAATCAACCAATGGGAACGAACTTTTAAAACACCCTGTAGTACCAAGCGATACCTACATTTTGTTGCAGCCAGTTTCGGTCCACAGGACAATTCCACGGTTGCATGTTTTGGTCTAGCCTGTTCAAATACGAAAAAGAAAACAGCTGGAAAAAAATGTCTTTGTGGCCTTTACTGGAATGTAGGAAACTGATACTGAATCAATTTTAGTTTTAGTTTAAATAATCGATTTAGGATTTCAATAAAAGTGAAAATGCACACACAAATAGGTTATCTCATTGAAGCACGAACTATCCATTTAAAAGGCATTTTCCTTGAGAATACGCCACTTGCACATCTCCCATAATGCATCTTATTTGCTCCTTAAAATTTTGCATAACCTTTGTTTTTCATTCCTCCTCGGTATTACAACCGTCCCAAGAGAAACTGAAAACAATGCTTATGCAAAATTTTGGGCGCACAAATAAGGTGCATTATTGTAGATGTACAAGTGGCGTATGCATTAAGATAAAAGTCTATTTTGGATGCCCAGTAGTGTCATGTCCAGGGGCCACAGCAAGTGAAATATTATTGACTACTTATGTCAGGACAGTACGGCAACCACAACCTTTCGACTCAAGACTGCGAGCAAATAGATTCTCGAGTACCAAGTTCAAATTTTCCTCTAAGGCTACGTACACACGAAAACGGGTGTTTTTGATACCGCATACTTTTTGGACGAAACTGCCGCTCGTCCACACGAAACCAGTGAACCGCATTGCTACAAAAACCGCTCTCCAGAGCGGTTTACGGCCCTGTCTTCACGAATGCTGACGCCTCATCCTTCCTCTCGGTAGTTCAAATTATACGAAATAATCAAATTAATTTGGGTGGTTGTAAAAATTTCAACCAATCAGCACCCTAGGGTCAGATTCTGACCCTACTGCTTGCGTGGGAGTGAGACTTCAATTCCAAAAGAAACTGGGGTATTTCTCTTCCTCACCGAATCGTTTTCGGCGCTGCGGCCTGGTGCAGTTGTCCTCTCTCACGGGTAAAAATGTTCAAGAAAAACCTCTGAGACAAGGAAAAGCATAGCTTGAATATCCCATACGAAACTATTTTGTTACTAAATAAAAACAGGAAGAGGAGCATATAAATTGAAAGAAGAGTTGCCTCTTCGGTACACCACCTTATAGGGCTTTTAAGATGTAACTCGCCTTCAATGCTCCAGAACATTCAGTTTTATCACGATGAAAATACATGTTTTAACAGAAACAAAAAATGGAAATGTTTTTTGACAAAAACAAACCTTCAGAAACTTCGAAAACTTCATCAACGATGCGAAGAGTCTTACAACTTAGGATCTACTGGCAAACAAATTGTTTAAATCTTTTGAATAGGAATTTGTATTCTCAATTTTTTCGTTGATGTTTCATTCACGTCGTTGTTAGGATTCGACAAAAGTATACAAAGCACCCCTAGAGTGAAGTCTTGAAATTTTGTTTTGTGCTTTTAAAACCGATTTTACTTGCGTGGACTGTTTCATGATGAAGAAGTGTGAAGAAAAAAACCTTTGTCTAGATGGTCACGTTCATATTGTATTTACAGTCTCTCAGAAATACAGAGGGCTTCTTAGGATTTTTATAATTATCTTTACTTGTTGTAGTGAAACGCTCAGATTCCTCGCGTCAATAAAACTCTTCGTCCTCGGCAGTCTTTTGACCATTAAGGACACTAAGCCCATCCGAATTTGCATCTGTGCTGTTCGTTTCGTTTTGTTTTCAGAATGTTTCGTTTTACGGCAAAAGATAAAAAATCAAAAAGACCAACGGAAAAATAAAAAGAAATAAGGAAAGAAACTGGGGTAAATTCTTTTTGGCCAGAAACTTGGCAACAACGTGTAATCTTACTGACAAATTTTCTTAGAAACGTACTGTACTTCTAAGAAAAAGGAGATAATGAAGCGTGTCCAATTATCCTATTATTATGCGAAAGGTAAATAAATAATTCGAATCCGCTTTTCTGAGAAGCGTAAAGGAAGTGTATTTTTTAAGACAGCACACGATGAAAGACTCGCGTTTAATACACAATCATTTAAATTACTGAGATCTGCCGAAAATTAAGACGTCATTACCAAAGAAGTTTCAGCAACCCTCCTGCTCAATGACTAAATTTAGAGAAGGCTTAGATTCTCCAGATAGATCGAATGACCAAGGCATATTTTTAATGAAAGTTGTGATTGTATTTGTCCTACTTCTTTGTCTAATAAAACTAATATAAGGATAGATGGGTCACTTGCCTTGACCAACATGGCTGATCGTGAATTAGCTCCGTAAAGTTTTGATCGATTTTTCTTTAATTCTAGAACGCTTGGAAACGTTGTCTTCGTTTTCTATACATTTTATAAATGTTTTGTTATTCTACAAAACCTTTGCACAATGCCTGATTCAGTAGTAAATTTAAAGAAGGAGGATAACCCTTCATGTATCAGAGTCACCTGAAGTGAATTGGAATTGAGAGGCAGTATAAGCAACTCAAAAACTCCACTCAGAACCAAACATAACTCGAGAAAGAATGGATCTGCTCACAGACATACACACTACCTAATGATATGGACAGTAGTCATTTCGCGTAAATAAGAAATGCAAACCTTTTGAAGTGTTCGTCAAGGCACGTTTTGCAGCATCTGTGGCCACATTTCGTCTGCATTGGATCTTTCAGCGGTAGGTGACAGATTGAACACTGCAAATCGTCTTCAACTGCATTTACAAACTCGTCATCGTATCCACCGACCAATGGAGCTTCCTCCCCTTTTGGCAAACCCGGAGAATGAAAAGAGAAACTACTCGGCGGCAGATTAAAAGCCATCAGAGCCATCCTCGGAGAGCCAATGAAGATAGGGAAACTGTAAATGCGCGAACGAAAATGGCGTCCAAGAAATGAATAGAATAGAGCTCACTGTTCTACCGAACCAGTTCTAAACGGTCGGAGTCGTTCTGCCTCCTGATTGGCGCCAAGAGAAAAAGCCTCTGTCATAACCGCCATATGATAATTAAGGAGTGGAAACTAGAAATAACCGGAAGGGGGTGAAACTTTCTCGGTACACGATTTTTTTTTTTCACCTGACTTGTATGCATGATTTTTTTCTGGCCGCCTCATGATTTTTTTGGGGGCCACTGCTTGCAAGATTTTTCTTTTTAGACAAGTTTCCCTCGCATCAATTTTTTGGGGGGAATTGTCACACCCCCCCCCCCCTCCCTCTCCGGTTATTTCTAATGGTCCACCCCTAACATAGAATGGACTTGGAGAGGTAAAACATGGACTGGATTAATTATTGGTTTTCACATGACGTCACTAAAATTTAAACAACAAATCTATCAATCAGTACCAAGATTTACTTTCACGATGTATTAGAGCAGCTGAAAACTAATTTTCATACAAATTTTCGCTTCAAAAGGGTTCTTGGTTTTGTGATAGAGTACACTTGAATTTCTAAGCTTTTGTGTGACGCGGCATTTATATAGAGGTGACCGTTAAATAGAGGTCAAATTTACAGTAAAAGTGGGAAGCAAATTTAGGGAAATTGATAGGTGACCGCTTGATAGAGGTTTGACTGTACCTAAGTGTAATATGCTCTTTCAGCTCGTTCTAACAAAATTTTTCAAAACCGAACTGTTTTCGTGTTTACCGAAAGTTGATCACGTGATCAACTAATGCAAAAAGGCCTGACTATTGCTGCTGACGTTTAAAATTGCCAATCAAAAGCCATTGTAATATTGCAAATATTGCAACAGTTTTATCAAGAATACTTACTAAAACTAGTCTACCCTTGGCAGCGTTTCACCATGTGTCAGTGAATAGGCTCAAGTTTAACGAAGACGACGGTGACGGCGACGACAACGTCAAAAAAGTAATTTGTTAAATAAGCAAACGTGCATGATCCTTGTTTTTTTTGTAAGTTTCGCTGCCGTCACTGCACGACCACGACGTGAAATTTCTTTATGCGACGTTTTATGGAGTTTGGTCCCGAAGAATTCAATTCCCGGGAAATTTACCTACAAATGGCATTTTGGACGAGTTGGAATGATCGCATTAATGAAAAACGCGAGTTCTTTTTTAATAGTCATGTTTTCGCTCTATCGTAGTTGCTTTAAAAACCGCCTTAGTGCTTCGTTCTAAGTAGCCGCGACGAGTTTGATCCTTTCTGGTCTTCATTGCTCCTCCATCTTGTCAAGATGTTTTTCCTGGCATTTCTTTACCTTTTGCCTCCGTTTGAGGAAGAGTCAGCGTTATTGATTAAAAGTTTCCTTTGTCCAGCCAAACCGCTCCTTTCAAAAGAACGTTTGAACGCTGTAATTTCGATAACCGATGAAACGATCTTGCTTCTAATTTGTAGATTGGGTTTAAACTCATGACACCATTTTTCTTTAAGAAAACGTTTGTCCCAAATGTTTAAAGCGCTCCTGTCCCGAATATAGGTGGCGGGGCAAATCGAAAAAAAAAAAAAATTTTTCGTTGTTCTTGTGAAGTACGTCATTTCTTGGTGAACATGATGGGTGCGGGACTTGGTGGAGAAGAAAAGACTTTTTTTTTTCAGGGGAAATCTTAAAAACTTATAACAAGCTGGTTAGAGAACAATAACCTCTCAAAATGATAATCTGTATTCGAAAGTACGTTTTTTAATAAACTGTTAAACTAATGTGCGTATGAATCGCTCTCCAATGGGTGGCTTTCGTCACAAACGAAGAAATATTTCTTCCTCGTATTCATCTGCTTGATCAAAATATTGAACAGACTCTATATAAAACGGATATACAGCCTATTTAACAAAATGAAACGTATGAGTATTAGTGGGCGATGACTCTTCACTGAACTTTAAACAGTTTTTTCACTGACCTTTTATTAATGCGAAACAATCGATGTTTACGTTCGCTTCGCTAGTTTTTTTGCAAGCCATCGACATCTTCTCTTGATTTTCAACTTTTTTCCGCTTTTCGCGGAAAGAGGAAGAAGGAATTTGGAAGAAATCATTCACAACGAAAACCACTGACCACAACTATTACATAAGTCAGGCGTAGAGTGTCAAATTGATCGCTTTGCTTGCTTTGCAACATACTCACTTTTCACCTTTTCCGAAAGAAAATGCATTTCAAGGTCTTGAAGAAAACTTATGAACTATAAACCGGAAAAAAAGAATTCCCTGACTTTTCACTGACTTTGACAATATCAAAGACATCCCCTGACTTTTTAAAAAATTCCCTGACTTTTCCCTAACCTTGAAAAATTTTCGTTTTTCCCTGACTTTTCCCTGACAGTGGCAACCCTGTCGTAAGAATTCCTCCGCTGAGGCGCACACGCGCTGCCAAACTAAGACAACCGGGTTTTTGGGAAAAGTATCTCAACGTTTTTGTGACTGGCTGTAGACTGGCAAGTAGCTTTACGTGCGCGCTTTTCGTGCTCTATATTGCGATGTTTTCATATTCTAAACACGGCACCCAGAAAAGAGCCAATCAGTGAAGACAAGTCGACTGCCACTAGCTCAAGAAAACACCTGCTCCTAAAACCTTTAAAGACTAAGACACCTTGAAAATAGCAACATATAGTTACATGTTTATGCGGAATAGCCAACAGGCCTGAACAACTATAATTTCTGGTGAGTACTACCAATTTTCCGTACTCTGCTTTGTTCTCGTTTTGAAGTAGTACTGGTTATTTGGCAACACTGGGGCCGTCTCAGTTAAGAATTTCTAAATCGAAAATGATCAAAGCAATTCTCACTATTACTTTTTTTTTCTCTTTTTGCGGTTGAGAAATAGATAAGAACGTGGACTCTGGAAAGTTGCCCAAAATTTGAATGTTCGGTAATTTACCTATTGCCTAACTGATCCAAAGACAGCTAAGATATACAGTTGGGGATTTTTCGATTATCACTGAGAGTTTAAAAGGAAGCAAATAACGTTAATGTACGTCTGCAGACATCACGACAGTCTCTTCCTGTTAGCGAGAAAAGCGATTCCGTTGAAGTGAAATTTATTTTTTAATTATATAGATACTGTTCGTATAAGGTTATCATATACTTTTTCGGTCAAGCACAATTGTGTTATGACTCTGCGCGTGAACATGAAAGACCATTTTTGTTACCACTATTCATGACGCTTGAAATGGGCTGATATTTTTCCGGTATGAATTTTGCAACTGAGAAGTACAGTTGTTGATTTAATTGATATCATGTTGCAAGCTATGCAGCACAGCCATTTCATTAAATGGGTTTGGCTTCATTACCCATCCAATTACCCAATGTTTTTGCGGTTTTTGTATATTTTTTGCGGTGAATAGCTCCCAAATGGGATCAGTTCTCACGATTTTTTTCTTTTCTATTTAATTCCCACTCCTATTCTTCGTTCATAGTCCTTTGCCCATTCACGAGTTAGTAAACAAAGAAAATGTTCACTTCTAATTTATCTTTTTTTATTATTATTTTATCTGTTTCTCTGTATTACCCAGGTCTAGGAGAACGAATGCGCAGGTTCAATGGGTACTAATCTTTTGAAACCATTCTTCTTCCGGTTGGCTATTGAAGATATACTGCTCTTGTTGCAAACCACGCTTCTGGTTAACGCAAAAGACGCCTGTATGACTAATGCATGCCATTTCAACCGTGGAAGGGACAAGGTCACGTGATTGCCAACATCACAGCTCGAAAGCCTTTATTCTGCTTTGACGCCTGCCGACTGGAGTGTCGGTGTATCTCTTTCAACTTCAAACAAAGCGCAGACCAGCATAACTGCCAACTGAACGAAGAAAACAGATATACTACTTTCGATGCTTTGGAATTTGCAGAGGGCTGGCAATACTACGATCTGGTTATTGACTACAGCCACATAAGGGTATGGGTAAATATACTTCTATTAAACACAACACTTTTTACTTCACTGAGGAATAAAAAATGACACTCATTCATGACGTTTAATAATAGAGCGATTTTCGTATGACCTTGAGATGAAAGCGCGCGAACAAAACAGAAACAGCAAGCAAACGGAAGTAGAGCGATTTGATTGGTTTATTGAACGGATTCAAACGCGCGTGGCTTTTGGTTGGTTAAGCGAACGCTCGGGTTAAAAAACGTCACGCCCTAGAACTTTCTTTAAGTCAACCGATACTTCGCTTTGACGTCACACTGCAACACGATTGGCCAATTGAACAATGCCTTCTCCATAAGTGGGTTTTCTCTGGCGGGAAAACGAAGAGACCATGTTTTGATCTTTTCAATCATTGGCTGATAAAACAAATAACGAACACTTACCGAAACCATTTTTCAAGGTCATGCGAAAATCGCTCTACTATCCTCGTATGTTTTCGAATGACAAACGTGATTATAAGGTTTTGCAAGGTTTCTGGCCTTCCTCTTTGAATTGGCATAATTTATTTAGGCCTGGAACGTCCCTTTGTTTAAAGAAGTCCCTCGTAGAGTATAATACAAATGATACTTTGATACTAAGAGAAGTTATCCTCAGTGAATCATGAATTCTTGCGTACTAATATCCCCGTCGCTTTCATATAGGATTCCCTCGAAGTTCCGGCCATGAGGTCTGATTCAGATTGCTAGTGCATTAAATACGCGGTAATACATGGCGTTCGGACTCGTGCTAGTACACCTACACCACTAGCTACGTATTGTGGTTTCTGCTTATCAGCAACGACATTTTTATTGACATCTGTTCTGTGTGACTCCAGAGAAATTAAATAAACTTTTAAAAAAATGTTGCACATGTTGTCGACAATGATTTGAAAGCCTAGAGCAGGTTACATGGGTCACCCTGACTTATTAATTTATTTGTAAATCATTTATCACATTCACGCGCCGTTCTGAACCACAGAGTAAGCGTGACCCCCAAGCCATTTCTGCGGGAGCTGGTGCATGGTTTCCCATTCTGGATTAGGTAGGAATCTGATTTCGTTTGAAAGGACTTAGGCTAAGAAGACAAGACCACATTTATAACTCAAAAATATTTGATAACAACGCTTTGTAGCTATACCTCCTATTTAGGTCGAGGAATTTTATGCCCAGCTTTTTTTCAGTCTGATCCTCCTGTTGCTGATTGTCAGAACAGCTGTTGCGAAAGCAATCATTGCCTTAATGGAGGAACGTGTCACGAAACTTGTGACGTCATCGGCAGACGTTTCACGTGTAAATGTGGTCCTCACTCTTATGGGAAACTCTGTGAAGGTAGTTATAATACATTTTTCTTGCCTTCAGTTCACCAGCAATATACTACAGGGAGTGTAACCTTTGGTTCAACGATTTCTGGGGTCGTTTGGGTGGACAAGCGTTACTGAGTTTTGATTGCTGGATGGTTTCCAAAGGCAACCACTAACCAATCATGGCTTAATAGACCTTTGTCACGCGGCGGCCATTTTGTCCCAAGAGATTAAAAAAGCTTTGTATTTGCGCGGCAAGCCTCGTTCTCACTGCAAAGCTAGCCGTGCAAATACAAAGCTTTTTTAATCTCTTGGGACAAAATGGCCGCTGCTTGACAAAGGTCTATTGTCTGCCAAACAATCCCAAAAACTTTGTGCCATTAGCTTGCACCCATTCTCCTAGTGTACCAAATGTATTGTAAGGGAATGTCAATTTCAAAAACCAAAACGACGACGACGACGACGACGGCGACGGAGAGGAACGGAGAATAGAGCTCAAGAGGAGGGGTTGGTTGAGGCTCTTCACACTTTACTCTTTACACCTTTAAACGATTTACCGGGTTTACCTTAGTGTTAGAACCTGAATGTGAACTAATTCTTTGTTTCGCATCTTTTGTTTTCCTAGGTTCTAATTTGTTGACTTCTTTGTTTTCTTTGTTTTACGGCACCCGTGAGTTTAACAGGTTCTTACACCGACGATGAGCCGATTTATCTCTCTTGTGTAGAGTGCATTTTGTAACATTTCCCGCTTATTAACTGAATGGTTATGGTACTTAACTGAAGTGGCCCAAAAACCTTCTCTCTCTATGCCTCCAAAATATGTATACGTGTTCTAATCTTTTATCTTTTATTATTACTTTTATAGAAACATGCACCCCACCTGACTGGGTTTATTTCAATAACTCTTTCTTTAAAGTGTTCAAGCAAAAACTAAACTGGTTTGACGCGCATTGGTCTTGTACTAGCAACAAAAGTAACCTTACCTCAATTCACAGTGCAGAGGAGAATGATTTTTTGCGCAAAACGGGCCAAGCTTTAACACCTTCTTCGATTTCGTCTGCCTGGATCGGACTGTTCAACCTAAACAGTGCAGATCGTAGCTATCAGTGGGTAGATGGCTCCATGGTGGACTTCAGAAACTGGAACGTGAAAGAGCCAAATAACGCTCACAGTGGGGAAAACTGCACGGAACTTTATGTGACGAGGAACCTCGGAAAATGGAACGATGAATCGTGCTATTCTAAGAGAGCATACGTTTGTGGCAAGAAACTGATTCCTTAACTGCTTGGCAGGCGCGGCGGTGATGATTGAAGAACAAAAAAGCCGTAGAAAAAAATTAATAATAAGTGAATTCTTTCCAATTTTGTTCTTACAAGATACTGGTCGTTTTGATCACTAAACGTTTTGATAGGATTTGTATGGAAACTATGAACATCCTGACTATTTGAAGAATAGACTAGTACACAAAGTTTCCGTGATCGCTTTGCACAACAAGAAAAAAATAAAAACGGTAGGCTTTAAGGCTTGCTACACTAACAGTAAATGAGTCCCAAAAAGATTTAGCCAGCGAGGCGGACTCTCTAATTATTGCGCGACTTAAGACCCATTGGAACGGCTCGGAAAAAAAAAAGACGAAAGGCCCGATCTCTATTAAAGTGAATATCATTCTGTCGCCGTCTCAAAGTGCTCGAGGAATGATATCTAAGCGCTTTACGCTCGCAATAGATTATTAAATTTTGTTCATTGAACCAATATTAAGGTTTGAAAGCCGGCTATGATTTTTTACCTTTCACTCAGCAGATAGTCGCTATAACGTTTTTATTTTCATTTTTTTTTGCAAGCAAATTGAAATCAGGCAAAAAATTCCACGAAACCGCTGAAAATCTTCATTCATTAGATGATTATTGCTGTCTATGTTTATGTTTAAATCAGTATTTTGTGACATTAATTAATTAAGAGAAGAATTCAGAAGCTCCACTTGAAGTTACGCTCTAGTTTTCGTAGCGGAATCGATAAATTCAACATTACAACTGCACGAAAAAAAGTCTTCAATTTGTAAAAAAAAACAGCTTTCTTCCTTTGCATGATGACTCTCACGTTTGCTATATATTCCACGCTCATCTAGCACGAAACTAATAACGAAAACAAATATAATTCGGCTATTCATGGTTTTTTATCAAACCTTTTAAAGGAGCTGTCAGTATCATGACGTAATGAAATTTATCAAAACTTCCGTCAAACGGTGGTAACTGTCACCAACTGACTGATAACTAACTAAATAACAGTTCAAATAATTTTGGGTTGGACTTGGCGGAATACAAATTTCTGACCACCGAATTGACACTTAAACAAGTAATTTACCTCGTGCGCGGCTGGTTTTGACATCCCAGGCGGCTTTCATAGTTATCTTTCCTGCATTGAAGCTGTGAAAGACGGACAGCACGTTTATGTGAGAACGTCTTGTTTCTCTTTCATGAACAACCTTTCCCTGTTTTCGCAACCAAAGCTATCAATTTTTGAATGTGGCGCGGAGTAACGTTTTGATTTGCATAATAATTTCTGATCGGATTTTCTTACTGCACGTGTCTATGTGGCAAGAACCAGGGTTGTTTACCACATACACCTCAGGGCATTTGGGACTTGCAAGCATTAAATAGCATTTCAGATATACCTAATTGCAATAACGTTGTCTTAGAAAAATGAAAAAAAGGAAAAAGCCAAATAGGAATTAATTAGGCTAATAAGCCTAAACAGTTCATATGCAGCATCCACACATGGACGTCGTATTTGCCTGTTGGAATTTGCTATTGTTTTAAAGCTGAAAAACAATCAAAAAAATTCCAGCGGAGAAATGCAGCAGCGGCAAATGAATCCACCCTGAGAATGTGGCTTAATTAGCCTAATTAATTCCTATTTGGCTTTTTCCTTTTTTCATTTTTCTACGACAACGTTATTGAAATTAGGTGTAAATCCTCTGAAAATGTATTGAGTGAGTGAACCGATTATTATATTTGGTCGCAAAGGGAAAACTGGCAAAGTCGTGAAATCTTTCTTCTGTAAAGGAAACATGACAGGCTCTTGCTTTTTATACACAAAATAATTGAAGCCCGGATCAATATTTTACAGGAATACCACTTTAATGCAGCTCAACAATAAAACTGTATCAATATAACGAGTTCTCAAAAGTAAACCCTTTGATACAACAGCGACTCTTCATTCAGTTCAAAACGCGTTTTCTATTTTTCGAAGAGGGAGAGCCTTCCCTTCTTAGTCTATTATTTTAAAAATTTCACCTGTAATCCGGGGGTAATCCCTTTAATGGCCCACACGGGGCGGCCCCACCCGGAAGGGGTACCTTTTTCAGGATTCAGGTATATGAGGGAAGGGATTTCACAAAGTATATGAAATGGTAGGGAAATCTGTCATTTCGGTCAGTAAAAAGGCCCAAAAGAGCTAACAGATGCATTTTATGGCTGTGAAAGAGTCGAGAAAACATTCTAGTTTTGTGATTTATTCATACTTTTAAGACGGGGCATTTACGGTAGTTAAAAGGATAGAATTCTAAACACGGTATATGAAAGTGGTACCATTTCTTTCAAAAAATAGTACCTAAAAGGTTGAGGGGTTGGACCTCGGGGCGGAGCCTCACCGCATAACACTTCTTGATGAGTACCCCACTCCCCGGCCTTATAATCTTGGCCCACAGTAAAAGGGATTAGGACTTTGCTGGTATTTAAGAGACCGGGGATAGTTGACGCACGTTTGCGCATGGCGTTGCTGTTAAAGGCCTTAAAGGCTTTCTGAGGACGAAAAGCCCCCAAAATACCTACCTTGTACAGAGGACAGGATTGACACTCCTCACCTACACTCTCCCCCTGATCCGACATTCAAACTAAATTCTCACCTTGGGACAAATTATAGGGTCCGGGGAGGGGTAGGTAGGTTGGCAGTTTCCCACAATGTTAAACCGACTCTGTTCCTCAAGGTCTGTTTTTAAAGATTTTCCCAGAAAACTGGAGCCATAAAAACTTGCACAAAAAATAATAGCCCCGCGCCGCCATATTTACTTTGTGTATCTTGCCCGCACAAAGAGAGGTGGGATAAGCGAGCACGATGGACTCCCCACTCGAGAAAACTAGTGCGAGCCTCCTTAACTGTGCTACAATTAGTTGCAAAAAGGCTCGTGGCACCAAAAATGTTTAAGCCAAAAGTTGTCTCTAATCAGACCTCGCCCCATTTCTTTCCCTTCAACGCGATCAGAGTTGCACGATTCCAAGATCGTATTTTATCATAACAGACTACAGAAATGAACTGGGGAGAGGAGGAAAAATCTCATGTACTCGTAAGAATTCTTCCACTGAAGTGCACAAGCACTGCCAAAGAAGACAACCGGGGTTTTGGGGAAAACTGCCTCAACGTTTTTCTAATTAATTGGTTTTAACATACTCGTAGCAAGTGGCTTATGTGAACTTCTCCCTGACCTTTTTATCTGTTTTCTTTTTTTTTTTTCATTTTCTAAACACGGCACCCAAAAACGAGCATATCAATGAAGACAAGTCGATTGTCCACAGGAACAGAAAACACCGTGTAATAATAGTGTCGCAATTTGTGTTAATAATTATCGCAATTTGTAGTAGACCTTGTTGTACTTTGAAATGCACATTGTAATAGATTAAGCTCTTGCAATTCGTAATTAAAAGAATTCCATAGCATTTTAGTAATAAACTTTTTTTTACAGTGATTCAACTTTCTTTGTTAACATTAATATATTGTTCAAAATATGGGCAGTACCCCAAACCTAAAGCACGTAACTTAAAAAAATTTTGAAAAATTGCTTATATCTCCGCAGATTCTAAACGGTTAAATTAACTTGACTGCCTCAGTAATTTATTTAAATTAAATTTTGCTGGTTATTATATGTGACTTACATAATTCTGACTCATGATTATACCTGAGACTTTATGATTACACTTGAGGGGTCTGCTTTCATAGACAATGGTCACTCAAGTTGTTATTGGGCTTGTAAGGGGTTACAGACTCACAAGGGGTTAAAAGGGATACTGGGGTTACTTGGGGTTGCAAAGGATTACAAGCAGTTACAGGGGATTACAGGGGGTTACAAGGGCTTTCAGGGGTTACAGAGGGTATAAGGGGTTGCAGGGAGTTATAGGTGATTACAGGGGGTTAAATGGTGTTTCAACGGGTTACAAGGGATTACATGGGTTTACAAGGGGTTACTAGGGGTTGCCGAGGGTTCCAGGAGGTTCCAAGGGATAACAAGGGGTTGCCTGGGAATTCCAAGGGGTTTACAGGGGCTTACAAGGGATTTTATGGGCTTACAAGGGCTTACAAGGGGTAACGGGGGGTATAAGGCATTACAGTTGGTTACAAGGGGTTATAGAGGGTTCAAAGGGCTTCCAGGGGCTTATATGGGGTTCCAAGGCAGTTGCAAGGGGATACAGGGGATTACAAGGAATTACATGGGATTATAAACAGGATTACAAGGGGTTTCAAGGGGTTACAGGGGGCTACATACATACATACATACATACATACAGGTTTTATTTATTTGGAGTCTTATACAACAAATAGTATATCAACTATTTCCAAATACCTGAAATTACAAACAACAAACAATGCCTAACCATATATCGCTAATAAGTTATTAATTAATTAAGTCCTGGAGTATTTACTTTTTCCCGTCTTCCCCTTTCCTTTTTTCAAAGCATTGGAATAGATGTTTTACTATTAGTTTTTGTATTTTAGCATTTCCGCTAGGAGGGTTTATTAGAAACGTAAATATTTTGTTCGGTGACATTCTGTTTATTTTTATTCTATATTCTTTTTCCAAATAATCTAGTAACAAACATCTTTCTTCCTGGTAAGCAGGGCATATATTTAGAAAATGGTATTCTTCCTTAATGGGGTTACAGGGAGTTACAAGGCGTTACAGGGGGTTACATGGGGTAACGGGGGGTTAGAAAGGGGTTATATGGGGTTAAAAGAGGTTACAGAGAGTTACATGGCGTTAGAGGGGGCTACATGGGATAACGGGGGGTTAAAAGGGGTTACATGGGGTTAAACGAGGTTAGAGGGAGTTACATGGCGTTAGAGGGGGTTGCAAGGGGTTACAAGAGGTTAGGTGGGGTTACAAAGGGTAAAGGGGGTTAAATGGGGTTACAGGGGATTACTTGGGGTTACATGGGGTTAAAGGGAGTTACATGAGGTTACAGGGGATTACATGGGGTTATAGGGGGTTACATGGGGTTACAGGGGTTCCAATGGCTTAAAGGGGTTTACAGGAGGTTAAATGGGGTTACAGAGGGTTACATGGGGTTACAGTGGGTTAACAGGGGTTACTAGAAATTGCATGGGGTTAGAAGCTGTTACAGGGGGTTACAAGGGGTTACAGGGCTTCCAACGGGTTAAAGGGGTTTACAGGTGGTTAAATGGAGTTACAGGGGGTTACATGGGGTTACAGGAGGTTACGAGAGGTTACTAGGAATTACATGGGGTTAGAAGCTGTTACAGGGGGTTACAAGGGGTTACAGGGGGTTACAAGGAGTTAAAAAGGGTTACATGTCGTGACATGAGGTTACAGGGATTACCAGGGGTTAAAGGGGGTTACAAGGGGTTAAATGGGGTCACAGGGGGTTACATGGGGTTACAGGGGGTTAGAAGAGGTTACAGTGGGTTAAAAGGGCTTACTGGGGGTTATAAGAGGTTTCACGAATTACATAAGGTTACAAGGGTTTACAGGGGGGTTACATAAGGTTACAAGGAGTTACGGTGGGTTACAGTTGGTTAAATGGGGTTACAGAAGGTTACATGGGGTTACAAGGGTTTACAGGGGGTTACAGGGGGTTACAGGGGGGTACAAAAAGTTACAAGGGGTTACAGAGGTTACATGGGGTTACAAGGGTTTACAGGCGGTTATAGGGGGTTACAAGGGGTTACAGGGGGTTACATGAGTTTACAAGGGATAACAGTGGGTTACATGGGGTTACATGGTGTTACAAGCAGTTACAAAGGCTTACATGGGGTTAAATGGGGTTTCAAGGGGTTACAAAGGGTTAGAGAGGGTTACAAGGGGTTGCAGGGGTTACAGGAAGTTACAAAAATTTAACAACTGTCACGAGGGGTTACAAGAGGTTACAAGGGGTTACACGGAGTGGCACGGGGTTACAGGGGGTTACATGAGTTTACAAGGGGTTACAGTGGGTTACATGGGGTTACAAGGGGTTACAAAGGGTTTTAAGGGGTTACAGGAGGTTTCAAGGGGTTACAGAGGTTACAAGGGGTTACAGGGAGGCTACACTGGGTTAAGGGCGGTTACAAGGGGGTAAAAGGGGTTGCATAGGATTACAAGGGGTTACAGGGGTCTACACGAGGGTACAAGGGGTTACATGAGGTTACAAGGGGTTACAGTGGGTTACATGGGGTTACATGGGGTTAAAAGGGGTTAGAGGGGGTTACATAAGGTTATAAGGGGTTACAGTGGGTTACATGGGGTTACATGGGATTACAAGTGGTTACAGAGGCTTACAAGGGATAACAGGGGCTTACAAGAGGTTACAGTGGGTTGCAAAAAGTTACAGGGGGTTATATGGGGTTACAAGGGTTTTCAGGGGGTTACAGGGGGTTGCTTGTTGTTACAAAAGCTTACAGGGGTTTAAAGGAGGTTACAAAGGGTTACAGGAGTTACAAGGAGTTACATGGGATTACAGGGGGTTACATGTGGCTACAGGGAGTTACAAGGGGTTACAGGGGGTTACAAGGCGTTACAGGGGGTGACATGGAGTCACAAAGGGTTACAAGAGGTTACAGTGGGTTACAAGGGGTTACTGGGGGTTAAATGAGGTTACGAGGGGTTACAGTGGGTTACAGGGGTTTCATGGGGTTACAAGCGGTTACAAGGGGTCACAAGAGGTTACATGGGGTTACAAGGGGTTACAATGGGTTACAGGGGGTTACAAGAGGTTAGAGTGGGTTACATGGGGATGCACGGGGTTACAAAGGGTTAGAGACGGTCACATGAAGTTACAGGGGGTTACAGGGGGTTACTTGGGGCTACAAAAAGCTACAAGGAGTTACAGGGAGTTAGAAGGGGTTACCGGAAGCGTTTCATGGGGTTACGAAGGGTTACAAGAGGTTACAGTGGGTTAGAAAGGGTTACTGGGGATTACAAGGGGTTACAGAGGGTTACAAGGGGTTAAAGAAGGATACATGAGGTTAAAAGGGGTTACAGGGGTTAAAGGGGGTTACATGAGGTTACAAGGGGTTATATGGGGTTACAAGAGGTTAGAGGGGGTTAAAAACTGTCACCAAGGGTTAGAAGACGTTACAAGGGGTTACAGGGGTTACAGGGGGTTACATGAGTGTAGAAGGGGTTACATGGGGTTACAAGGGGTTACAGGGGGCTACATGAGGTTACAAGGGGTTACACTGGCTTACATAGGGTTACAAGGGGTTACAAGGGGTGACAGGGGGTGACAAGGGGTTACAGGAGGTTACAAAGGGTTATAGAAACTTTTTTCTAACTAGAACGTTCCCAGATACTTTTTCTTGCTCTATTTTGCATAAAAATCAAAGTTGAAGAAATCTCAAATTTTTGACCAAAACGATGACTAACCCCTTTGGAAAAATTCTAATTTTACGTTTTTCGTACACAGTTGTTTTTATAGTCTTTAAAGGCTTCTTTTTTATCTAGAACGTCATCAAACACTTTTTCTCGATCTATTTTTGATAAACACAAAAGATAAAAAAAATTCAACTTTTTGACCAAAATCATAAACTATACCCTTTGCAAAAATGCCAATTTTTTGGGTTTTTGAAACCGATGTTTTTGTTGTTCATAAAGGCTTTAGGAGTTATAGGGGGCTACAGGGGGTTACAAAGGGTTACAAGGGGTTGCATTGAGTTACAAGGGATTAGAGGGGATTACATGAGGGTACAAGGGGTTACATGTTGTTACAAGGGGTTACAGGGGGTTACAAGGGGGTACAATGGGTTAAATGGGGTTACAAGGGGTTACAGGGGGTTACTAGGGGTTACAAGGGGTTACATGGGGTTACAAGGGGTTACAAAGGATTTTAAGGGGTTACAGGGGGTTTTAAGGGGTTACAGGAGGTTTCAAGGGGCTACAGAGGTTACAAGGGGTTATAGGGGGGCTACACTGGGTTAAAGGCGGTTACAAGGGGTTAAAAGGGGTTACATGGGATTACAAGGGGTTACAGGGGTCTACACGAGGGTACAAGGGGTTAGAGGGGGTTACATTGAGTTATAAGGGGTTACAGTGGGTTACATGGGGTTACATGGGATTACAAGGGGTTACAGAGGTTTACAAGGAATAACAGGGAGTTAGAAGAGGTTACCGCGGGTTGCAAAAAGTTACAGGGGGTTATATGGGGTTACAAGGGTTTTCAGGGGGTTACAGGCGGTTGCTTGTTGTTACAAAAGCTTACAGGGGTTTAAAGGGGGTTACAAAGGGTTACAGGGGTTACAAGGAGTTAAATGGGGTTACAGGGGCTTACATGTGGCTACAGGGAGTTACAAGGGGTTACAGGGGGTTACAAGGCGTTACAGGGGGT
>NC_133207.1:19734317-19741817 GCF_958299795.1 Porites lutea | reverse complement strand
CGATTTGGAGAAGAAGGAGCACAAAAGTTTAAAAAAGTGTACAGTTTTTATTCTGCATTTTGCACCCACCCTGCGTTTTACTCTCAGCCTGCAGTCTGCATTTTACCCCTGGTCCGCAGTCTGCGTTTTACACTGACCGTATGTTATATAACATGTGTCATTTTATGTTATATAACATATGTCATGTTATGTTATACAACGTGTCATGTTATTTAACATAATTTATGTTATATAACATAACATTACACATGTTATATAACATAACTTGACACATGTTATATAACATATCATGACATATGTTATTGACATAAAATATGTTATGTTATGTTAAATAACGAAATATGTTATGTTAAATAACATAAAATATGGTATAAAAGGGGTCATGTTATGTTACATAGCATGTGTCATGGTATGTTATATAACGTGTGTCATGTTATGTTATATAACATGTGTCAAGTTATGTTATGTTATATAACATGTGTTATGTTATGTTATATAACATGTGTCATGTTATGTTATATAACATATGTCATGTTATGTTATACAACATGTGTCAAGTTATATAACATGAAATATGGTATGTTATATAACATATGTTTAACAAATAGATTCCATGTTGCTGTGCGTCTGTTCAGTAATAGATCACAGATGACGTCAAAATGTCATAGAAACAAAGAAGTGGCACACGAGCTGCAGGCATACCTGCCTCGAACCGCTTGACCTTTTGAGGATTTGTGCTAGTTTAGGCATTTTTTAAGTCCCAAACCCAACTTTTCATCTTAGCTTCTTCTTTATCTTACTTGTGTACAGTTTCTTTTTTCACCGTCTTTTCTTGCTCAAAGAAGAATAATAGCGAAAACATTTTGCAAAACAGCGAGTATCTCGTAGCGAAGACACACGATGGCAACTGTTGTGAAGATTTCTTGTAGTTTAGGCATTGTCAAGTAGTCAATAGCTTTTATGGTCTCCGTTTCTCCATTTTTCTTCTTTGTAACTAGCTCCTGCTAAACTTTTTCCGAAGCTTTCACTTGCCTCAATCCGAAATAATCTCACAAACATTTTCAAAACAGCGTGCCACGTTGAACAAAACAAAGAAAACAAGTTTCCTGTGACGTCATCCATGTATCTGTACTCTAATAGATCATGGGCAATGACCAATCACAGCGCGCATAGCATTCACATTATTGTATAATATGTTATATAACATATGTCATGTTACGTTATGTTATATAACATTTGTCATGTTATATAACATGTGTCAAGTTATGTTATATAACATATGTCATGTTGTGTTATACAACATGTGTCATGTTATGTTATATAACAGGTGTCATGTTATGTTATATAACATAAAATATGTTATGTTACGTTTTATAACATATGTTATGTTATGTTATATAACATAAAATATGGTATAACATGTGTCATGGTTTTTAATGTTATATAACATGTGTCATGTTATGTTATATAACATAAAATATGTTACGTTATATAACATATGTTATGTTATGTTATGTTATGTTATGACATCTAAATTGTATTTCATTTCAATGTAATTGTGAAAATTCCGTTTTATTTGCTTTGGGTGAGAAATATATAACTGTACTTATTTATTAAGCAGATCATAAACTTCCCAGTTGAAGAAACCCTCTTTATTTGAACCATGCCATAGATTCTACTTTTCGTAGCTGTGGAAACGTGTTGTATTTATTTAGGTTTTCGCCCATACTTATATACTTATTAAAAGAAGTCTACAGAAAAATTATGAGTGAAATCCATTTTGAGGGCAAAACTCGATATGAGGATCTTACAGAGACTGGCTCTTAAATAAAGTTATAAGACGTCTGTCAACATTGAGGACTTGGATGTTGACTTTCTCCCTCAACATTTTAAATTGTGTTTATTTGTGAACGAAGGCGATGAAGAAACTAACTCGTAATCCTATCGAAGAGGAGTCTAGTAGGTGTTTGAAAATTTCATCGTAGTACACAGTTAAGAAGAGGAAAATAGACTTGTAGAAAATCGAAATGTTTTGCCTAAGAGAAAATGAGTAATTCCTTCTACAAATATAGTAACAAACATACCTGCACCCGATCATCTTGACGAGCTTCTTTGCCACTTGCAGAGTTTTCTCAAAGACCAACGAAAGAAATATATAAGCGACTTCAAGCCAGACAAAATGTCCAGTTTTCAAAAGACTCCAGCGTCACGTTGGCGGGTGAATACTTACAGTGCTCGTAGTTTTGACCGAATAAACTTTAAAATATGTCTGTAAACCCTGAGGACTGGGATGTTGACTTTGCCTTTCCAAATTTTAACCTAGCCCTGTTTTAATGAGAACGAAGCTGATGTAGAAATTGTAACCTTACCGAGGAAGAGAATTCTAGTCAGTGTTTGAAAATATTAACGCAGATCACAATTGAAGACGAGAATTAACTGGCAGAAATTCGAGAGGTTTTCCCCCAAAAAATTAACGAGCGAATCCTTCGAAAACGACAACAAACTTACCTTGAAAATCTTCTTTGCCCTTTTTTTTTTACGAGGACCAACGGAGGAAAGATGGGAACGACTTCGAGACAGACACAGTGTATGGTTTGCAAAATACTCCAGAGCTACAAAGAGATAAACCTTTCAGTGCTCTTAGTTTTGACCGTATAGACTTTTTAAACATGGCGAATTTGTTTTCACTTTCTCGGAAACCGTTGTTATGTTCTATCGTTTTCGTGAGCTAATAAAAACTTTCTTTTTTGACGCCTGTCAAATGACTGTGAAATGGCGCGTCCTGCACTTTTTTCCGGTCCCCCAGACTGGAAGAAGCCATATAATAGACATCTTATTAGCCTCGTTTTTTCGGTCTGTACTGTAAATTACGGATCCTCGTTTTATGGCGCTTCGCGATTGGGCCATAAATCGATAGAAAAACACTCGGTCCGTAATTTACAGTACGGACCGAAAACTCGGCTAATAAGAGGTATGTACCCATGGCGACCCATGGTAATATGTCAGTGGTAGCTCTAAATTTGGAGAAAGGTTTCTTTGCCGTAGCCACATATTGGCGTAAATATTTCTCAATTTGTTAAGTCAGGTGGTTTGAAGAAGGTTATGGCATAGATATTACCGAATGATTTGTGCAAATGTTGGGAAAAAAAACCAGCGCCAAACTCTGACATCTTTTCATCATTGTTTACAGCTTGTTTACAACCGGCAGTGGCCGACTTTGTACCAGAACTTGATCAGATCTCTCTTTCATTCAGGAAGTTCAATTTTGACATAAAATAGTTCAAGAATGCTAAAACTATCCCTTTGTTGCTGGTTGACACATGGTTAAGTTTTACTTAAGACTTTGTACACCAGAAATTCACACAGTTGCTGTCTTTCTCTGCGATTTGCCATCGTCGTAAAATGTAACCTGCTTTCAAACTTCAGTGTACTTTATAACTTTTAAAGCTATGGCAGTAGCGAATTGTGACGCTCAGTAATAAAATGTGGAAAGCAACGCTTTTTAATATTAAGAAGGGCTGGGTAAGTAAACTGTTCTATTTTTAGGCCTTTCTAAAATCGTTGTTTGCAGATCAATAGCCAGTTATTTCAGTTATTTCATAAACACCTGCACATTATATACACCCTAATACACCTTATCAGCGTGCAAAGAAAGTAGGTTACGATAGCCGGGGCTAGTGGATTTTTCTATCGGGCTAGTGAATTCTGTTATGTGAATTCTGTGATGTTCTTTGAGGAATTCAATTTACAAAAGAACTTTGAAATCAATATGCTCATCAAAACGTTTTTGGGGTAGTTGAAATGATGAATGGCAAGCTGTAAAAATGACTTTCTTTGCACCCTGCTTATATACGCCCATATAGACCTTAGGTACACCTTATATACACCCACATAGACCTTATGTACACCTTATATGCACCCATATAAACCTTACATACACCCACATCCACCTTACATACACCCAATTATAGCTTATATACACCTTATATATACACACCTACAGCTTATTTACACCCACATCCACCTTATATACACCCATATACACTTTGTATACACTCACATACACCTCAAATAAGCCCACATACACCTTATATAAGCCCATATAAACCTTAGATACACCCACAGTCCACCTTATATACACCTTATATAAACCTTACATACACCCAGATACATCTCATATAAGCCCATATGAACCTTATATACACCCATATACACCCTTACAAACACCTTATATCCAGCAATATACAGCTTATTTACACCCATGTACACCTTATTTTCACCCACATCCACCTTATATACACCTTATATACACCGAGATACACCTCATATAAGCCCATATAAACCTTATATACACCCATATACACCCTTATACACCCATATATACCTTATATACACCCATATACACCTTGTATAGACCCATATAAACCTTATAGACACGCATATACAATTCATATACACCCATATATATCTTATATACACCTTAAACACACCCATATACACCTTATATAAACGAATATATATAAACCTTATATATACACCCACATCAACCTTATATGCATCTAATATACACCTAATATACACCATGTATAAACCCATATTCAACTTAAATACACCATAGATACACCTTGTATACACCCACATTCACCTTATATCCACCTTATATCCACCTTATATACACCCATATACACCTTACATACACCCTTATACACCCATATATACCTTATATACACCCATATGCACCTTATATACACCTTATGTACACCTCATATAGACCTATATGCACCTTAGATACACCTTAAATAAACCCATATAAACCTTATATACACCCATATACACGTTACATACACCCATATATATGTTATACACCTTATATACACCCATATGCATCTTATATAAACGAATATATATCTAGCCGGATTTATGAAAACCGTACCATCGGACACCAGGAGCCCACACACCTTAAACTGACTCAACTAAAGTAAATATCGCCAAGAAACTCAACTCCTACCCATGGTTCTCTTAAGGTGACTCTCTTCCTGGTTCCTGATCAGCAAAAGAAACATTCAAGTCCGTCAAAAAGACACTCTGGACTTGTCCACACACTCTAGCTGCTTAAAGGCCCTGAATGACGGAGGACGCTTGAGACTTAAGCACGTCCTAAGCAGAGAATTCAAGGTTAAATCACCCCCCTGACTTCCTACACCCCACCAGCCTAGCACGTGCTTGAGGGGAATGCTTTCATTGGCCAATGGGCCTCAAACGTTACAAGAATTTGACATGACAAACTAAAGGCAGACATGACCAGTGAACTGACTCTCCCAGACCAGGACTAACGGAAGGTACAACGCTTTTGCAGCACCCTCCCCCCCTAGGGATTGACATGGAGGCCCCTTTCCAACCCATGGCGAGTTAGCTCAGGGACTGAACTTGCCAATGAGACCAACCAGGACAGCAAGCCCCCTATGTTTTTTCTCACCGCAGTGACCAGAAAGCTGGCTATCGCCAGCTTTCTGTGCGAATATTCTGGTCCATTTTGAGGTATGTTTTCAAAAATTCGGCTAGATATATATAAACCTTATATACACCCACATCAACTTTATATACACCTTATATCCAGCAATATACAGCTTATGTACACCTATATACACCTTATATACACCCACATCCTCCCTATATACCATATATACACCTTATATACACCCTCATCCACCTTATATACACCATATATACACCTTATATACACCTATATACACTTCTTATACACCCATATACAACTTATATACACGTTATATACACCCATATACACAATTATACACCAATATACACCTTACATGCACCCACATCCTTCTTATATACACCCATATACGCCTTATATGCACCTTATATACAACCACAATTACCTTGTATACAACCATATACGCCTTATATACACCTTGTATACACACAAATGCACCTTATATATGTACACCCACATCTACCTTATATACATCCATACAACTTATATACACCTCATATAGACCTATATGCACCTTAGATACACCTTAAATAAACCCATATAAACCTTATATACACCCATATACACTTTATATACACCCATATACACCTTACATACACCCATATACACCTTATATACACGTTATATATACCCATATACACCCTTATATACGAATATACACCTTGTATACACCCACATCGACCTCATATGTACCCACATCCACCTTATATACACACCCATATCCACCTTCTATACAACCATATCCACCTTATATCCACCGATATACGCCTTATATGCACCTTGTATACACCCATATACAAACTCATCTACCATAAATACATCCATATACACCTTAAATAAACCTTATATACATCCATATACACCTTATATACACCTACATCCACCTTATATACACCCACATCCACCTTATATACACCAATATATCCATATACATCTTATATACACCTTATATACACCCACATCTGCCTTATATGCATCCATATGCACCTTATATACACCTATATACACCCTTATACACCCATATCACCTTATATCCATCCATATATAGCTTATACACAACCCATTTACCCTTTATATACACTTATATACACCGTGTTAACACCTTATATACACCCATAGATAACTTATATAGACCCATATACAACTTATATACACTTCATATATCTCCAGATACACCGTATATACACTCATATACACATTATATACACCTCGTACACACCTTATGTAAATCCATAACCACCTTATATGCTCGTTATATACACCCTTATTCACCCTATGTTCACCCATATAAACTTTTTATTCACCTTAAATACACGGCAGTAACCTCATCTCAATTCATAGTACAGAGGAGAATAACCTTGTACGCCAAGAGATATCGGCGACTTCGATTTCGTGTGCCTGGATCTGACTGTTCAACTTAAGAAGTACACATCATAGCTATGAGTAGGTAGATGGTTCCATGATGGACTTCCGAGAAACTGGGGCGATGGTGAACCAGATAACTCCAACGGTGTTTAAAGTTTTACTGAACTGGTTCTGCATTGAACGGAACACAGAACGATAATTCGTGCTACGAAAACATGACGTATGTTTGTGGCAAGAAATTTTGCTCTTAAAGGCCCTTGTTGACAGAGAATGTAAATACTTTCCTATTGGTATAAACACACGTGAGCTATTATGGCGATTTATTGACTCTACTGTTGTTAGGTTAATATAAGGTTTTGACAGTTGTAATGCATTTATCTCAGCTCTCTTTTTATATTTACTTGATTTATCTATTGATTGATTTTTTTACCTCTAACCCCCAGAGGTTGTGCGACTGCATTGTTTGAGGAATACGTTCCCAATTTTTCCCATGGGGTTTTTGGTTTTAAGTATCAGGCGGGGCACGTGAATGTAGCCTGAGTGACTTTTGTTGAGGAGTGTTTCTATATCATTCATCATTTAAGATGTTGAACTTTGTACTAACATATTCGGACGGTAAT
>NC_133207.1:19661817-19726817 GCF_958299795.1 Porites lutea | reverse complement strand
TTTATTGGGTTAAGTACTGTTTGTCCCACCATTTTCACGATTTGCTTTTTTTAGTGAGCGTCGGGATCTCCTACTTTGCTCGTCAAATTCTTCTCAAAAATACTAGTCTTGCTCCGTAACTCTCAAGTTTGTGGAGATGATGTGAACTGCAGAAATACAAATTTAAATAAAGATATGTTCGTCGCTGCAGTGGTAATAGCAATTGAAGTAGTTGCAAATTTACCTGAAAAAAAATTCGGGACTTCAACGGGATTGGAATCCATGGCGTCTGCACTAGCGCTGTAGTGTTCTACCAAACGGGGCTATGAGGACCGATACATTGGGAGCAGGCCAATTTGTTGAGTTCATCTGATAGAGTTTTCACGCAAGAGCGATCGCAAGAAGGAGAAAAGTGTGGTTTCATTTACGCATGAGCAGAATAGTATTTGCAGCCAGAAACAGTTGAACGACATTGCGCATGAGCACACCATTATTTGTCGGCAGTTATTTGCAGGTCACCTGGTGGGCTCTCGGCCAATGTAAGGGAAGAAACATTTGCATCGAATAATAGTTATTTTTACTCAACCCGCCTCGAATAGCCTTTGCTATTTGCGGGTTGTTTGCTTTTGTTGTTTTAATCACGAAAGACAAGCCGATTATCTCTAGCCGGAAAACACCTGCTCTTGAAACGTCAAAAGAAGCACGTTGAAAGTAACAATATAATGATATGTTAATGCTGTGTAACCAACAAGAGCAGGCAAGGTTAATTTCTGGTGAGTATGCTTTCATTTTTTGCACCTTCGCCTTCAAATAGTATGGGCTTATAATCCGATCCGGCACACTGGCGACGGTTCAGCAAATTTTAAGTCTTAATTACGGGAGCGAAAACGCATCACGAAAAGGCTATTCTCGCTGATAGTTTTTATTTTATATTTGTTAAGGAATAGATAAAAATGAGTTGTAGACTGACCCTGCGACTGTGTCCCTGACTCAAACCAATGTTTACACCGTAGATATAAAATATCATTCCAAATAGAAGCAAAGAGCAGTCAAGTCTAACAAAATGGTAAAATATCTCCCTCTATTTTTTTTCAATATATCCCATCCGTTCACATTAACCCTAAAAAATTTTGGGCACAATTGCTTTGGTTAACAGGCTTCGCACTATTTTTTTCTTGTGCGGAGAGTGATTGATTTTTTTTATTTATTCGTGATTCGTAATCCTGTAATTTTTGCGTGAGTGTGAAAGAATATTTGTCATAGTTCGTGCAGCGTAAAATTGGCCGTTTATATTCCGTTAATTTATTTTGCAGAAAAATATGTGGGACCATGATTGCAAACTAGCTATGGGAAACAACCATTTCACCCAATAAACATTATCCATTTCAGACCAGAGGCCAGTTTCAGACTTTGTATAATTTTGAAGTGGACACCTGTTTATGTTGCCATTTAATTTTCGTCCCCTTCCCAACAAGGGTTTTCATGCAATAGGATGGTTTTTTTTCCTGCTTTTGCATCTGTATTATTTATGTTTTTAACACGGAAGTGGCAGCACCCGGCTTGTCAAAGAAATAAGAAGTTTTACTCCCACTGGATCGGATCACTCGTGCTAGTATTCCATTATTTCTGAACCGCTAAATGGCGACAAATCCTTAAAATTCGAAGACCACATATAAACTAGCAATTTAGGTTCGTTTGCTTTTTGACGGTGGCGTCATGAAATGACACCGAAAGAAAAGTCAGTTTTTTTACTGCTAGCTAGTTTTGCTGCATATATTTACGCGAATAATAATATTTAGGTTGGGCCGTCTCCGCAAAGGCTCTTCGTGGCTTTTGAAACTAAAAATGTCCCTAGAAATAAGTTGATACTAGCAACCATGTTACGAAATTAATTCCTCGCCAAATTTATTCACACCTATGCCTCGATTAGACTTAGTATATTTTTGTTTGTTTGATTCTACTTTAAAACTGTTTGGTTTTCTGCGGGTGGTTGACATGGGCAACGCTGTTAACTGATGATCAGTAGGATGAGACTGGGATCCCTTAAGGAGACGAATGTTTTTTCTCGGGTTTTAATTTAATCATTCTTAAACAGACGCGCTTACCCCATTGACATGTATATAAAATAAAGCACGACTTGAAAGCTGTGAATGGTATAATTACTTATGTGTGCATTTGCCTAGCATTTTGCGAGAGGTTGATCATGATCATATTTAATAGACGACAGACAGGTATTTGAAGATTGCCTGGAGAGGCTTCTTTAATCAGTTTCAGTTATTTGCTTTTGTTAAGTTTAATTAAGAGTAGCAAACTGTGAGCTAAATTAAAAAGTGCAAATTTATTGTCTGTAGGGAATACTACTAGAAAGCTAAATCGGAGAAGGAGATCGAATCTTGGTTGTTCTTACAGATCTGTATTAGTCATAAGGGGGAAAGAATTGCTCAGATTTTTTCCAGGTCAAAACTTTGCAAAAGATTCAGATTCAGAAAAAAAATTTAAATTTTCGTATTTAAATATATATATCTCTCTACAATTATTATATTTTTCTTCGTTTATCCCGTCGTCGTATTCTTCTTATTTTGAACTTATAAATGGTACGCCGTACAACTGTAAATTGCATACGTGTTAATTGTAACGTTCTTTAGTAGAAGATATGGGTTGGGCTAGCTTTTAAACGCTCGAAACACCTGCAGCCTTTCAATAATTAATTCGTTTGGTCTTGGCAAGGGAAAGGTAATGATACCGCATTCTGCTAATCTCTTACTATAAATGATTTTATCCCTCAATTATCGCCCCATGTAACGGAAGACAGTCTTGTATTCTAGATTCCACACCGTTTCGATTTCGGATGACACATTTTTATTATTTTTTTAATGCATTGGTCAGATCTAGGAGAACAACTACGTCAGTGCAATGCCTATTAATCCTCCGAGGCAGTATGTCTTTCTTTTGGCTGTTGAAGTCAGTCTGCACTTGTTGCAAATCATGCGTCTAGCAAGCACAGGAGACGCCTGTATGACCGGTGCGTACTATTTCACCCGTGGAAGAGACATGGTTGAAAACCACTTCCTTCGAGGTCACGTGATTGCCAACCTTACAGCTCCAGAGCCTTTATTCTGCTTTGACGCCTGCCGATTGGAATGTCGGTGTATCTCGTTCAACTTTAAACAAAGCGCACGCCAGGATAACTGCCAGCTGAACGAAGAAAACCGATATACTAACTTCGGTGCTTTGGAATTTGCGGAGGGATGGCAATACTACGATCTGGTTATTGACTACAGCATAAGAGTAAGGGAACATGTGCTTCTACCACAACCCTTTTCAGGACCCATAAATGACGCTCATTCATGACTTTTGATGACATTCCCCAGTTTTTATTCGCATGATGAACATGACTGATGGTTTTGTAAAACGTTTTACTTTTCTTTTCGAATTAGCATGATTTATTCAAACTTGAGAAATTTCCTTTTAAAAATGTGTCACTTTGTAAATCCTGATTTATACCGCTCGATGACTGAATAGTTCACGCATTTCAATTTTCCTAGTACAGAGCAATAAAGGGTACACAAGTTAGAGTGCCATACCATATCATGTGTAAGTAGACAAGGCTCTTAAAATAATTATCCATCTCCACCGGTTTGGCGCTGCTCCCGAATTAATCCCTTCCAGGATTTTCATCAAGATTCCTGCAGGGATTTCCCGCAAGATTCTCAGCAAAATCCCTGCCAGGATTTCCATAAAGATTCAAACTTTTGACATGAATCTCAGACATACATTTGACGACACCTTTGTCAAATCTTTGACCCGAGCGTTGGATAAATTTTACGACACTTCTAGCAAGATTTTGACTTAAATCTCAGGCATTATTTTACCCGCAACTTTGCGTACCTTTGGCTCGAATTTCAGACATATTTGGCAACATCTTTGATAGGGGCACAAATGCTAATCAAACAACACCCTTCAAAGGGGAGGTGTAAAGGCGTGACAAAAGCGCGCTAAATCGCCTGAAGATCATTATTTGTTGGGCCTCAAAGGTGTGCAAATGTGGTCTTTATCGATGCTCGGTAAATCCATTATTTCGTCCCCTGAAAGTGGAGCTAAGTAGACCCATAACTAACTCGACCCTAAGATCGACGAAGATGTGATGTTTTTTGTGCTCAATGGGTCTAATAATTTTCTTGAATTTCTTTTCAGCCCAATGTTCCCGCCGTTGATTGTCAGAACGGCTGCTGCGAAAGCAATCCTTGTCTTAACGGAGGAACGTGTCACGAAACTTGTGACGTCATCGGCAAACGTTTCAATTGTGAATGTGGTCCGCACTCTTATGGAAAGCTCTGTGAAGCTAGTAAGAGACGCTATTTTATTATTAAAATGATATAATTTTCTATCCAGCGATGAAATACAGGAAGAACGGGGAGGAGCTTTTGATGTAGCGATTTCTTGGATCGTTGGATGGACAAGAGTGAGTTTTAATTGATCGAAAGCAACCAAAGGCAACCATTAATTAAGCAATCGTTGTTAATCTGTGCGTTCTGCTTCCACCCAAACAACTCAGAAGCTTTATGTTGAGAGTTTGTACCGTTCTCCCTTTTGTTTACGTATAGTGACGATTTTTTCTTAATTCACACATTATTATTATTATTATTATTATTATTACTATTTTGGTTTATACCGTATCTGTCTGGCAAATGTTTCCCTGTTAGAACGAACTGTATAAAGTACTTCAATTTTTGAGAGGAAAGTTTACAAAAGAGGTACTATAACCCGTAAGTGCTCTACGTAACAGGTGTTATCCAGCCGAGTACGTGGTAAGGAGTGCACGACAGGGACGGCAACCGCGACAACTTGCAGTCTTTTCAGCTTTCAAAGAAGTGCCAATCCTCAAAGTTTTATCCCCTAAAATGTACAATGAGCTCTCCTCGTCATTTTTAAAACGAAGTATCCCCTACCGAAGAACTTGAAGAAGTTCACTAACATATTTCTCGATGAAAACTCGCTTAAATTTAAAAGCTAACGCTGTCAGCACGAAGGCGTAAAGGAAGGCAGAGAATAGAACACGAATGGAATGTGCCAGTTTTAAGCGATTTATTACTCTTTTTGAGGTTACATTCAATGTTACGGTTCTGATATGGCAAAACATAATCACAATCCAAAAAATGGAACTCAGTTATTGATTTGTCCATTGTTAACGTTCATGCGTGTGTTTAGAGCCGGAAAAATCTCGTCTTTTCAAGTTTGAAAAAATGCAGATGAGCCATTTCAAAAACCGTCAACGTTCTATTTGTTTTTTTTTTTTTTCGCAGAGACATGCACTACGCCTGATTGGTTTTATTTTAATAACTCGTGCTTCAAAGTGTTCACAGAAGAGGTATCCTGGTTTGAAGCGCGAAAGTCTTGCACCACTATCGGCAGTAACCTCATCTCAATTCACAGTACAGAAGAAAATACTTTTGTGCACCAAAAGAAATCGCTGCTTTCGATGTCGTCTGCCTGGATAGGACTGTTCAACTTAAACAGTACAGATCATAGCTATGAGTGGGTAGATGGTTCCATGGTGGACTTCAGAAACTGGGGAGTTGGTGAGCCAAATAACGCTAACAGTGGTGAAAATTGTACCGAACTAGTTGTGAAATCGAACAGAATATGGAACGATGAATCGTGTTATGTAAACAGGACATATATTTGTGGCAAGAAATTTAGCCGTTAAAGGCCCTTGTTGACAGTAATGTATTTACATTCGGTGGAGCTAAACATGGGACGGTCATAGAGAATGTAAATACTTTCCTATTTGTATGAACACAAGTGAGCCGTTATGGCGTCAATTGACTCTATTGTTGTTAGGTGTATAAGGTTTTGACAGTTGCAATGTATTTATCTCAGCTCACGAACGTTCAAATTTTATTTTAATTTTATGTTTTACTTCATTTATCTATTGATTGACTTTTTACCTTTAACCCCCAGAGGTTGTGCAACAGCATTAGCTGAGGAAGACGTTCCCAATTTATCCCATTCGGCTTTTGAGTTTAAGTATCAGGCGGCGCCCGTATCTAATTTTGCCTGAGTGACTTTGTTTTTTTAGTCACGATGTTGAACTTTGTTAGATATTCGGAGGGTAATAAACACTTAGGCTCACAGTTCGATCTGCACACCCATTTCCGTCTCGTAGTTGTGACAAGAGAGAATGGTCTTGGTCGTGAATATAAATAAGAACTGCTTTGCACACCTCGGAGATTGCTGTACTAAACAAAATGTGGCAACACTCACTAAGTGTTTTTTGCAGAAGAAAGGAAACTACATTCACCGTGATTAATTTGAAACTCTGAAATTATTCTGTTTTACTTGTTACTTTGTCTCTCTTCTTGGTTCTTCAAGTACCTTCAGTTCTATTCTCCATCGTTTTACAAGAAGGGAGAAGGGTTGGGCTCTTTGACGTCATTCAAAATGGCTGCTATCTTAAATTTTGCTCAGAAATTCATATACCTGTATATCGAAATAAAGTTAATGAATATTTATATAAGAGTAAGTGGGAAATAATACTTGCATGTCGCTTATGAAGTCATATAGCGTAACCACAGTAACCGTCGGTCTTCAAACTGTGCTATATAAACTATCAGCTGAACTATGTTCAAGGAATAAAAGAACAGCCACTAGAGACAAGAGGTGTTGCCTTAAAAATACTCTTCTGTACTTTCTAAAGGCTGTTCTTCATTTAATTTATGAGAATGATGCGAGATGCGAATATATACGGTCATCTTTTTCAAAACGGGGGCTGTTGGAACCAATGCGATCTGTCAGTCTTAGGCCTAGCCCCCAGTAATAAGCTATCCTGTATATAGAGAGTGTATAATTTATAGAATGAACAGAAATTTATCCGCTATATATTTGACGATCTACTTTCAAGATCGTCGTAGTGCCGCTTCGCTGTGTTATTCAACAATTATTTCTCGAGCCCGAATGGGCTGAGTCAATGAGGGCGAGAAGAATAATTGTTTCAGTAAAATCCAACTAGCTGGTAAAAAATATCGAGACGAAACAACTTTAGCTGGCAAAACGCGATTCAACCGCCACTGTTTTGGTTTTCAAATCCGGCGCTTTTTGCTACTAGTGGGCTATAACATATACCCTGGTAGTAGCTCACCCAATCAGAACGCAACACTGATATGATAATAGACCACTAGCTGTATTTTACTAAAAGCCGTTACGGAAATCGCTCCGAAATCACCTTTTCATTACATGGCGCAAAAGCGACCCGGGTATAGTCAAGGTAAAGCCTTGGCAAGATGTCCTCCAAGAGAGGACCATTACATGTAAAAATACCGTAATATTCTTGGGTAGTGCTCAATAGTAAACTGAATTGGGCATTACCCCTGGTTTTTTGCCTGATTCGCACGTGTACAATGCTACCCTGCGAGCAGTGATTCATCAGGTCGGATGCTACGCTTTTTCTGTTTTCATTAACATCCACAGTGGAGGCAAGGCACAAAACGGACAAAAGATGCATGTCTTTTAAAACGACAACTCATACGTGTGGACTGGGAAAAAGTGAAGCCTGTATAAGAACAGTACAGAAAGACAACCGGTCCGTAGATATCTGCCGAATCGACCTCAAAGTATCAATAAATAAATTAAATTTCCAACCATAACATCTGGGTAACATTAAGTTTAACTTTATAAAAAGAGAAAGAGAGATACTGTGTTTATTAGAATAAGCGCCCAACCTCGAATTAGCGCCCACTTCAAATAAGAGCCCATCCTAAAGGCAGAAAAAGTTAATAAGCCCCAAGCCTCAAATATGCGCCCAACCGGTGTCCGATGTCCGATGTTCGATGTCTGAGGTATGACGTCAGATGTGCGATGACCGATGTTTGACGTCTGATGTCCGATGTTTGACGTCTGATGACCGATATCTGATGTCTGATGTCTGATGTCCGACGTCTGATGTCCGATATTCTATGTACGATATCTAATGTCCGACGTCTGATGTCCAATGTCCGAAGTCTGATGTCTGATGTCCAGCGTCTGATGTCCGGTGTCCAACGTCTGATGACCGATGTCTGATGTCTGATGTCCGACGTCTAATGTTCGAAGTCCGGTGTCCGATATTCCAAGTCCGATGTCTGATGTCCAACTTTTGATGACTGATATCAGATATCTGATGTCTGATATCCGACGTTCGATGTCCAATGTCTGATATCTGAGGTCTGATGTCCGATATCCGACGTCTGATGTCCAATGTCTGACGTCTGATGTCCAATATCCGATCGAGTAATAACCAGACTGATTGTGATGAGCTCTCTAGTGTTAATAACTATATCGTCTGAGTTAATGTTCTGGAATATATTTTATAAAGGATCGTTATTCTTTTAATTATGTTTGCACTCATAATTTGTAAATTCTTGTTGGCGTAACTGTTCAAGAACAATTTGCAGTAAAAATTAGGAGTAATGCCAGTTGTAAGATAAGCCTGTTTTGGGAGCACAATTTGCCAAAAAGGGAACATGTTCACAAAAAACCCTTATTTCCCAAGAGTGAAAAATCACCAGTTTTTCTCCTAACAATACCAATACGCAATCTGAACCGAATAGAGTGTTTTCACATGACGTCACAGCGGCCATATTGGTGTACCAAAACAATGAAACGGCGGCCATGTTGGTGTCCCAAACTAGTCCCCTGGGAGTTGAACTCTTTTCTTATTCAAACGATTTCTTTTGTTACAATAAATTTGCATATATGCTGGCCACGTGAGTGAAAACACTCTATAGAGCCTGAGCATTAGTAAAATGATCATCTGATAGGAATTCTTGGACCTTTTCTTCCTTTTATTAACTTCTATTCAACAAGGTAATGTATGGAGAACAGTCTGGAAACCTAAAATGCAACTTTACCTGCAGCCTTTCAATAAGTTCATTTTATACCTAGTCTCTCTCGCAGCCGTTTTAAGTCTCTGCGAGGAAGACTTTTTTTGCCCTGTAAGCGCGTTTTTTCTTATGTTGAACCGAGTGCTCTACATTGCAAAAGCGACGATTTTTAAGTGAACAACAAGGGAAGTAGCGGTAAACAATCAAATAACGATTTCAGTTGGTTATGTGATTTCAGTTGGTTATGTGAGAACTTGCTATAACAAAAGCTAAAATAGAACAATTGTGCCGTTCTTGGACAAGGCTGAAAGTGGAGTTCAATGACAGAAAAATTGTAATGAATATACTTTCTGTCGCCACAATTAATTCGTAAAGGTATGTTTTGGGAAACACACAGAAACAACTGGGCCACTCCTTCCATCCAGCTACCCTCCAAAGATTCCAAGGGTAGTTTGCACTTCATTGTGGGCCATTGGTAACCTGACATGCAGTACAAAATTCTACTGAAATGAAGTTTAGGTGAGTGTATCGTCGCGTCATTGATGCCGACGTAGCTTCAGTGCCTCAAATATCATACTTGGGAATTTAATTAAGTACTTTGTGATTGCACACCCAACCAAGAGCCAATCACAGGCGGGCATTTTTTAGCAAACACATGCTGCCAAGACAATAAAATACTAAAGATCGACACTTCAGAAATAGCGGGACAGGAACGTATACATGCCACTTACATTATCAAGAGGTAAAAGGGATAGCTTTCCGGTGAGTGCAAGCATTTGACAGCCACGCATCTCTTGCATGGCGCCTTTTGTACTTCAAATCATGCCAAGTGCATTGCTAGGCCTCACTCATCTCAGTCAATTCTTTGGCAGTAAATACGTGAATTCAAAACCTGCTCAGAGCCTTTCTTGCTCCTAAAAGAGGATACTCCTCTTGAAACTAATTACCTTTTAAGAAAAGATATGAAGAAAACGCTTGGTGGCATTCAGAATCGTACAAGTACATTTATCTAAAGGCAGGCATATCAAGTTTTATGACATGGCACACTCAGCCATGCATGTCTTGCATAGTTATAGCGCTTTCAATTACATTATCAGTATAATAAGACCCGGTGTAAACTGAGTCTGCAATAATGTGGAAGAAGAAACTAAGTCTTCATTTTCTCCTATTACAAAACCCAGACTGCAATAATATCGCATGACCTCAGAATACAGAAGACTTACACCCGATGCAATTATGAACAGCGAACAATGATGGAAATAAAACCAACACAATTTAAAGTGAACGGGACTGAACGGCCGATTAAATTACGCCGAAAAACGATTTTAGGCAGGTATTTCATACTTGGGAGTTTAATAATTTGTAATCGAACACTTAACCAAGAGCCACTCACAAGCAGACATTCATTACAAAACACCTGCTGCTGCTGAAGACCACAAAACAAAAAAGATCGACACTTCAAAAATAGCGAGACATAAACGTACAGTTACCCAACTTACGTAAACAAGACAGAAGAACGATAGATTTCCGCTGGTGAGTATATAAAGCAACTGACAGTCACGCGTCTCTGGCATTGTGCCTTTGACTTAAAAAAAATTTCTAGTGCTTTGCCAGACTTCATTTATTTCAGTCAATTTTTGGGGTATATATATTTGCATTCGAAATCTGTTTATATGGTAAGAGGATACTCCTTGTTAAATCTTATTACCTTTTAAGTAAAGATACAGATAGAAAACGAATGCGGCTAACGTTTAGTAGCAAGTAGAATTTTACAGGCTCATTATTGAAAAAAAGGCAGGTATTTTTTGAAGACACGGCACTCAGTCATGTTTCGCATTCTTGTACTGCTTTCAAGTGTGATACTGCTATAAAACTACAGGGTGTTAAAGTCTGCAAGAATCTGCAATGGAGAACATAAGCATTTCCTCCTACTACAAATTCCTGAATGCAATCATATTGCATAACCTCAGAATAAAGAAGAATATCGAAGAATGACAGAAATAAAACGAAAACAAAACGATGGCGAAGAAACGGAATGGAAAGGCCGATTAGCTGCACACCGAAAAACAAGCTTAGACTGAATAAAGTTGCCGTGGTATTGGAAGAGAATACTTTGCGTATATCTAAACTCAATGATAAAAAGATAAAAACATGACTCAAATCTCGAATTTTTGCGAAAAAATGTTAGGCGTGTGTTTTGTATAGGGAAACTGGCAAATGGAAGATATAATACAGCCAAAGGGTAGTAAGCACTGTTCATTGTTCACGCTATTAATTAGTCATAATGGTTGTTTTTTACTGTTAGTTCTCTTTTTTTTTACCTAGTCATTTGTTTTTTTATAGTCTGCTCGCGTAAAATTTTCGTGTGGATCAGGGCTAGCGATTAAAGCTCGTTGATCTAATTCCATCTGCTGGTTTTTCATAACTGATCGTTTTGTAAAAGCCTACTGTTAATCTAGGCGGTTGAATTTCATTGCAGAAACATTTTAAAGGTGGCCTTTTCTGTCAAACGCGCTCCTAACTTTTCCTTAAAAATTAAGACGGCGTAAGAAAAAACTCTTTTAGAACTTAACTAGGATGTTTCTCTTACAACTTCTTAATTTAGTAGAGGCCGCTTTACCTTTGAGTGTACAGTCCATCAGAATCAACAGAATTTGAAAACGAGAGACTACCTACGTATTGCAGTGTCTGTATGTAATGAAGATTAACTCGAGGATGAAAACGGATTGATAATTTAGTCAAATTAATAGTATCTCTTTTTTGTCTTGATAGAAGATCAATTCCATAGAATTTCCCTTTGTGTCTATGAATATATGGATCCTATGAAGCAATACATCTTCTCGCTTTTTGTTGAAATCATTCTTCTACTGAGGGTCAGTTATCCAGCAAGCGCAAAGAACAACTGTTTGACCGGTGGGTTCTTTTTCACCCCTGGAAACAGCATGGTCGATAACCACGCCCTTCTTGGTTTCGTGATTGCAAAATTCAACGGTCTGGAGCCAATTGACTGCTTTAGAGCATGCCGGCTGGAATGTCAATGTGTCTCGTTCAACTATTATCAGACGATGAAATATTGCCTATTGAACGAGGAAAGCAGATATACCAACACCAGTGCTTTAACGTTTCTAAAAGGATGGCAGAACTACGACCTGGAAATTAACTACAACATAAGGGTGAGGAATCAGTTAACTTAGGGCCTGTTTACATGGAGGTGGGGGAACCCAGATAGATGAGGTAACACCCGGCGGGTCACCCCACCAAAGAGGGTTACCTCGCCTACCTAGGGTCCCCCACCTCCATATAAACAGGCCCTTACTCTACTCAAATACTGAAGGCAAATCTTGTTAGTCTGAGGCTACTATAGGTTTACAATAAAGGATATATTTCCGCATCTATCAATGTTTGCGGATTTATTACATTTAGGTATTCGGATTCGCTGGCGTTTACACACATCTGTAATTAAACGAACGTTCATTTGGGCTGGGTAAAAAGTATTCACTTAAGTTTCTGGACACACGTGTCTAACCGGGACGTTTTTATTTCAGATTTAAATGGCGAAAAGAATTCCTCTGTAACAAAATGTTCCGAGATTTTCACAAGTCCGAGAGCCACTCCACGTTTGAAACGATTCGATTTGTACGAATACATCATCATCACGCTTCATGAAATATGTGTGACCACAAATAATGACGTCCAATTTTATAACAACGAAGAACGGAGCTGGGATTCCAAAACTAAGACGATGGTAAATGGATGAGACACATTATGATGAGCTTTGGACACATTTTCAGTTTTTTTGGCTAAAGAGATGCTGGCGCCGATGCGACCACTCGTCACCACTCTGCAAGGAAGGCTTGTAGAGGTATATACTTTGGTTTTCACAAAATTGAAGAAGTTATTAAATATAAAGTTCTATACAGAGATACACAATGCGATTGATTTGTGGTTTCAAGGCATGTACCAGATAGCTGTTAGTCTACCAGGAAGGAGGGGCTGAAGACCGTCCACGTGTTTGCAGTAGACAAAGAAATCCAGAAAACTACCAAAAAGAGTCAGCTGCACAGTACTGGAAGCGAAGTGTGGCAATACCTTTCCTTGACGTAATCTGCTCAGAACTCAAAAGTCGCCTCAGCAAGGAATAGAGCGCACACAATGAGCTCTGAAATCTTATTTTTCGAGTAATCACCTCTAACTCCTTTTTCTAACTGAAGAAGCCACAGTAGAACTTGCTCAATTACTGCATGAGAAGTGGGGCCATCTGATGCCATTGCCGTCATATTTAGAAAGTGAACTGCTTCGATGGATGAACCACTGGAAGCGAAAGGCAGCGTCGGATTATGAATCCATCTCGGTCTCCTTACTATTCAGCTGACTATTAGCGAAACACGCAGACTACATCTTCTTCCCAAACGTGAGGGAACTTCTAAAAATTATCGCTGTTTTGCCTATGAGGAGCACTGGGGCGGAGAGGTCATTTTCCTGTATTCGGAGGATTTATACTTGGCTCCGCAACACAATGACTACCGAACGACTCTCAAATTTGGCCATCATCACCATGCATGCAAACGCAGTTACCATCGATAAATGTGTGGTTTGTGAGAAAATTGTGGCGTTGCACACCCTAGACGAATGACGGCGTCTTCACTTTGGCCGACTAAGTCAGAGAGGTATTTCAATAAACTTCTATTTCTTCTATTTTGTGGCGTTTAGAGTGTTACAGTCTCCAATTCGTCCTTCCTAAATCTCCATGGTTTGGGAAAAGCGTAGGACAACTTAAAATAGATCAACGCATAGTTTGGTGGCCGATTGGTATCAGCCTACCCCCAACAAAAAATCCTGGATCCGCCCCTGTGAAGGTAATGACAGAGCACACAGGGTCGCAGCATAGGCAGGATTATATCGCATGAAGACTGTAGGAGAATTTCTACTCCTCCTGAAGGGCTTTGAGTCCGGTCCATTGCAGGGGTATCCCCAGTTGGTCGCCTTTCTTAGCACATCTGGAGGCGTGTATGGCCGAGCGGTTAACACCTCAAACTGTGGTTCTGGAGGTGCGGGTAGGCCTTTCCCGATTGCGCTCGTAAAATCCTTAAAAAGTGCTGGCAAAAATGGCTAAAAAGTGCTCAAAAAGTGCTCAAAATCTCAAAATAGTGCTCAAAAAGTGCTAAAAGTTGTGAACAGTTACCTCTAAGCTTTTCGTAAATGTGTCAATTTTTACTGAAGTAATTAACAATCCATTTTGCGTAGTGTTATTCGACAGGTTGTTACGAAAGGTTGATAGAATATAGAACAACAATATTTTTAAAAGACTAAAGCCGGTTAAGAATTGTAAATAAATTCAGCAGTACTAGTGCAAAGCCTAGACATCAGATGATTTAGAAATTTGAGATGACACACGCATGATACATCAGCTAATCAGGAACTTCTGTTCTCACCCTCAGTAAGGATAAGTCCACGTGCCTTTCCATGACAACGGTCTTTTATTCTTGACAACATCATTAGTTATTCAAATTTATGACCTGGAACACGATTCTTGTTGCGAGCGACACACAGTTTTTGCTTTAAAATGTTTTAGAAGACATATGTTGCTCGAGATTTGCCCGAAATGTGAAATATTGCTCAAATGTTGCCCAAAGTGCGAAAAAGTGCTTAAGGGTGCTCAAAACGCAAAATAGTGCTCCAAACTCAAAAAAGTGCTCAAAAGGTGCTCAGCGCAATCGGGAAAGGCCTAGGTGCGGGGTTCAAGCCTCACCCGTCGCGTTGTTTCCCTGGAAAAGGAACTTTACTCCACTTTGTCTCTCTTCCGGGCCAGGTGTACAAATGGGTACCGGCGACATACTACTAATGGTAACCCTGTGGTAGACTAACGTCCCATCCAGGGGGGGGGGGGGGGGTAGCAATACCATTAGGCATGCTTAATGCTAAGGAAACCGGGATAATCTCCAGCCGTTTGGGCCTTTTGGCTCGAGTGCGCCTTTACCAACCTTTACCTTTTTTAGCACATATGGGTGATGAAAGACGAGGTGGAGCAAGGATTCTTAAACGAATCAACGTGTGGTAAGTAGTAGGCGCTAACCGGGGGATGCATTAACTGTTCGCCAGCAGGCCTCTCAGTAGGGTTGTAACATACTTTAATTGCTAACTGTAAAGTGTGTCTTTGTGATGCCTTGGAAGGCTTTATGCTTGCAGTCGGCCCTTTATTTCTGCACGAATGTGTCTGCGCTGAACCGGTCAAAATGCATACAAGGCGAAATGCGTTCGATTATCAGAAAACCAAATTACTTCAACTACTGAAATTTTCTTTAGGTCTTGAGCTTCTAAGAGAAAAGTTATGTACAAAGACAAAGACTACAAACAACGACGTCGAAGGTAATACAGGTCAAACATGGAGGTCAAACATGGATATGGCATTAAGTAACCCTCGGACATGTCCGAAGACAGAGTTAAATAACATAAACTAAGAGAAACTTGACCCAAAATGTCCATTTTGCTCAATTCAACCGGTAACGCCATATAGCGAGGACGATTTTGGAACCGTTACATCCAACTTCGTGCTCTGGGCTTTTCCCTAGCCTTTTAGACGTGTTTGGCTGCATCGGCTTGCTTACATTTGGGAATTTGTAATTTAATGGAATCCAGATCCAGAGAGCCGTCAAAGGGAGGGAGGACGGACGATCTAGGATAGGTGATAGGTAGATTACAAGCACCAGCAAAGTCTAGCCCGCTTGGCATGGCCCTCTCTTCACAATCCCCCTCCCTTTTTCCCTTCCTCCCAACCCCTACCCCTTTCAACGCCTGCTACGCAGGCTAAGCAAAGTCAATATATAAATCGACATTTGCTCTTTTATTCCTGGGTTCTAGTTTCACTGATAACGCCACTGATTCTCGTGGACCACACGCAAAGAAAAAGACTATGCTGTAACATCATCCTAGCTAATCTGTTGATGGGAAAGAAACCGTCCTTAGTTCATCTTCGTCTTCAACAATCTTGTACTCGAGAGGATTCGTTACTTCATAGCATTCTGTTTCAAGGGCTTGACGCGATTCGAAAAGAGCCTCCTTTTCTCCTTACGATCTTCTTAAGAAGACGAAAGGAGGCTCTGCTCGCAGGGTTAGAGTTGGCATTAAAATCAATAACAAACAATGATAACGACTTAGCATGTTTTGAGGTAGCACATCCATTGAGTGGTGCTTTGTCCATCTGCTGATTACTGGTCAAATTGGAACTTTATTAAAAATTGGTTTTGAGGAGAGGTGAAAACCGGAGTACCAGGAGAAAAAATCTTCCGGAGCAAAGGAACCTGAACCAACAACAAACTCAACCCACATAATATTATGGCTTTGAATACCGGGATTTGAACCCGAGCCACATTGGTGGGGGTGAGTGCTCCCACCACTGTGCCTCCCTTGCTCCTCTCACAAGGATTGGTGAGAGGAAATAGGAAGCGGCAGGAACTGCCACCCAGCTGAGTGAAACATGAAAATTACCGCACAAAATGTTAACCGACAGGTATAAATAAACAGCAAATACAAAAGGAGGAACGGATAGACAAACTTGAAGAAGATTGTAGAGGATTAAAGTTGTGTTTTTTGAAAATTTGTTATTCTAACAGTTTTTCAAAGTTCATTTTTATTGTTTCGTTTGATATAATGCTTAGGAACAAAAAAAATCTCCAGTTTCAAAGCAAATAAGGACGCGGAAGTAAAGAGATTAAATAAATCAAAACATAAATTTTACTCAATTCAACCAGTAGTGTCATATAGCCAGGACGCTTTAGGAAGAATTAGTTCAATTTAACCTATTTAGAAGCATGTAGTTGTCAATTTCTCAAGCACAGTTTCCAACCTATACTTGCTCAATACCAGATAATTAAGGGAGGACGGCTCAAATGTTGTCATACGCACAAAAGTGGAAACTTCATTCGTGCGTACAGGTGACTTAGTGGAGAGATTTACAATGAGTATAAAAGAGGACCAAGGACGGATCTTTGTGGTACACCAAACTGCAGAATATGACGCTCGGAGGTTGATCCATTTACAAACTGCCGGCGCGGTCGCTCAAATACGATTGAAACCATTCCAATGCCGTACCATCAATTTCAAATCGATGAGAGAGACATGAAAGTAAGCCGATGCCACAGAAAAATCAAGGAGTAGTAAAAACATTACGGGCACGGATTAAAGCCGTCTCAGTACTGTGAAGTTTTCTGTACGTTGAATGATAAATGACATTGAGATTATTGACATCTAAATAAGATCAGTGGGAGGTATTCCAGATTCCAACGAAAGGTTGTTGACATTATCACTGAGCTAACAGTAGTAAAGCAATCCTTCTTGGTACAACTAGGAGTAGGGTCTACGCCACAAAACTTAAAATACAAGGGTCCAACAAATGCTATTAGCTCAGTCACCGAGACACTTGCAAACATAGTAAATTGACATTCACCGGCAACGTCTTTGAACTCAAGAACAATTTCAGGTGTTGGTCGATCAAGACCTTCTCGAATTCTCTTGATTTTGTTCCCACAATGCAATGAATTCGATCCTACGCTAACGATGATCAAGAGGCGCTGTAATGTTGCGGAAACTTGGTTTTAGGGCGCCGGGGAAGTAATTTCAAAATAGTTGAAAACAGTTTCATCATATCATATTGGTTTTCAGCGACTATTCAAGAATAATAATTCGATAATTCGATCTAACTGACGATAACACATTGGTTAAAGCTTGACACTGTCCAACATTTTACATCGGCTTACACTTAAGGGTGGACAGATGAAAACGTAAACACAAATTTCAATGATCACTTCGGCATAGATAATCAAATTCTATTACCCATGGTGCTCCAGTGTTCCACTAAAGATAGAACAATTCTGCGGCTCTTGGCAATTGGCTGAAGGCGGAGGTAAACGATTCAGAAAGATTGCGACAAAAATCATTTCTCGCTCCAAAGTTGGTACTTTATTTTATTAATAGTAACAAAGAGGACCCCTATATCCCTGATACACAGTTACCGTAAACTGCAGTGTAAAATTCCACCGAAATAAAGTTTTGATGAATGTATAGTCTGGTTTTGTTGCTGAGTGCAGCTTCTTCCCACGAGTTCCATATTTGGTAGTCTATAAGCAGTTTGTAATCGGAAACTTAATTAAGAGCGATTTACAGGTGGACTTTAACTAGAAAACACAAAATGAAAAAAGGTTGACAAGATAAAAATAGAGGAGTTTGAACATGTTTATTCAACTTACATAATCAAGAGAGGAAAACAGTAGTTTTCTGGTGAGTATAAGCAGTTGAAAGCCAATTGTGTTTGTACCTTTTGTATCCTTTTGACTTGAAATGAAGTGAGCTGACAGAGCTCGATTCATTTCAGTCATATTTTTTTTGGCTAAAAAGTGATTACAAAACGTGTTAGGGTGATCGAAACCATTCTCGCTCCAAATAGCTACATGAATACAATCATAGTCTTCAGTTGAGGAGAGAGAACTTGTTTTAGTGGAAGTCAAAAGAGGCGAAATTTGACAAAAGTGAAAAATGTATAGCAAAGAGATCTAAGCCTCAGGATATTAAACTCTGTTTTGACGATTGTTCCGTTATCTTCACCCCTCGCCAACGATGCGGGAGAGCCTTTAAGTGTAGACTTTCATGTTGTCCAGATGTGTATTTTAGAGAGACATATTACATCTATTGTAGGAAATACTCCTTAATTAGTTAAAAACGAAATCTTAGACTAAGAACAAGCCAAAATTAAAAATATAAGACCGGGTAAAAATGAAAAGTGTTACATTGGGGCCGACAAAAACCATGATCGACATGAATAATACGAACAGCTGCAATCTGGCTTGGAAATTCCAAACAAACAGAAAAACAAATTTACACACCCTTAAAAAACCATGGATCAGTTTTGATGGAATCTGTTAATCGAACAATGGCATCTTTTTGCCACTGTTGGTCAGCTTACGCTGGAAAAAGAGCTCAGACTGAATAAAGTTGCCATGGAGTTTGAAGACTGTTTTAGAGATCCCGGATTAAACTGAAAGGCTTGAAAGAGAAAACAGAGACATACTTGTGACTCAAGTAAGTCACCAATTTTTAAACAAGAACTGTTGGACGTGGTGAATTCGGTATAGAAAATGGCCCGTATATAATATAAAGAAACCATTTTTTTAGCATTTCACTGTGTTTTGTTCAAACTTCTACTGAAATAATCACTTTTCCTCTTTTTTACTGAATCGATTGAAATTTTTGTCTGGATCCGAGCCAATATTTTGAGACACGGTTTTTCCTATCTGGTTCCACCTGCTGGTCTGTTAAGTAGTCGTCTTTTGTAATAAATAAATTAAAAACAAAATAAATCTATCGTTCAGCGAAGTAGTTAAATTGTCCTTAGCGGAAACACTGTTAAGGAGGCCTTTTCTATCAACCTAGTTCCACGCGGAAGGGCGTCAGTGAAAATCTTTTGGAACGAGATTGTTTTTAATCTGAAATAAAGCAGCATGAAAGTTGTCATTTTTCTATAAGTTCAATAGCGGTAGAGTAAATAATAGGGAGGGTTCTTGGCCACTCAGAAAGCGTGTAGCTCGCCCGGTAAGAGCATATTTCTTTGTTTTTAACGACACACTAACAAACCTTTATCCCGGATTCCACTAGGCATCAAGAGAGATAAGGTACCACTTCTACGTTTTTATGTAAAAATAAAGGCAAATCTTTGTTTCCAGGTTTTTTCTCATAAGCATAGGCTTCTCTTTTTCTAATTAGGTTACAATTTTTTTGGCCTCAAACGGAACACCAGAAAAAATCCGAGCCCCAGATGGGATTAGGACGACCCTCTGTGATCTAGTCGGATGATCCAACCACTAAGTTAGTGGAGACTCTGTGGCGAGCAAGGGTGAAATGTGGGTCTTTGACTAAAACTGCATCACGAAGTCAAACCAGGACAAGCACGTATAACTCATAGCTGCATCACCCAGTCGCGTTAAGGCATATCGTAGATCTAGTTAAAGACCTACATTTCACCCTTGCTCGCCATCGAGTCTCCAGTAGCTCAGCGGTTAGAGCATCCGACTAGATCACGGAGGTTCGTCCTAATCCCATCTGGGGCTCGGATTTTTTCCGATGTTCCATTTGATACAAATGGAAGGCACCTTCCCCCGTCGCACGTGTCTTGCGCTCTACGCCCGCTTCGTGCTTAGCTCGTCCGAAAAACACGAAAAAATAATGATGTTAAAAAAAGCTCAAAATTTTACGAAGAATCGAAGACTGTATGGGCACATTAACACCTAAACTGCCAAGAAATGTAAATTTTCCTGATGGCTGATATTTCCTAAGGTATCGCATGGAAAGAACTGAATATTGCATTGGTTAGCAAGTTTAACAAATTCTTTCGCAGTGAACGATGTTGAGTTTTATTTAGCATGATACCCTTTCCTTATGTTAATGGAGCAAAATGTAAACAATTACGTCAACAAAGGTTCGCCGAAAAACACAAAATGCTATATTTGAGAGCATGTCCATGTATGAAACTTGCAGAAGCGAGAGGGTATCTACTGCAGTGTCTATGAATAAAGAATGGTTGAATTTGTGAACCAATTACGCCTTTCAATGAAGTCAGTTTCATAGTCTTTATAATAAAGTTTAGATCTAGAGAAAACTGATTAGTGAAAAAAGCGTACTTAGTGACAGAACGTACAAAACACGGAGCTAAAAGGTTTTTTTGAAAATTAGAGTGTAATGTGTGGGAAATCTAACTGATTCTTTATCATTAAAACATTACCGCTAAACAAAAAAACAACAAAACAACAAAACAAGACGTGGGCAGTAGTAGAGGTATTAGTCGAGTGTTTCTCGACGTAATCGAGAAACCCTTCCCCTTGCCGTTTCCTACGCGCTTAACAACAGAACAGAGCGCAGTCAAGGCTGTCATTGAAGTTAAAGACGCAACTCAGCTATGCGGTTGCGGAAACAAAGCCTGAAAAAAAAATTTCAGGCTTGCAGGGATTCAAACCCTTAACTCTGCAATTAAGAACAGTGCATCGCTCTAACCAATTGAGCTAGCAAATAAGCCAACTGTGAGCTGGTAATTAAAGTGGTTTGTAATATACTTGCGAATGATAAAGATATACATTCCATATGATGAAACTGCGGAATGCAGAAAAAATGCAGAGAAGATCATCGCGGTTAAAGACGCATGCAACTTATGCAATTGCGAAAGGAAAACGTGAAAAAAAAACTCCGTCTTGACGGGATCCGAACCTTGACCTCTTTTTCAGGCTTTCTTTTAGCAACTGTATAAGTTGTGCCTTCAACTGCGATGATCTTGTTTGCATAAATTATTTCTTCAGTCCAAGGTTCCAGAACATGAACTTCTTATATTCTCCATTTAACAGTATATTTTTCTTTGTCTCAATTAGAGGATCGATTGCGCATAACCGGCCTCCGTGCTGCTTGAGTGCCTTTCGAATGGATCCTCTGAAGCAATACATCTACCCTTTTGTTGTTGAATTTATTCTGCTGCCGATTTTCACATTCCTAGCAAGCACAAAGGGCAGCTGTTTGACTGGAGCATTCTTTTTCACTCCTGCAAAAGGCGTGGTCGATAACCACGCCCTTTATGGTCACATGATTGCTAACCTTACTGCTCTAGAGCCAATAGATTGCTTTAGAGCATGTAGGCTGGACTGTCGGTGTATCTCGTTCAACTTTAAACAGAGGGAGAACAGGTGCCAATTGAACGATGGAAACAGACACACAAACTCCAGTGCTTTAGGATTCGCGGAGGGTTGGCAATACTACGATCTGGTCATGGACTACAACATCAGGGTAAGGAATCAGTAACTTACTACTAAGACAACTCTTGTCAGTCTGAAATCAATTTATGGGTAAATATAAGAGATCCATCGAAACGAACTCGACATGGACTGGTGAAACTTAAAGCTAAGTCACGGTTTATTCATCCTGAGAAATTTAACCCCAATATTTTTGTTGTTGTTGTTTAACCCATGTTCGCTTTGATGCATTTATAAAACTTCCTTACCATAAATGTGTGAATAAGAAATAATGACTCGAAATATCTCGGTGAAGTTTCCATAAGACCTCTCTTTGTGACACGCCGTTTTTACATTATCTTCCACCGGAAAACAACTTGCAGTCGTCAGCTCTGTTTTTTCTCCCGAACAATAGAGAATTGAAAGGAACGCCAGTAGCAGACTAGAACGGTCACTCTCCGTACTAATTATCGGCTATATTTACATTTAATGCCGTTCTGAAGCACAGGTTGTGACCTCAGGCTATTTCTGAAGCTTGCTGCGTCGGTTCCCCGATGTGAGTTGAGACTATGATAATAGACTGAAAGGACGTACGCTCAGAGAAGACAAGATCACATTTTAAAATGTAAAAACACTTGATCACTATGTTTTGTAGCGACTCCTACTCATTGGGTCCGAGAATTTTCAGTTGTTTTTTTTTTATTTGAGTCTACTGGTCCCTTCGTTGACTGTCAGAACAGCTGCTGCCAAAACATCCTTGCCTTAATGGAGGAACGTGTCACGAGACCTGTGACGTCCTCGGGAAACGTTTCAAGTGTGAATGCGGTCCGCATGCTACGGGGAAACACTGTGAAACTGGTAAGAATGCAAAGCATCAGACCTGTCAGGAGTGCGGGGGGAGATGAAGTGGCGCATTGGAGCTTGATATTCATGTCGACTTCAAAGATTAAAAAAAGTGATGCGAGATCAAATAATTTGTTTGTCTGGATCCTTCTTGAAGATTTTCTCTAATTTTTAGTGAGAAAGTGACAGGTTTATCTTTGAACACAGCGCGATCGCAGCCTATCTTGATCAAATCCTGCTTGCTTAAAAGGTATGTGCAAACCTTTTCAATGGAAGGAATAGCACGGCCTCTTTCATCCAGGCTCGGTGCCCATGTATTCATGCGTTTACTTTCATCGTGGAAAGCCATTGCGGTCACGTAAGTACTTAGATAGCGCGAAACCAGCACTGAGACAGTAACGTATTTCGAAAGGTCAAATCACTTCATGATTTCCAGCTTTAGTGATTAGGGTTTCCCATATTTCTTTTTGTGTACTTCTACAGTTTTAAGAGGTTATTTTGAGATAATTCTTCTCAACGATTTAAGTTAAAAAGGCCTTCCTAACGTTCGACACATTGTCGGTTTCTAAAAGAAAAATTAGAATTAAAAAAAAAAACGTCTTTCTGAGCTTCAAAAAAATTCAGAACCAAAAGCATGATTTTCTTGATTTTCTAATCACGGTGTCTTTTATGATTTTTTTAAATTTTCTACAGCAATATGCTCCACTCCGGACTGGCTTCGCTTAAACAACTCTTGTTTCAAACTAGTCACAACAAAGATTCCCTGGCTTCAAGCACAAACGTATTGTGCTGAGATGAACAGTAACTTGACCTCAATTCACAGTGTGGAGGAGAACAAGTTTTTGCGTCAGGTTGTGTCTGCTGGTTTGTCATATATGTGGATTGGACTATCCCGCAAGATAGACAGAATGATGACAGCTTTCACTGGGTTGATGGCTCTGATCTTTCATTCACAAATTGGAGAAGTGGTGAACCAAGCAGCATTCATGAAAACTGCACTGAATTTGTCATGAGAACGGGTGGGAAATGGAACGACCTTCGCTGCACTTTGCACAAGTCATTCATTTGCGGCAAGAAATTGAATCCTTAAACGCTAAACAAAGACATGACTTTTTAATGATTTGCAAGAGTAGTAATGTTTGTGATTCAAAATCTCACTGAAGCTACCGTTATTTAATTATTGCTGTGTCTTTGAATTGGGGCCTACGAACCAATATTTAGTTGAATTAAAGCTTTAATTAGAGGATTGGCGCCTTAAGGGAATGAATTCGAAAGCCCCCTTACAGTCGGAGCCGATCCAGGATTTTGTAGCATGAAACACTTATGAGAATTTCTACTCCCCCTGAAGGAATTTTAGTCCAGTGTAGAGGTATCCCCAATAGCAGTTGGCTGCTGTATTTTTTAGCACATCCGGGTGGTGGAAGACGAAGTGGAGCAAGGTTTCTTGTCTAAGGAATCAACACGATGGTAATGGGAAGCGCACGCGAACCCACGGGACTGATAGCTCCTAGGCCCGACGTATGAACTGTTCGGCCACCAGGTCTCTTACTAGGGTTGTAACTAACATATGTTTACTTTTAGATGTGAAGTTTTAAAAGGCTAAGTATCAAAAATGTTAATAAAAACTAAAAATTTGTTCTTTGATATTGTTTTCGGCTGCCGTCGATTGTTTCTGCAAGACTGTGTCTGCGTTGGACTCAGTAGTGCATACAAGGCATACTGCGTTCGATTATAAGAAAACCAAAACATTTTAACGACTCACATTTTTTTCTCGATCTTGAGCTTTCAAGCGCACAGGATTGTACAGTTCTGCTTAAGTTGACGATTTCTTCTTTCAAAAAGTAAAAACAAAAATACTGGGAGGCAAACGGTTAAATCCGTTGCTGAACATGCCTGTAAATAGGCCTCGGACATATTCGGAGACAGAGTTAAATAACACAAACTAAGAGACTACCGAGACCAAAATATTAATTTTTACTCAATCTAACCAGTAATGCCATTTGGACGATTTAGGAACAGTTACATCCAACGTCGTGCCCACGGCTTTTCTCTAGCCCGGGGGGAGTTTGGCTTCATCGGCTTGTTTACATTTGGGCATTTGTTAGTCAATGGAACGCCAAATCTAGATTCGAGCGGTCAAACTGAGAGAAAAGGAGCGATCTAGGACAGGTGCTAGGTAGATTACAACCACCAGTTTAACATAGTGGCAAAATAAATAAATCGACAGCGACACTGGCCCTGTTATTCCTGGGATCTAGCTTGAACGATGACGTCACTGACCAACCCAATCCTCTAAAGGACCACACACAAAGAAAAAGTACGATGCTATAACATACTATAGCTAATCTGTTAGTGGGAAAGACACCGTCCTTAGTTCATCTTCGTCTTCAACAATCTTGTACCCGAGAAGATTCATTACCTCATAGCATTCTGTTTCAACTAAGCGCACAATTGAGTAAGGCATTTGCTTGCGCCATTTTTGCACAGAGTCAGGTAGATTTTGAGTAGTATAAGAGAATTCGCGATAAATTGAGTTAACGGAAGGACTTGCAAATCCCTTTCGCAACGTGCGATCAATCCATAATCGCACCTCAGGGGCAATGTTCACTCCAATAAACTTGTACAGTTGCTCTGCGATTTGATGCGGGTTTGTTGCTAGATCCTCGTATCTTAGCAACGTATAACGCCCTTGTAACCAAGAAGGCGCACTTACCGCGTACTTGACATTGCGCAACATGTCACGGCACAAGGACTGTGCATGTTCGCGCACCGATTTCACCGTCCAGTTTTCGTTTGAACTGTCCAGAACTTTCGTGTTCAAAACCGCGCGTGGATCACGAACTAAGTGAACCACTTTTAGTGAATAATCCACCGGTCTTACACTGTCTACAAGATAAGAGAGCTTATGAATTGAATTTACCCTGATTGTTTTAACAACCGTGTGCTTGTGAAGACGGCAAAATGCCGAGGTTGCTTGTGGTCTCAATGGCGCGCACTTACGAATACTATAATGAGGAACGTTAATGTTATCTGGGCATAAGGGGGGCGAAGATAACGCTCGGCTGGCGAGTCGATGTCGCAATGAGCTGTACTGAAATGATAAAAAGTTTGTATAGTATGTAAGCTCCATGAAGTTGCAATGAAAAATTCCGTTCAACAAATGTGTTACCATCTCATCATAGACGCTCTCTGGCCTATTTTCACGGTAGTACTCTAATGATTTCAGTGGCTCGTAGAGATAAAATACCTGTGGGTTCTGGTTGAGAATTTCTCCAAGATAAGAACTCCCGGAAGCAAAATCAGAAATGATCAAAATATTTTGCCGTATTTTACTTCCGTACTTGCTTGCCGTGGAATCAAGTTCCATAAACTTGTTCAATCGCTGGAACATTTCTAATTTTCTTCTTAAAATGGCGTTTTCAGCAATTATGTAGGAGCAGTTTATGTCTTGTTTCAAGGTTTTATTTGCCGCGCTATTCTCTTGTCTTGCTTCGATTCTGTCCTCACAGTCGTCAGAATTTAACATTTTGAAGTCATCGATGTAACTTGAACTTTGAAGCTGGCGGTTCCTGAGGCACATCGTTTCTAGATTATCGTCTCTTGTGAACACAAAAATAGCGCAAATTATGAAAAACGAGACAAGCCAAAAAGAAGGAGCGTTCAATTTTCTTGGCCAAATACAGTAAAGAGAACGAAACATTCTCTGAAATTCCCGCTAGAATCCAATTTCCAGAGCACCATTTCAATCCATTTTTTCGATCATAACTCAATTTTGAAATCCTCTTTTGGTGGCGTCTACAGGTTAAGATGTCACACTGAGCTGCCGTATGGCGGGATTAAACTCTTTTGATCGATCACAGACTCCCGTGCAACATACATTATTCTTAATCTTGATAAATGAAGACAAAACCAGCTAACTCTCAAGTTCGTCCTGTCATGATTTACAAACAATCGAAACACACTAGGAAGCAAGACAAGAAAGAGACACCCGTTCTTTTTAGTCAAGCCTTGTTTCCACCAGTTGCCCTACGCAAATTCGAGATCACCATATATGGGATAGCTAAATAATTTATCACGTGACCCCAGTTGACTGTCAAAGAAACGAACCGATAACTGAGTTTTCAAACAAACTAGTTTGTTTTCAGTTAGTCTGATATAAATTAAAACAAATTTTATGGGGTGAAAAATAGGTGTAGTAAGCGAATACTGTAACAATTCTCGATAGAGATTGTTTTGATTGCGGTTACTAAAATATTTTAGGACTAATTTGTAGGTAATGGTCGGTTTGTTGGTACCCGTGGAACAAGCAATTTCGAACAACATCTGTTAACATGACAACAGTAAGTTATTTGCGAAGCAGCAAATTAAAAATTTGACATGAAACATGATTAACATAACTTTAAACTCTAAATAAAAAGGTGCAAGGAAAGTACAAGTGATTTTACCACAATCGCTTTGAATCATCGTATGATTGACTTAGATCATAAAATATCAAATTTAATAGTACGTTTAAAAAAAAATTCAGGAAGTCAGTACCCTTCAATTTTGTTGATTATTATCATAACTTGTAAAATAACTTTATAATCTTGTTTTAGGATATAATAAATTGTTGTTATTGTTTGTTGTTGTTCCAGGATTTTTTTCAACTTCCGACATGAGGCTGTTATTGATAATTATCTATTGACACGCTTGAAAGGGTGCCTTAAGATAAGTGGAATTCCAAGGGGCGAAGAAGCCGAAGAGTGCTGACTCGTCCCCAGTCGTCTTCGCGTAAGGCGCGCGCAGGGAGCAGAATGGGGGAAAGGGAAGGGAAAAGGGAGCTTTCCTCCTTCCCATTACACCCCTCGTGCCACTAAGGAGAGACAGAGAGAGAGACGACTGGGGACGAGTCAGGCGAAGAGTGAGTGTTTCATAAACAAACCAGGGAACAATGGAACAGGGAGGGAAACCCCCAGTCTAACCCTAGGGATTTCTTCAAAGTTATTTTTAGACCAATTAATTTCTGGAGAGATCCACAAATTAAACTTTTACTCAGTGGAATTCAACAGTCGCCATTAGAACATTCTGCACTGTTTGCTTTGAAACAGTCACGCGTGTACCTGATGACGTTTCAAACGATCCATTAAAAATAGAAGTTGTTACTTCGTTCTTCACACAAAGAAGAGCGCGAAACTCGAGTGACACGCGAGCGACTTGTGACGAAGCGCAATGGATCACGGAAAGGAGAGAGAAGAGAGGTGAAAGGCCGTCTCGCCCGTTTTCTACTTCCCGCCTTCGAAATTCCTTTACGCGCAAATTCTCATCGAGAGAGAGAGAGACATCTGGGTACAAGGCAGACATGGAATAGAGCCAAAATACGTATCCAGCAGGAGCCCGCGTATCCAGCAATCGTTGCTGGGATGGATACCTGGGAAGCGTCAGTCAGCAATTTACCAATTATTTTCCCTGTCCCTAGTAACACTGTCCCAGGCAGGGAGGCAGCGTGGCCGAGTGGTCAGCGCGTCGGACTCGCAATCCGGCGGTCCCGGGTTCGAGTCCCGCTCTGGCCACTCGCTGGATTTGTGCTCGGTCGTCCCGAGTTCAAATTCTCGGCCATGCTTGCAAATAGCAAACTGGTTGCCTTCTGCCAGTTGGGGTTTTTAATCCTGTTATGTTGTATTTGAATTATTTGTTTCTAAATATTTGAGTGAAGTGCCTGTAAATTAGCTGACTAGCTAAGTGCAGCTTCCACTATAAACATGCCTTTTTTTTTTGTGAAAGTAAGTCGGTTCAGTTTCTTCCGCTTTTCTAAAGTGGCGAAAGAGAAATAAGAGACTCCTTCAAGTAGTCGTTTCTCTAAATTTAGATCAAGAGCCATAATGGCTCTTGATTTAGACATAGCACTGTACGTGATAATCATAAGATCTTTTCGTTTACTCATCATCAGCCTCACATGCATATAAATATTTTTTATCTTGGGCAGAGTTTCGTTTAAACTGAAAGCTCACCTTCTTCCGTTCTACAACGTAGGGCTTTAGTTTAGATCTCTTAAAGAAATCAGGTTCACAATGGCTGAAACTGTTAGGAAGGGGTACGATTTCCTCACAATCACAAATATTTACAATGATATTTTTAAATCGTTAAATATTACCTATCATTAATACCAAATACATACTGTTGTTACAAGAAAACGAAAGGGTGTAGTGAAATTGGGTGCGTAGAAGTTCACTGTCTATTGAAATCACTCTATTGCGCACGCGCAATTCTACTTTAAAGTAGGTACGTATTTTTAACGGTTGTGACTGGAATGGATACCCTAATTTCAGATTGTCATCTTTACTCCCCAAAATACATGACAGGAGTTTTATAACTTTAAGTGGTAAATAAGAGAAGACTGAAAAAGGAAGGAAACAGTAGGTAGTCTAGGTAGTATGAAGGACGTGAACCCGCACGATTAGATGTATAATCCACATCCGTATCCACCACACCGTCAAAGGCTAACTGCCAACATCAGTTAATTGTAACGTACTTTAAATCACACTGATCATTACACTATTGAAAGGTAACCTTTTTTAAAATAGTGCTTAACCCTAATCATTGTACTTCGGTGCTACTGTGAGCCTGTATTCAACTATCCTAAGAGCAGAGGTCCTTCAATCGATTTATCTAGGAAGATCGAAGGGCCTCTGCTCACAGGGTGGTATTCAACTCTTTTCCTTGTACAACTGTCTCTTATTACTCTGATTTCTCCACTTTTGCCAAAAATCTGCCACCCAGCTATTTGTGGGGCAAATCATAGCCAACTTTTGTTTTTTATACAAAGAATAAAGTTGTTGTTGTTGTTGTTATTTGTTTTAAACCCCGGCCGGACCGTCGGCCGGACTAACAACAAGGGTCTTTTAAAAAAGCTAGTGAGATAATTCTGGCTGTGATTTGAGACCTTGTCTCACTTTAGATCATGATGATCGCGTCATTGGGCGGTGAAGTTGGACTGGGGCCTTTCATTAGTCAAATCAAAGGGGACGTAAAAGAACTCACACTCATACTGTTCGAAATGAATAGCCGCAGTGGAAGTTTTCCCGGCGGTGTGGTCTACCTTTCACGCATCACGCATCATTTTATCATGGGCTATAGGTGGGTTACCGTAAGCTCATAAATGGACTGTTAGCGGCTGCCAGTGGCGCCCTTGCATGCTGACGTCCGAGCTTACTGTTAACATGTTAATTACCAAAGAGCAGCCTCGCGAAGACGCGAGGGTGCGAGGTGGCAGCCAAATAGAGCCTTACGTGAAAGTTCCAAGGCAGAAAAAATCTCGAATCGATGTAACACATAGTAATGTAAGGTAACTTTTATGACGTAATGCAGAACAGAGAATGCATTGTTTTAGAGTGATGAACACGTGATACAGAAGAGAGAATCCACGAGCCGTGGGCGTGTCTGTGAGTCCCGTGCTCATCCCGCCTTCAACCAATCGTCGGGTGGATTCAATCAATCAATCAATCAATCTTTATTTAAACACGGTAAAATCCATCAGGAATTTAAAAATTAAAGATAACCTAACTATCCTAAACAAAATTCAAAACCTAACTACAACTAATCTAACTAAAACCTGTTTTTCATGAATGCCGTGTATAACATTAAAAATGAACATTAACTAATCTTTTAAATTGACTAAGAGATTCGGCTTCTCTCACATGACAGGGTAGGCTGTTCCAGAGAACTGCTCCGCTATAAGTAAAGCTGTTTTTCATGAAATTAGTTCGCGGAAATGGGACAAATAGTTTGTTAACAGAGTCCCTCAGGGAGTAACGCGTTTCATTTCGTTTAACAAACTTAGATGATAAATATTCAGGAACAAGGCCATTTAAAGACTTGTATACCATTATGGATTTCTGTATTTGAAATTGAGTGTTCAAGTCTTTCCAATCGAGTTGTCTAATCAAACGGTTAGCATCAGCATCATAGCTAGAGAAGGTTAAAACGCGAGCGGCACGGTTCTGAAGCTTCTGTAGCCTGTCAAATAATGTTTTACCACAATTACCCCAGACAAGATTGCAATAATCGAATTGAGATTGAATTAGTGAGTTGTATATATAGTGAAGGGTAGGTGGAGGGACAAAAGGTCTAATTCTTTTTATTGCTCCAATTCCGGAAGCGACCTTTTTAGATAATTTATCAATGTGTGTTTGCCACCGTAGATTTTCATCAATAAATATTCCAAGCGATTTGACAGAGGCATTATACGCTTATAGCTGTCGCATTTGCTCGCTGGAGTTTTTTATTGCCTGCCCCAAAGAAAAATAATAAAGCCGCAAAATTTATTGTATCTTTGAAGCAAAATAATTCGTAAGGCTTCATCGGCGCACTATAAATTTATTTTTTGCTCTAAAAAGATACCAAATATATATCTGTACGTTGACTATTTGCGGACTTTAATATGATTTTTCGAGGATTCTCGGTCTGCCTATAAGACCAACAAATTTTACGCAAAATGACCTGTGGGCAACTTCGGACAAAAACCCGAACTTCATCTCGAAAAAAAGCTTTGTAAAGTCGGGATTTCAAATTCTTTATGCAGTAGAACAGTTTACTTCACTATATTCAAGGTAATTTTTGCCTATGCAATCGAATCAAGTTCAATTTATTTTCATAAATTACGGTAATTAATGACATTTCTAAACAAATAGAACAGTGCGCGCGTATAAGTAAAAACCTTTGCTCGTTGGCACAAACCGATAGCTATAACAAGTGTATACAGTAAAGAGGGGGCATCTTGTTGTCCTCTAATCCACGACATTACATTACATTACACTACAATAAATTCGCATAAATAGTTCTCTACGAGGAGTAATAGACATCTGGTGTCCAACCTGATTTTTTAAAAGGTGTTTGTCAAGTCGCAACCTATTTCTAACATGAACAGAGTCGAAACAAACATGCACGATAAACGCATGGGACTTTGCATGAATCATTTGCTTAGTACCACGAAATTATGAAAAGCCTGGCCCTTAATGTAAGAAGAAGCAAATAACATTTCTAATTATTGCTGTTTGAAACAACTGTGGGTAACTATGAATGTGCCCTTACCACAAACTTTTGCCGGTCTGTCAGCGAAGGCAGCGCTCATAAGGAAAACCAATGTTCGCCTTTAGTTGAATCGGACCTGAAAGAGCGTTTTCACATGACGTCACTGCGGCCATATTAGTGTTCCAAACGAATCCTGGGGGAGTTAAACTCTTTTCTTATGTAACCACTTTCTTTTGCTCCAACAAATTTGCATATTTCACGTGAGTGAAAACGCTCTATAGGTGGTTTTCATGCAATCTCGGGAGACACAAATAACAATGGTGAAATGAACAAATGCTGGTGAACAAACAAAGCGAGCTAATGAGCGATCTTTTGTTTACCGTCCACCAGCATGGCGCCGATGACGTAACGTGAAAACCACCTATTGCAAAAGAGCACGCGCTGCCAAAATTTGAGTGGAAAAAATTTGCAGTTTACGCGTGTAGCTGTCACATTTGCCTATTGGAATTTTTAGTGTTTTCGACCCGGTAAACACCGAAAAAATTCCTACGGGCAAAAGCTACGGCTATGACGCATCAGCACTGCAAATTAATCCAAAGGCTTAACAGCACTGTCTTTCCATGTATCACTAAAACGGTGATCACATGATCTTCTGATGCTATTTGAAATGAATTGAAATTTTTTTTATTGTAAAATTTTTGAAAAGACCAAATATCTAGGCTTTCTCTGGCAAAAAGAATACATTGAAACTAAACTGAAACTGAAACAGTTCAGAGCTTAGAGAATTATTTGAATGTAACCTGTTTTTCATCATTATAATAGACACGAGAAGAAATTCACCCTGAAGTCATGCTGAAGGGCATTTCTTGTTAGTTCTACAGTTTGCACTGGGGTGCCGTTAAAGCAGCTCCGCCAAGTTTTGTGGAACAAGATGCAGCTACTGCGGAGAAAGCAATTTTAAAGACTGCTTCTGAGAATTTTTGCGCGTGAAACGTGTTTCTTTTCCTAATCTAAGTGAGGAGGATGGAGTTCAATGCTGGGTGTGGTGAACGAGCGTAGAACAGCGAGTAGGGGATGATGGGCACACCTCCAAACTTAAACATTTCTGAATATGCGATTGCGAGAGGCTGGTGACGAGGCAGACGCAGAGTCTGATTAAAAACTTTGTAAATAGACACAAAGTCGACACGGAGGTATAGAGGTTCCCCAATGGGTTTTTCGGGATCCGTGCGCTTTTGTTGCGTTGCGTTGCGTTGCGTTACGTTATTCTAAAATTTCTGAGAGTGAATCTATTTCTGTAGGGGCATGAACTTGCTAATTCGCTTCTTTTGTTCAGAGTACATAGGTGTTTTTTACAAATGATAAAAATATTTTCTTAGAGGCACAGATTACAATTTTTGCTAGCCTTGTCATATGGTTTACAATTACTGACTACTTTCCCCTGCACGTGAAAGGATCTGTTGGCATCTTTAAGGGTGCACACGTGCTTGGACAGTTCCGTCTCGTTTCTTCTGTTCGCGTGTCGGAAGGATGTCAAGTGATTTCTGTACTGTTCTTTGAAGTTAGTGGCTACTGAGTCCAATGTATGATTCTGTTGTTGTACCAGTCGTTACAGTCGCTTGGTAAATCACGTTTTGTCTATGGCAATTACCGTCACGAAACCGTAATGCCCTCTTGAAGGTAATTGCCTGCAACCGACTAACTTCAAAGGACGGTGCAGAAATCACTTGACATCGGTTAAAATTGTGACTCGTTGAAATACTTCTAGGGACCACTAACTTACTGCCCAGCGTCCGATAAAGGCTTTTAATCGGCCTTTTAATGATTTTTCATTGTTTTGAATTGCCAAGTAGTAGAGTGAGTTAATTTTTTGCTAAACCAAGTTCAAAAATCCAGGTAAAACTATATATACATTGTATATATATATATACCATCTCCATATACAGCAACTTGTATTGTACATAGCACCTATACCCGTTGTTCGATTAGTACAACTTGTTGACTGTTGTTCTTCTTCTCTTGTTAAAACAAACTGAATTACGTAGGTTAGTAAGCAATCCATAATTCAAGGTAAAACTTTCTCAGTTTGCCGGACAGCTACCGATGGCTAAGATTGATGCACTTCCCTAATTATTCAAATTAACGTTTGATTACAAATAAAGTGAAAACAACGAAGGACTACCATTTCTCCGAGAAGATAAATTTTTATTATGATTCACCAAACAATCAATCGGCCAAATCAACGCGTTCCTATTTTTCTGTGTGACGTGCAATACAAATTACCAAACACAGCCAAACTATCAAATCGAAGCAGTTTTCTCGCCGCTTTTTCTCCGAGATATGCTATCTTGTCACGCAGACTTGAAAGTGAGAGGGGACAAAGGTTAGCAGTGCTGGTGGTGTACTCAACTGTTATACGAACCCAAGTCCCATTTTTGTAAAAGAGGGGGTTTCGTGCCCTAGGGACATGGTGATGTTCCATCCTTTAAGCACTGTACATGAGTTCTTCTTTAGCTCTTAGCTGAGAATGTACTTCGCTTTTGCTACTAATTCCTGCAATAATTCGACCTCGCAACAGACTTTATTTTGGATAACGCAATTGATACGATGGTAGCCTGTTCCAGGCTCCGAGATAGTGGTGAAAAGTCGTTCAGTAAAAAGAAATGATAATAACGCGCGGGAGCTGGGGAGAGACAGGGCCATTTTTCCCGCCGCCACCGCCCCCTTTCCCAAGTCGCGCGCGTCTTATTTTAGCTTTGCTCCTTTAATACGTCCCCACTATACTATCTGAGAGCCTGGCACAGGCTAATACGATGGCAAATAACAACAGTAGCCTTTTTTAGTCATCTGAGCAATCCCCGAGGAGGATTGTTGACAGCCCCTTCTCCTCCATTGAGATCACGTTACCATGTGCCATTCTTGGTTTGCAACTTCGTGACAAGGCGGCCATGTTGGGGGTCAATACAATAGAATTGTTTTCTCGAAGGATTTAAACGAAAATAGAGGTTACTTGCCAGAGAAGAGAAATGCTTTTGTTAATTCTTGACCACCAAAATGGCCGCTGTGACGTCACCTGCAAACCAGTAGTATGAGGGTTCACTTTAGCCCCCCCCCCCCCCCCCCCCCTGCAGACGTCCTTTGGGGCTCGTTCGTCACGCATTCACTGATTTCTCCCCCACGGTCACTTTTCATTATATCTAAAAACAAAGCCTTCGTATGCTCGCAAGCTGTTATTAAAAATAAACTGCGTTAGGCAACAAAGCAATGCAGTGTGTATTTATTGGCCATCAAATTTAAATTACATCATGTACTGGCCCTCATCATCCCCCAATAAACATTGGTCGATTTTAAAAAAGCATTCGGAAAAGTAGTATTTTTGCGCCCTGATTAGTTTTACCAAACTGAACTTATGACGTTTGTTAAACTTGATTATACTATGAACATAGTGGCTTTTATGGTTATCAACAGCTGTTATTTATGCAGTGTATTTTCAAGATAAGTTCGCCATGTACCTCACCAGTAAATTCTGCAGAACGGTAAAGCTCTCTGATTGTAAAACATTAGTTAAAAGAGGTTGTCGGTGTGATGTTGCGAGAAACAGGAGAAAGTGAGCTGTTCTCTTTAAAAATATGTCCCTGCTTCGTAGTCTTCATTGCCAGAGAACTAATTAGCTAACTGACTAGTTTTACTGATATTTTCATTTTGTTTTATGATTATTAAACGTTTTAACATAAACAAATGATTTTGTTTTTTGTCTTTACAATCTGCAATGAAACAGGACATTTGTCTGGTTTTCTTATATACATTTTCTTATCAAGTTCGTTAGTAAATGTTCTTAGTTTTAAGTCTTAGTTCAGGTACAGAAGTGTAATTGTTGTAATGTTTCTTTTACTGCTTGTCTAACTTCCGTGATCTTCCAGCAGTACAGCAATGGGTTTAACGACGAGTTTAAATACACCAAAGTAGCTGTAAATTCCCTAGCAAGGTAATTAGATAAAGGAATCCCCCTTTGAGGTGTTAAAGCTACAGCTATAACGTACGGCAGATAACAAATAACCAATGTTACCTGCACCCACAGTGCACTGTACACTGCCTTTCTGTATCGAGCTATATTCAGTGTATTTGCTTGGCCCGATTGTCCTTGAACAACATGGTTCTGAACATGAATTTGATTATGACGCAGAGACATGAAAATTTTTGTGTAGGCACAGATTGTAGTAACTAAACAAAAAGCTGCACCAATATATCGGCACAAAGAATCTATAAGAGGATTCAGAAAGGAGATAGATACACCGACAACAGACACAATCCAACCACCAACAGCAATTAAACGCGTTCTTTTTAAAGTTACAACTTGTCTGTATCTGAGACCCAGTAGCAAAGCGAGAAGTCTGTCCACGCTTATTGTAGTCATTGTTATCAACGACACTGCACACAAAGTAAAACCTGCGAAACTGTCTGTCAAATTTGCGTAATAGCAAATATCCCGTCTTCTGTTCACCTCAGAGATCATATAAGCAACATGGAGAGGCTCCGCGATGATACCAACACAGAGATCAGTTATCGCTAGGTTACAATACAGGAGTTTGGATGGCGGATGAATTGATGTGTCCTTGTGAAGGGCAACTAAGATCAGAGCGTTCCCTAAAAATGCTGTAATGGACAAACAAGTGTTAACGACAGAGAGAAAAATGAGCTCGCCATGTACCTCTCCAGTAAGTTCTGCAGAGCACAAAGGTTCTGCAACTGTTTTCGGGTTTTCACCTCCAGTAAAATTTTTCATTTCCATGACTTTTCTGCGATGCGGCTACAGTCAACTGAACTCTTTTTTAATGCATCTGTCCTCCTTATATGACTGCCACATGCACCTTGTCAGGAAACAATTAAATATTTGCTCTGTATTTTCAGTTTATGAAACGATGGAGTTCGACAATCTTGGTGTTGCCTTTGTGTTGCCGTGCGATTAGCGAGCAAATAGCCGCCGCAATTACCTGGCTATTAGAAAACGAGTTAAACTGGTAGTAGTAAAACGTCTATTAACCAAGTCTTGATCGATATTTCTGTTAAGCATATATTCAAATTGAGTAAAAAACGGTTTTCGTTAATTGCTAGAAGTTAAACTGTCGCGCTCGTAATGTCATCGCAGGCAGTGAGGTCTCAGTAACAATGTATAAATGTTCAAATAATGGGCTCGAAAGTCTGGGCCATTTACGAGGTGGGAATTAAAGAAAATAAAACGTTCGTTCGAGCTTAGGAAATTAGAATACAACCTGTTTTTATCATATAAAAATCATGAAAAAAAAACTTGAATTCGACGAATAGCTGAGAGCCATCAGCAGTTTTAGTAAACATAGTGAGAGCAAAAACGAGAAAGTTTTGCTAACGGAGGTGTTAAGTTTGTGAGCCAAACATATGATATGCGGTGCCGTAAACTGCCTCTTAAAAGCCCTTGGATTATACATCTTTGTAAGGGTTTTTAGAAGGGCTTTTGATAAATTAAACTGAGGGGCTTATATCCAAGGGGGATTATAACGGAATTGGAAAAAGCTTTTTCTAAACAATCTAACGCAGTGCTGATTTAAATATGTTTTGCAGTTACTGGTAAAAGCTTCAAAATATCATAATAATTCAAATTTATTTCAATGCAAGTTAGAGGAGAGCTTATATTGGCGAGCCTGTTACTGGTGGGGCTTATATTAAAGTGTTTCTGTATTTTGTAGCTTCAAATTGCTTGTGTCGTTGTTCTTCAACTTTGACTGACGTTCACATGGATACCAGCACTAAATTGGCCACATTTTCTTTAGAAGAGGAAGTCTTAACCGAGTATATCCCCAAACATGTCAAACTTTGTGGGGTATAACTTTAACATTTTGGTTGCTTTATTTGCAATTGCTTAAATTGCTATTTCACTACGTCAAGATTATATCTTCATTTAAATTGCTTTTAAAATTTATTTCCCCCGTTCACATGGTCTTCCGGTGCGTCCAATTCGAATCTGTTATATGAAAGGTAAAATATTTAAAATCAAAAACGCCATGGTGACGTTCATTTCGATTGAGTATAGTGAACCCAAAATATTAACATGGAACTTGAACCATCACTCACCTTCATATTTAGCTATCCTCTTTCGTCTTAGAGAAAAATTAGCTCGCAGTGTACCTCTCCCTCGACTCTCCAGTGAATTTTGCAGAACAGTACAGTTCTCTAATTGTTTGGTAGTCTTTCATTACCATGACTTTTCTCCGAAGCAACTACGTTTAAGCGAACCTTTTTTTAATATATCTGTTTTCCTTATGTGATAACTTCATCGTGTCAAAAACAAATTAGATATGTGGGCTGTATTTTCATTTTATTAATCGTCAGAGTTATTGGCAACCTTCAGTTGTCGCTGCCGTGCAATTGGCAAAACAAATAGCACGATTGTCTGGTTTTTAGAAAACGAGCTAAACTGTCATGATCAGTGATGCAAAGTTTATTAACCGAGTCTTGATCGATACATCTGTAGAACAAAGATTCAAATTGATTAAAAAAGGCTTTTTATTAATGTACTGCTAATCGTCTCATCGCAGCCAGGAAGTCTTAACAGTTATACACATGTTCAAAAAATGGGCTAAATTATGTTTGGGTCAGTTTGTACCATACTTATTACGAGCAACCACTTACGAGATGAGAATTAAAGAGAAAAAATGCTTTACGTTCGTTTTTGCTGCTACTATCTCTCTTTTTAAATCCAGATTAAAAACATTTCTTCTTAGTTGATTAACCATTTGTAAATAATACTTGTTTTTTGCTGCTTTTTGTCTGTTTTGTCCGGTTTGTTTTGCTTCCTTTTTATCCTAATTAAATTTAAGTATGACTTTGCCGCTTATTTATTCATTATATTTAGTCTTAGTTTAGGGGGGGGGGGGGGGGGGGAGTTCATATAATAAGTCCCAAGGTTTCCATTTAAACTTCCTCCTCAGAAAAATTTTGTTTAATTCTTTTCCTTACAATTTATGTCTCTTTAATTTTTATATAACATTTTTGTATTGAATGTCTGTATGCATACTTACTGTGGTTCAATTTTACACTTGGTCTAAATTGTATTTCCCTTTGTTTTGAGGTATGGTAATATAATTGGTTCCGAAGTATATTCTGTTGTTACTTACTTACTTTCGGAAAACTAACTCGATGCCAATAGTGACTACTGGCGCATGCGCCGTAGTCACAAAAAGAACCTTGATATAACAAAACCTCGTTAAAGCGAATAAATTTTGCCAGTCCCCTGGCCCTTTATTATATCGAGGTTCCACTGCAGAATGGTGAGTGGCCGGTCTCTGTAACGGAGCGAAGCTGCGCTGATCTTAAAATGGTCAGGCTACAAGAGATCTGGGAACAAGATTTTTCCCAAGAATCCCATAATGCATTTCGTTTTTGTTCTATCACGTCTAGTTGTCGTTTTGGGAAACATGTCGCTTACAAGGTAGATATCACTCTCACATTTTCATTCCAGGAGAGTTATTTTTCAGCGTTTTTTTCCTAACAAAATTCTTCTTAACATTTTCAGTCTTCTTCCGGCACCATTGCATGTGGCTTATCGCGACAAGAGTGAAGACGATGACTTAGAAAAAGCGTACAAAGAGGTTTGTCTGGATTCGTTATCGGCCATGTTGGCCGAATTCTTAGCTTTCTTGTTCACATCTTCAATGATCGATCGTAGACAGAGGTTTGTAAAGGAGTAAATGCGTTTGATTTATTTGTAGTTAAAGGTTTCAGCTATCAAGAAACAGCCTCCGCCTTACGGACAAAGGCATGGATGGATACCAAGGAAGCTAGAGGTTTGTGTACAACGCAACATAAAATAAGCTTAATCGATCGATGTTTTTCTCTTTTATTCGAACATGTGGATATGTTATTAATTTGTTTGAGTATGCGGGACTTCTTTATATTTAAGCCAGGAATATTGGTATGGTGCGATCGTGCAAAGTTTTGATCAAAATCTGCTTAGTTTCTTGGGTTTGTGGTTAGTTTGTTCCATGGTCAGATCGTTCTACACAAAGGCCAGATCGTTCCACAGTATAGTCAGATAGTTCCAAGTTTCTAATACTGTAAATGTGTGAAGAGTGATTATAACTTCAGTGCAGTGTAAGACTGGGCAAGATTACAGAATACCCATCCACTTCAAGTATCCTCAAAAAGCTGCCACTGCCGTCCCACAGTAGTCTATAATTTAAATAATTATTTTAAGTAGCATTCACCTTCAATCTTTAAGCAATGAAGCAAAAACAAGCACAGTATGTAATATACCTTGTTCTTTAATTTACAAATCCCAACTAAACCAGTTTAAAATAAAGCAGCCATTCTACATGTAGTTAACTTGTAATTTAGTGACTGTGGACTGTGGACCATGGTGGCAGTCCATTTGACTGTTTGTGTTTAACATTCTTATTCATCTGACTATATTGTATATTGTGGAATGATCAGATTTGTTTTTGGAACAATCTGACCATACAGTGAATTGATATTGCTTAGAATGATTTGTCCATGAAATTAGATGGCCAGATACCATTTCTTGGAATGAAACATCACCACAGGTGTAAGGCCAGGACTGTTTATGTAGCGTAGGTCACTGCCATAATATTTTTCATGATATTGACACTTTGAAATTTTCGCCACTAACCTCTGCTTAGGTCAGCCTCCAAGCGACGGTCTTCTCTGTTGAACAGATCAATACATGGGTTATTGAATGATGCCTCCCTCCAATAGAAGGATTTTGAATTCTACACACATTTGCCAAAAAAACTACAGTTGGTTCTCTTATCTTCTCTGGCCCAACCTATAATAAAAAATTCAGGGGACATAAACCCATATTATTATGCTTGTTTTCCCTTCCCATTCTCTGAAAAAGTAGTATTTGTTTCTGAAATTGCTTGCATTGTTTTGATCTTCAGGATTTTGGAGATGGTGGTGCTTTTCCTGAAATACATGTTGCTCAGTATCCTTTGATCTTGATTAACATACGTGTACAGTGACACCCCGTCAATACGGTCACCAATGGGCAAAAAAAAATCAGCCATATTATTATTATTATTACATGAAAATGAATGGCGGATTTTGCTAGGCAGGCATAAAAAAGTGGCCGTAATAACGAGGTGACTGTATTACCGAGGTAGTCCTAAGGTGGGGTTTCACTATATTATTATTATTATTATTATTATTATTATTATTATTGTTATTATTATTATTATTATTATTATTATTATTAATAATTTTTAATTTTATCTTTTTTGAAACAAACCAAACAATCAGCTTTACAAGTTCTAATTTTAAAGTCATCGCTTGGAGTCTTGCAGTGGTGAAATGCTGCAAATGTAACATGTTGTTTGCTAGTTTTAAGATGACACAATGTTTTGGACTCAAATATTTATTTACTGGCTTTAAAACTTGTATTGTTTCCACTTCATTTTACAATGTAAAACCTACAGTCCTTTTAGATTATTTTGCCAAGAAAATGAGTGGTAATATTCTGATTTTTTATTAAATTTAAAGATTGCTGTCTTTTACCAGTGTAGTATGTTTCTCCCACAAATTCAAAAGGTTTATCAAAACTAGTTTATCTTACCTCAGTGAAATCATTTTATGCATGTATGTTGTTTTCAAAACTGAATTATCAATCAATTTTTCTATCTTTTCCTAATAAAGTAACAAAACAATACAGTACAGATACTACGTTGCTAGCCGACATATACATAGAAAAAGCTAACATGTGTAACTGCTGATCAAAATCTGCACCTTCCTTGACAAAATTCTTTCAGATATCCTCTGGATATGGGGCGTGAAAAGAAGGTACATGTTGTACAATCTATGTAATTTGATAAGTTCTGAGTTGCCTTCAGTCACATCTTAAATATATTGCTTGAGTGCTATTTCTGTATAATGTGAATTGAATATCATATTGATGCCTTTGTAAATCACAGTACTTTTCACTCATAATTCAGAGAAAGGACATGCATTGTTTTATTACATGCTTTTTCACAAACAAGATGAAGAGGCTTATTGAGTACTTTTTTCATTTTCAAAGCCTTCCTCCAGCACTAATGCACTGCCTGTTCAACTGGATTCTCAAGGCAGAGTGAAATATGATGCACTTGTTAGACAAGGTCACCGCAAAGATAAGGTACAGTGTGTAACTTTTAATAGATTAATTTTTTCCAATAGATTTATGATGTACACTGACGGCCAAAATTTATGTGTATGATAGCAAAGTCGTATAGGGTAAAAAATAACATTATTTTAATTGATTTTATCTGCTCCTTTGAACGTGTTTAAAAACCTTTGCTTATTAGATTTTTAAAGCACAAATTACTAGTGATCGGTGAGGAGACCCCAGCAATTTAACTCAAAGGCTTGCGCAGTCACACATTTGATTGGACGTAGTTCTATAGGGTCTTCCACACTTTGATAACTATCATGCCACACGGGACAATGCATAAATTTAATGTATCACTACCACGGTATCATTAGTCAAGCTTGCTTTAGCAGCAAGACTCTAAAAATGCAATCGTTTCCTTTGTGTGTGTGTGTGTGTGCGCGCACATCAAATGGGTGGGGGGGATCAAGGTCCAAGGCATTCCTAGCAGAGACTGTGGAAACTTAGGATAAAATAATATTGCAACATGACCTACAACATTACTACCGAAACAGGTAGACTGTTTTTTCGCAGACGCCCGAAACAGTTGCCTCTGCAGAGAAACATATTTGAATTAAGCCCACGTGATCTATCCCTGACGCCTCAAATGAAAGCACACATGATCGCATTCCTTCACATTCCTGAGAATTAAAGGATGGCGGGCTTTTCCACCAACAAACAAGGAAGGTCTTATATCCGTGGTAAACACTCTAATTTATTCCTTATGATTCGCATGAGATCATTGAAGGTATACACCTCATTTTCGTCCGCTGTACTTAGTCCGCATCGATCTTCTGGAAAAGAAATATTATAGAACACTTTTAGCTGGATCATGTTGTATTACTAAACGAAAGCGGATAAGCGACGATAGACAGCCCAAGCGCGAGCAAAGAAATGCGAAGGAATGTTGTCACGTGCGTTTGCAATTGGAGATAACATCTCTTTAGACACATGACCAAAACGTTCACCTTTGTCGCTAACGGCAACTGTTACGTACTTCTGCGAAAAAACAGTCTACCTGTTTCGGTAGTATTCAAAAGATAGTGATCTTTTACCGAACATGTTGGTCCACAAAATTAATTCGATCGCTTGAAAGTGTTGATTACTGTGGAACAAATGGATACTTCAGTGGTTGGAAAAAAGAAGAATCTTATGAGCCAAACTTCAGCAAAGCTGCGGTGTTGAGGCTAACTGGTCGGGTGTTATAAACTTTTATTGTATGCAAATGAGCCTTATGATGAGCATGCGGTGTTTTTTAGTAATGATTGAAATGACATGCCACGTTCATCACGTTTTTGCAGTTCAGTAATGATGTTATTTCTCTTGAATTGAAGCCCTTGATTTTCATGTATTCATACAAGTGCACTCAATCAATTCAGAAACAAATCGTCCAATACAATATAGAAATAAATATCCTGAAGAATACTTGACCATCAATAAAGTAGGATGTGAAAAACTTTTAGCCAGGAAATCCTGTTATGGGTAGAAACAATTGCCTCCTAATTTCTGACGTCAGGAGTCTAATTTCCAAGCAACAAGCTCAACTTACTGCCTTTTAAGAGCATTCTTGTTCTAACAAGGAGTCTGGATTATTACATGAAGTTTTACTTATTACATGTACCTCTTGGCAAGGCTGAGTCTGTGCAAGTTTTTCTTGCAGTGGCCTCTCATTTTTATCCCACAATGCATATTAGAGCCTCTAATGTTCTTATTACCCATATGTTCTCTTAAAATGAAAACATAACGGTCAGTTTATAGCAGTACAGTGTTTGTTAATGACAGATGATGATAACTGCAAGTTGGATTTTTTGTTTGTTTTTGCTTTTGTAGGTTGTGCATTCAAGATTTCAGGACTTGGTTCCTGTTCATTTAAAAGATGAAGGTGATCCAGAGCTGGAACGACCAAGTGAAGAGGACATTGAAGAGGTACACTTACAGAGAACTTTTCTAAGAAAATTAATTATTGCAATGTAGCTTCCAAAAACCTCAGTCTGCTATGAAACTAAACATGTATGACAGCCTAACTTGCATCAACAACGTAAAAAATGTACAGTTTAAGAAGGAGAATCTGACATTGCCTTTCAATGATCTGTAGATCACGAGATATTATTTTGGCAATCATAAGGTCATTGATAATATCTTTTTCTTTGGCCTCTAGACAACTAGGAAAACAAGGGAAGCTTTAGAAAAGGAAGTCAATACAAAGATAGCAGCTGCACAGCCCACCCAAGTTGCACAGAAGCCTGGGGCAGCACAGTACATCCGCTACACACCTTCTCAACAGGGGGTATCATTTAACTCTGGAGCTAAACAGAGGGTGATACGCATGGTAGAAATGCAAAAGGATCCCATGGAACCACCTAGATTTAAGTAAGCTAAATATGTTGTGGAAGAGTTTTTAAAGGATAGAATAAATTAACCCTTTCACTTTCAAAAGTGGCCATAGTCAAAATGCAATTCTAATTTTTTTGGTTGTAAACCAAGTAATGCCTTGTGAAAGTTCAGCCAAAGTGGTTCAATTTGAATGGTCAGACCACACAGTGTCTCACTTTGTCACATGTTACAAGTCTACAAATTATTTTATGAACTCTTGGAGTACAAAAATTAACCCACCCATCTCATGTCCTTTTCAATGTACTTGTTTTTGTTTTATTACTGATATTAATGTTCATGTATTGTTGCTGTATTTGTAGGACAAATAAGAAGATTCCGCGAGGTCCCCCGTCTCCCCCCGCACCAGTCATGCATTCGCCAAGTCGAAAGGTAAAACTGCTGACTTTGACATCTTGCTGCTCTTCAATTAAACCCTAATTCATAAGTAAACTCAACCAATATTTTCTTCTTTATAATTTACACTTAAGTAAGGTGTAGCTCCCAAAAAAATGAAGTACCAGTTGTTTGAATAGAAAATGTAATAATTTCTGATGTTTTTGTCGCTGTTTTCTGATGTTATTTGTGTTACCATATAAAAGTATTACAAGGGTTGGTTTTAGCGTTAAATTTTATTGTAAGATCCATAGCATAAGAACTGTTTTGAAGAAGCACGTGTATGAAAACAAAAACCAAAGGAATTTGTAATAATTGGTCGCTGAAAACGTTAAATATGGATAAATAATTATTTCTTTGTAATTCTTTCAGGTAACTGTGAAAGAACAGCAAGAGTGGAAAATCCCTCCCTGCATTTCCAACTGGAAAAATGCCAAGGTACGTTAATGAGAATTTTACTTTATAATAAATCAATGCGCCTCTGTCAATAATGATAGGTTTGTAGATTACACAAAGAGCTCCTTTTGTCATCAGATTTAAAATAATGGTAAGAAACATGATTAGTTTACCAAGAAGCCTTAAAGTGAGTCCAGATTCCAGAATAATTATGGAATTTGTTAGCACCGTGCCAGTGAAGATCAATAATTGTGCAATTTTGCATCATCACATAGAATCAGAGCCCCCATTTAAAGCACCTAGTTGAAGCTCTTTAAGAGTTAGTACAACTGTAGTCTGTACATAACTCATTGCAGTTCTTGTCAAAACAAACAACAAAGGCTGGCTTTTAACGAGATAGCTTTTGCAATTCGGAAAATGTAGTATCCTTAGTCATTTCATTGGCAACAGGTGAGAAGGGGATCCAGAAAATTTCAGCAAGGGGTGGCCAGTGGCCAGAAAACTTGACAGCTAGAGGTATAGAGATACCATTTATTTTACGGAGAATTCTTTAGCAGTAATATGAAATTTCACTGGAAGGGGAGCAGCAGAGGGCGGTCTTGACCCACCACTAAATCCACCCATACGTCACAATGTAAGTCATTTAGACTAATTATCCAAATGATTTCAGACAAAACAAGTTCAAATGATTTCAGTTACAATCACTTTCAAACTGTGAACATTTTTTTTTTATCTCGTCCACAGGGGTACACTATTCCTTTAGACAAACGCTTGGCAGCTGATGGACGTGGCCTCCAGGATCCACACATTAATGACAAGTTTGCAAAGCTAGCTGAAGCATTGTACATAGCTGACAGAAAGGTACAGTTTTTCATTTTTAGCAGAATGAGGACTTGACTCGCTCACCTTCTGACAGTTAATTCTTTGTTATATAAGTGTGTTGGAGTGTTTACCAGGTGTAACACAAAAGGTAGCGCTAGTGTAAAGTAGAGTATGTACTGCGGGGCCATTGTATGGCTTCAAAAGCTTTCTCATCTACAGTGGAGGTCAGAAGTCTTAGGGCACTTAACACGATACGCCTTAAACTGCATCCCTCCACCCTCCCCCGCGCCCCAAGCAAATTTGAAGTTTGTGCACCCGGTACACTTTACCCTATCGTAGAAAGTGTTCGTTTATCCCAACGTTGTTTGGACGGAGGAGGGGAGGGCCATTAGAGGCATCCAAACTGTTGCAGGAGTGGATATTATGCTACATCTGTAGATTTGATATGTAAGCGCCGTTGAAAGATGGTTTTCAATGTTAATATTTTTCTCAAGGAGTTTGGCCTTCATTGTAGATCGTTTTGTTTTGGTAAAAGTCAGTGTGTGTTTTAATATTATTTTTATGCAAAAGTCAGCTGTACTGCATAACATTGTTCAGTCGCACAAAAAAATTTTAATCAGCTTCTAAAAAAAGCGTCATCGGTTAATTTCAACTGTATTTTCGTTACATGTAGGCTCGTGAAGCAGTGGAGATGAGAGCTCAGCTGGAAAAGAAGTTAGCGCAAAGAGAGAAGGAGAAGAAAGAACAGCGATTGGTGGAGTTGGCGCAGAAAGCTCGTGAGGAGCGAGCCGGTATTCGAGCTGCTGCTGGTAGGTGGAGCCGAGTAAATCTCTACGGTCTTCGTTTACCTAGTCTTGTTTACCTAGTCTTAAACCGCTTGACGCTTTCGATGATTTGTGCCAGTTTAGGCATTTTTAGGTCCCAAACGGTACTTTTCGTCTCTGCTTCTTCTATTTTCTTTATCTTACTCGTAAATAGTTTCTTCGAAAAGATTTTCAACGTCTTCACTTGCTCAAAGCGGAATAATGGCGAAAACATTATTTTTGAAGGATAGCGAGTCTGTCGTAGTGATGACACACGATGGTAACTGTTAGGAAGTTTTCTTGCAGTTTACAGACATGAGTTGGGTATTCTCAAGATGTCAAGAACTCTTTTTGTCTCCGTCTTTCCATTTTTCGTCTTTGTGAATAGCTCCTGCTAAACTTTTTTCGACGCTTTCACTTGCTTAATCCGAAATAACCTCACGAACATTTTCGAAACCGCGCGCCATGTTGAACGTAGCAAAGAAAACAAGTTTTCCGTGACGTCATTCATGTATCTTTACTCTAATAGATCATGGGCAACGACCAATCACTGCGCGCGTAGCTTTCACATCATTGTGTAAAGTAGACTATTAAATGGGACGGAAAATATTTAGTCTGTGCTGAAGACCGTGTGCATGTAATTAAACGGACAGTTTATCTTAAGTTTTGGGGGCCTCCTTTTTTTCCCTTAACGCTGTATTATTGTTGAAGTTTTGTTTTTCTCGTTGTCCGGTGTTTTATGAAGCACAATCAAACCGTTAATCAGCCTGCATTTCCACTGTCGTGTAATTTTTACGTGGCGTGCGCACGTAGAGTTTACGCGCATTAATAAAATACTAGCGATGTATGGAAGGTCACGCGTAAACGTAAAAGTGAACCTCGCTTAACTTAAACGTTTGCTCGCTGCCTTCCATTCATCGCCTCTATATAGTTTATGCGGATAAAATTAACGTACGTTCGCACGTAAAAATTACGCGACAGTGGAAATCCAGCGTTATTGACGATTTTGTCTGGCAACACTCTGGTGGGTGGACTTTAAATAAAAGATGGCCGATAATCTTTGCATGTTGTTCTTCAGTGGCAATATGAAAATTACAATATGGAATCTTTCGCCGATCAGTAGTAACAATAGTGAAGGGCTTTATTTAAAGTTCATTTTATCGTTACTTAGAAGCTGGTCGTTTGACTCGTTTACTTCCCGATTGAATGACGAAGTATATATTGAGGTGCTGGGCTCTCACTTTTAATCCTTTGTTGTGACTATTCAAATGAAACCTCTTCAACAGTACTGTCACAACGTACTTTTTGATGTTTAGCATTTTATTTGGAAATTTTGTTGAACTTTTACTTCGGCCACTTTTTAGATTAAAAGGGTTGCTTGAGCGTTTGAAATTACCAGTTTCATTACTTCATGAGTAACGTGGTCTAACTCGCTATTTAGACAGGCCAGAGGAAGAGAGAGAAAGAGACAAACTACGTCATGAGCGACATAAGGAGAGAGAACGAGATAGAAGAATATCAAAAGCCGCTCCTGATAAAAGGTGAGTTAAACTGTGAGCAGATTGTGACAATAGATCTTACATGATAGTACAGTGACCTTTATATAACAATCAAGGGGAATGGGAAAAAAAAGAAGAAAATATACAAAGTTGCATCATAACGAATTTTTACTGCTGTTCCCTTCAACAGGTCTAAACTTCAGCGTGACAAGGAGCGTGACATTAGTGAACAGATTGCGTTAGGCCTAGCCTCAGCCCCTCCCTCTCAGGAAGCGTTGTATGATCAACGGTTATTCAATCAAGACAAGGTAATGTACGGCTTAAATCAGTCAGTACCTAATGGTGACCGATTTTCGATCCTTTGATGTAGTCATGGAAATCCAGGTGGACTATGCAGTAAACCAACCACAATGTTATACTTCTCGTAATATTTGCATGGGGAAACCTTAAATTCCGTTTGGAAAGTTAAATAGTTTGAAAAATATGATAAAATAATAATGGCTGTTTTCATAATAAAGACTGACAAATCGTTTGGACTGTCAAGTTCGTCTAATAGGGTCACACTTTTGACCACTTATCCCTCTAGTCGAACAAACCAATCATTCTCAAAAATTGCCGTAATCAAAGGACAAAATTGCAAAACTTTAACGTCCAAAATTGTCTACTCTCATGAAGCTTCTCGAAACCCGAAACCTTCGTTCTTTCTGCAACGATGTTGTGTTGTTTCAGGGCTAGGGTCTATTTTGTGAGAGCTTCCTTCCTCCTTTGCCCAAAAGCATTCGGCTTCCATTTGTGAATCAAAAACTGCTTCATAGTGTTATTCACTTTTGAAGCGACCTGAAATGACCGTTTCGTCCGTTAGGGTCTGAATTCTGGTTATGGAGGAGATGATGACGTCTACAATGTGTATGACAAGGCCTGGAGACGAGAGGGTAGCACAGCAAACGCGATCTACCGGCCAAGTAAGAATGTCGACAGAGACGTGTACGGAGATGATTTGGAGAAGCTGGTTCAAACCAACAGGTGAGTTGTCACGTGACCGCTACTGCACGTGCTTAGTAGGTGAGAAAAAATACGGCAAGCATTTACTTCACACTGACTACCAAAGAAAACTTGCTGGAGTCATTATGGGTTTAAGGTGCGAGAACGGCCTTAAGAACGGGGCAAGAAAGCAGAAGTATCCCGTCAGAGGATATGGCGAAATATGAGTTGAAAATAATTTCTAGACACCATCACCAGCTTGAACTACTTGCAAAATACCAGCATATACTAATAGTTAAAAGTACCTTAGTTTCTTGAATAAGCGCCCGGGAGCTTATTTGAAATTACGGCTAAGATGGGGGGTGCTTATTTGAAGGAGGGCGCTTAATCGAAGGGGGGCACTTATTAGAGAGCTTAAGATTTGAGAACGAGTACGAGTACGAGTACGAGATTTAACTACACCACAGAAAGTTTCATTTTACTTTTTTTTTTCACCAAAAACGTTAGTACGGTTATTTATACTGAAGAGGGCTAAGCCCTCTCCCGATAGCAAAAAGATAAAACTGCTTACTTTTGATAACTTGTTCCTGCCACTACGACATTCTCGCTAACACGCGTAATAGAATGACGACGGCTATCACGTTTTCCCGTCAAAATGACGCTGATTAACGGGTGAGCAATACTCAATATTGTGAAAATATGGTACTCGTACTGTAGTCGTCCTCGTCTCGGAATCTAAAGCTCTCTATTAACTTTTCCTTTCAAAGAAGTGTGACTTTGTGTCGGCTAAATCTTTGATAGAAACGTAAAGTAGAAGTTAATAGTCTTTCGTTTGTTAAAACAGTAGTTGTAATCAAGTGTACCGTAGTCCCATTAAACACCTAACACAGATGTATCAGTATGGATGTTTATAAAATATCGATTATCTCATCATCCTCGAGATCATCCTCGTCAGTGATATGCAGATCTTCGCGTTCCCCTTGTATCCGTACTATTTTAAAAAAATGAGGGGGAGGTTGGGGGTGAGGGGGGGGGGGGGGTAGGGTTTGGGGCGCTTGTTTGATAGTAATATGGCCTAGGAGGTGGGTGCTTGTTCTGGGGAGGGCTCTAATTAAAGCACAGGCGCTTTTTCGAGGAAATACGATATCTGTTTACTGAAACTGTTCTGTCCCTAGGTTTCAACCTGACCAAGGGTTTGCTGGAACGGATCGTAGTCAGCGCCGTGATGGCCCAGTGCAGTTCGAGAAAGAAGAAGAAGATCCATTCGGTCTTGATAAGTTTCTTACAGAAGCTAAAAAGGGCAAGAGACCTCTGGACGAACCTTCACGGTCAAGGTTAGTGTGCTCGTCACCATTTTCTGGTGATTTGTTGACTTCGTTTTTATTTTTAACTTGTAAATGTTTGGGAAAATATTCGTTTTCTTTTTGGCGCCAAAAAACGAGGTTCTAGTCCCTATGCCCCATTTGTAATTGTTTCGCCCTGCTTTTGGTCGGTTTTATGGCTTAAGGAACGAGTCATATTGTATTTGTAGCGTGCTTGTTTCGGGGTGCTCTTGTTACGTTCACCACCTCACTACTAAAAAGTCATGTCCTCTTTAGCAGTTTTGAGTCGAACGACCTGTCTCCATCTGATACGATCCCTCAAGATGATACATAGGAGCACGTAGGCGATCAAGATTTCCTGTCCGATCACGATAAGACTTCCGGTAATCGAGTTCACATCCGTTTCACATATCACGACCAGACTTTCTTTAGACAGGCCGACTTCCATTTTAGACGACCGGACTCAGTTCGTGCGTATTGGACATGTGTGCCAGTGCCAATGAAAAGAAAATGATCTAACCTGCGCTCTTGTTTGTGGCGCGGGAAAACATAAGCCAGCACCGAACGCGAAAACTTATTTGTAGCCAGTGAAAGGCACACGTTAAAATGGTTAAATGCAGGAAACATAAATGTATAGTCAGCGCTAATGGCGGGGGAAAGGTAACTAGCGCCATGGGCTTCGCCAAAGACAGGAAGCAAACTATAACATGCAAGAATACATGTACCGGCAATGTTGCAAACTTTTGTTCAGCGCAGACACTTCTAGTTAAGTGCCAAGCGTGGGAAAGCTATTCTAATACTTGTCCCTTTTTTTCTCTTTTCTTTTCTTTCGTAGGGATCACGACAGTCGTAGCTCGAAGAGAAAGCGGTAAAAATAGTCGCCAGGAAAAAGCATCAAATTTTATGTTGAACAAGGAAGCAAGAAAACTTGTTGGATAATATTACGGTTCCTTTAATATACTAAACCTTTCCTTTCTACAAACATGGAAATGGCCCTTTATTTGTTGAATCGTTGTGGGAACAAGACTTTAGTGCCGCCTTCCTGTGGACACTATTGAAGAAGGAAAGTTAACTTAAGAGTTGACTGGAGTGCTAAAGAGCGCATAAGTAAGAGTCAATTCGGCAAGTCTCATTCTTGTTGCTAAAAATATAACTTAAAGAAAAGCGCCAAACTATAGCCTCCATTTGAAGCACGGGCCGGTTCAGACTCGCGAATCCTCATAACTAGTCCAAGATTGAATTTCTCCATGTTTTAATGGTTTTCAGTAGAGCTGAAACTCTAGATCGCATTTTCCGACCATATGGGATTGAATATGCTCAGTTTCATTAAAATCGCTAAAATTTACTCAGTTACTGTTACAACGTCTCACACCTCTGGCTCACCACGTCGCCTACGCGCTTGTTTCCTAGCAACAAGTATCCCGTAGATTATCTTTATTTTCCAGTCAGTCTTCGAATGTTAACGGCAGACCTTATGAGACGTAGTGGGGCAAAAGTTTTCAGAAGTTGTCTTTGTTTGAAGATCTCTGTAAATTTCTTGAGCATTGAATAAACATTGAAACATAGTATAAATCAAATCCACTCTAACAGTGACTTTTTGACTTGAAAATAAAGCCAGGCATTGCCATGGGCTAGAAAGGTTTTGTGCTGCAGCAAGGATTATAGTTTTCAAACAGATACGCCTGGGCCAGGGCGGAATAGAAAGCAGAGGATTTTGGTATGGACTTCAAGTTGTCTATCTAGAATCACAAATGTCCAGTGCTGGCCACAAGATCCCTACTTTCCTTTTTCATCCTTAGTTCCACACTTCTCAAAGGTGTGGAAGTGTGGAAAAGTCTGACAAAGTAAGGATATTGTCGCCCTTTCCCCGAGTCATGAACCCTTTGTCATTCTTTACTTAGTTCCACACTTCTCAGAGGTCTGGAAGTGTGGAAAAGTCTGACAAAGTAAGGATATTGTGGCGCTTTCCCCCAGTCATGAACCCTTTGTCATTCTTTACTTAGTTCCACACTTCTCAGAGGTCTGGAAGTGTGGAAAAGTCTGACAAAGTAAGGATAATGTCACACTTTTCCCCCAGTCATGAACCCTTTGTCATTCTTTACTTAGTTCCACACTTCTCAGAGGTCTGGAAGTGTGGAAAAGTCTGACAAAGTAAGGATATTGTCGCACTTTTCCCCCAGTCATGAACCCTTTGTCATTCTTTACTTAGTTCCACACTTCTCAGAGGTCTGGAAGTGTGGAAAAGTCTGACAAAGTAAGGATAATGTGACACTTTTCCCCAGTCATGAACCCTTTGTCATTCTTTACTTAGTTCCACACTTCTCAGAGGTCTGGAAGTGTGGAAAAGTCCGACAAAGTAAGGATATTGTCGCACTTTTTCCCCTGTTAAGAACCCCTTGTCATTCTTTACTTAGTTCCACACTTCTCAGAGGTCTGGAAGTGTGGAAAAGTCTGACAAAGTAAGGATAATGTGACACTTTTCCCCAGTCATGAACCCTTTGTCATTCTTTACTTAGTTCCACACTTCTCAGAGGTGTGGAAGTGTGGAAAAGTCTGACAAAGTAAGGATAATGTGACACTTTTCCCCAGTCATGAACCCTTTGTCATTCTTTACTTAGTTCCACACTTCTCAGAGGTGTGGAAGTGTTGAAAAGTCCGACAAAGTAAGGATGATGTCACACTTTTCCCCAGTCATGAACCCTTTGTCATTCTTTACTTAGTTCCACACTTCTTAGAGGTCTGGAAGTGTGGAAAAGTCTGACAAAGTAAGGATATTGTCGCACTTTTCCCCCTGTTAAGAACCCCTTGTCATTCGTTACTTAGTTCTACACTTCTCAGAGGTGTGGAAGTGTGGAAAAGTCTGGCAAAGTCAGGATAATGTCATACGTTTTCCCTGGTCATACGAAACACCTGTCATTCTTTACTTAGTTCCACACTTCTCAGAGGTGTGGAAGTATGAAATAGTCTGACAGAGTCAGGATATTGTCACATTGTGCAAAAATATGCGAAGATTCGCGGTAATGCGTTATTGTTAAACTGAGAAAATGGTTGAAAAATGTGTGGTTTTTGGGACTTTCCCCCCAGTCACGAATCCCTTGACATTCTTTACTTAGTTACACTCCTATGTATGAAATGAGAATAAAGCGCAGTAGGAGTATTTGTTGGTTTTATTCCTTCAACTCGTTTTACATCTTTTTAAATGCTATTTTAAGTTTAGACAACAATTTTATGACTAGAAGATGTTAGCCTTGTTTCACTGCCATCTGTTTGAATACCCGACCATAAAACAAGCCTACGTTTTCTCTGTCACGAAGTCCCCGTAAGTCCTTTATCTTCGTTTATTTATTTATTCATTTTTCAACGGGAACCTGAACAACGTCATCTAATCTATTGATTTTTATGTTTGAAATTTTTCATCTTAATGTGCCATATATGAGACGTCTTATTCTGGGTTTTTCTCCTTCCTATAGATCTATTCGGCTGACTCAATGTCGTACCCAATTCAAACCCTTTGGGTATAAAACGTTTTGTTTTAGGAATTTCCATATCATTTAAATGTGAATGCCACATTATAACGCAAATACAATACACTAAGAATCTTAACCCCGGGAGCTTTCAATTGGGTACAACAGTCAGGTCTCTTAAGATCGTGACACCGCTAAAAATAGGTAGTAAAGAATGCAGAGTATGTACGTTCTATCTTCCTCGCTTTAAGATCAACTTGATAAAGTTTATAAATGCTCAAATCAATTGTTATTGTTCTATTCCTTCATCAGGTTCATGACCTAAATTGGTCTAAAAATATACAGCATTCTGTATAAAGTAATAATTGTGACTTATCGGCCTAGAGTAGCTACCTGCAGATCTCTCTGTGGAAAAGGGGGATCACTGTTTGGGTGCGTGTTATAGGGTCGGCAATATTTATGTTATCTCTACGGCACGTGACAATACTAAAATATTTGCATGGTCCACCCTCCTCTTCGTCTTTAGAGAGTCACCCTTAGGTGAATTCTTTTTCGCGGTTTCTTGGCCTCGAGCCGCTCACCTCCGAGCGTGGTGTTGCTTCTTTTTCATAATTTATGTCCAGCATTTACATAACCTTAGAGAAGAGGAAAAACTGCGAAACAGTGGATATCTGGCGAATATATGGTGAATTTGAACCCGTACTGATAAGGAAGAAAGCTTGGTTGGAGATCGGATTTCTTAACTTTAAGTTTCTTTCAACAGCTGGCATTGAAACAATGGTTATATCTGCTATTCAAAATAAAAATAGTTCTTAAGGAAAAATGTAAGAAACCATACAGGAATAAAACCAAGCGCTGATAAAGCGCACTGAGCTTCTCGTGACTCAGGGAAAGTGCGACATTAAACTCAACTTGTCGGACTATTCCACACTTCCACACCTCCGAGAAGTGTGGAACTAAGTAAAGAATGACAAGGGGTTCTTAACAGGGGGAAAAGTGCGACACTATCCTTACTTTGTCGGACTTTTCCACACTTCCAGACCTCTGAGAAGTGAGGAACAAAGTAAAGAATGACAAAGGGTTCATGACTGGGGGAAAAGTGCGGCAATATCCCTAGTTTGTCACACTATTCCACACTTCCAGACCTCTGAGAAGTGTGGAAGTAAAGAGTGACAAAGGGTTCATGACTGGGGGAAAAGTGCGACAATATCCTTACTTTGTCAGACTTTTCCACACTTCCACACCTCTGGGAAGTGTAGAACTAAGTAAAGAATGACAAAGGGTTCATGACTGGGGGAAAAGTGCGACAATATCCTTACTTTGGCAGACTTTTCCACACTTCCACACCTCTGGGAAGTGTAGAACTAAGTAAAGAATGACAAAGGGTTCATGACTGGGGGAAAAGTGCGACAATATCCTTACTTTGTCGGACTATTCCACACTTCCAGACCTCTGAGAAGTGTAGAACTAAGTAAAGAATGACAAAGGGTTCATGACTGGGGGAAAAGTGCGACAATATCCTTACTTTGTCGGACTACTCCACACTTCCACACCTCTGAGAAGTGCGGAACTAAGTAAGAAGTGAAGAAACTCTGGATTTCATGGCCAGGGCTGGACATGGCTCTCTAGAATATATAGGGTAGCAAATTTGTCGTGTACCTGGTCTGCTATAGGCTAAGGGTTGCAGGGTCCGTCTAAAATCTCCTATGATACCCCCGGGTTTATTCAAAGGCCTGACAGCTTCATGGAGGGTTTGACTTCAAATCCGGAGGTTATATATGCATTAAAGATTCTATCGGGCTGCAGTCATCTACTGCTGTCAGTTTTGGTCAAGTTGTTGTGTTCGAGAGTTGTCCGCTTCATATAGAGAGGTGTCCTACTTACGGTGATGTCCGTTAAGCGACCATTTACAACGCAGGCTTTCTGAAGTTTTCACTCTTAGTAGTTTCAAGTTCATTCTTCGACTGTATGGCGTACCTGTTAAATGTCCAGCTATTCATCATACTAGGATTTTACGGAACTTTGTTTTCTTCATTTGCCATCAGTCGCGTTTCTGATTATGCTAGAAGAGTGCCTCGCTTCGTCTAAGGATCTAGTTGTGCTTCTTTACAAACGACGAGGTGTACAATGGGTACACAAATTACACTAGGGATTCAATGTTTTTCCACATACATAAGTTTTATTATAGTAGGCACAGTTCAAGTCATTCCAACCTCCATCTGAAGAACGAAACTCCGTACAGTTTTCGTCGCTTCCATAAGGTCCCATGTTATTTGGCTCACCATAATGCCAGTTTGTAAATGATTTGTACGTGCCATCAACCCATTCAAAGCGGTCATCTTCGCTATATAAGTCGGTGAAACCAATCCATACAGAGGGCGAACCAGGCTTTACTAGTTTGCGCACAAAGTCGTTCTCCTCTGCACTGTGAATTGACGTTAAGTTGCTGTTGATTAGGGCGCAGGAGCTCTGTGCGTCAAACTAAGTTAGCTTATCGGTGAAAACTTTGAAACATGAATTTTGAAAGCGAAGCCCGTCGGGGGTGAAGCAGATCGCTGTAGGAAAAAAATTCAAATCGTAAAAGCTCAAAAGCTACTTTAAATATTGAGCTATACAAGGTACACTCAAGTAGGAATAATAAGAATTACCAACTTACGACCACACACTGACATTTTGAGAAGTTGTTTATTATCAAAGACAGGCCCAAGCGAATGAAAAGTTTTTTTTTTTTTTTTTTTCAGTTCCATTCGTCGGGTGATAAACCGAATATCACAATGGGAAATGAGTTTCAGAGTACTAGAGTGACGCTAAGGTTCGTCCCTGGGTCGGTACTCCTTTATGTGACCAATACAGAGATGTGCCGCTGGACAGGGCGGCTTATTTTCGTCTCTGTCCTAAATAGGGTATACAATTTTGCGCTCGTCTGTCCTAAAAATGGAACACATTTTCGCACAAGTCTTCTCCTAAACAGTGTACATGACTCACGACTTCAGGACCTATCTCACGCTCTCACGAGTTGGCAAATGATTTCTCACGCTTTCTCGAAAAGTCAAACTCTAAAAAAATTTTGGAGCTGTAGGGTTCGTTTCCAAGTTAGATATCAATAGATGGCCAGCTCAATCCAAAGAAAACGCTAAGCGGTCGCGTTTGATTACATTCTTGAGCCTACATGTATATACCGCTACTTGCCGCTGCCAACAAATGTGCAGACTTACTGTTTCTCTTGTTTCAAGATGGCTGCAACAATAAACATAGAAATCTCAAAACCTAAATCATAAAAATTGATCATGATGTTTACCGCTCAAGCTTTAAAGAGGCATGTGACTTCCAATACACATAATCCTCACTGTAACTCCTTCCACTAGGAAATTTGAGACATTTCACGACTTTTTACCCATTTCTCATGCACTACTTTCCCCAGGCTCTTTCAGAATCTTACATTTTTTGCCTTTAGAGGTTGGCAAATCGGCGGGGCGGAAGTCTGAAAAAGAAGCGCTTGCATATTTAGGTCTCGCAGCTAAAGCAAGCGACACTAAACAGTACCGTTTGAAGCTTCAGCTTGGGTAGCTTGCAACGGAATGAGAAAAGTGTGGACCTCAAAGCAGCCACGAGCAAAAAAGTTCAGACTTTTTAGAACAAGTGTGGAGTCTGTCTTACTCTATGGAAGTGAAACGTGGACCTAGTCTGAGTATCAGGCGGTTCTGGGGGAAAAGGCTTCCCTAGCCCCTTAGGAAGGCCTGATACTCAGACTAACGTGGACCGAGACCAAGAAGCTGGAGAAAAGTGTCGATTGATGCTACACCAGAATGCTGCGAACGGTCCTGAATGTGCACTGGTAACAACATATCAACAATCAGGAGCTATACGGGAGCCTCCCAAGAGTTAGTGAAACAATCCATGCAAGAAGATTAAGATTACCTGGCCATTGTGCTCCTCACAATGAAGAGACCGCTTCGAAAACCCCCAACATGTTCACCCAAATCGAGGTGGCTAAGAACTACATAAATTGACACCATCAAGGCTGACACTGGACTGGGCAATACCAAAGAGATAAGATCAGGTCGTGTGGAAAGATTTTTATATTAGGACGACTCGGGATGATCACCCGGCCTAAGTGATGATCACCCGGCCTAAGTCATTTCCTCAGTCATTTCCACAATATATTAAGACTGTGATCTGATTTTAAGGTAACACTCACTTAAATTGACAAAGAACGAAAAGAGAAGGAAACTTAAATCTATTGCTGTACCAGTTTCACAGAGGTTCCCTGTAGCATACGGACCGCATTCACACGTGAAACGTTTGCCGAAGATGTCACAGGTCTCGTGACACGTTCCTCCATTGAGGCAAGGATTGTCCTGGCAACAGCCATTTTCACATCGAATCACAGGAACATTGCCCTTAAAAAGAAAATAATAACTTGAGAATTTGACAGAGAAACTGCGTTTTGTTACTTCCACCATTAATTTTGACACTGTTTTCGGCAGCTTACGCTTTTCGCATGCCCTTAACCCTTTAAACCCTAAGATCAAAAATTGAATTCTCATTTGTTGCCCTAATTCATTTCCTACTGAAGTAGTGGAGAGAAGTTGATAAAATATCAATCAAATTCATCTTGTGTGATCATGTCCGTAATTCTCATGACCCCTTTGTTTTACAAAGCATTAATATTACAAGGAGAAATTTGATGCTGATCACTCTTAGGGCTTAAAGGGTTAAATGCATCGATCGTTTGTATCAAGCTCCTAACTTGAAGAAAGACCTTCGGTTGGAAAAGTTGCAATTTCTACAGCTTTTGACATTAGACACATTGATGACATTAGATTTACTGTACCTCCTACTTCCTTTGTTGCAGCCCCTTTTTCCGCGCTACAAAGATAGGAGAGTGACGTCTGCACGCGAGCTACAATATCTTCAGCCTCTCGTCTAATCGTAACCACACAATTTCGTTACTTATTTGCTCTGATTTAGAGCTACATACCCCTAGTTTGGTACAGTAAGATTATTTAGGAAAAATCGTTATCAACTTTCGACAGTTTGCAAAATTGACCACCTAAAGAGGTAATTCTTCCCTTCTTACCTGTACGTTGTAGTCGATAACCAGATCGTAGTATTGCCATCCCTCCGCAAATCCCAAAGCACTGGCGTTAGTATATCGGCTTTCCTCGTTCAATTGGCACAGGTTTTGCGTCTGTTTATAGTTGAACGAGATACACCGACATTCCAGCCGACAGGCTCTAAAGCAATTGATTGGTTCTGGAACACTGAAGCTAGTAATGCCATTACCACTAAGGGCGTAGTTATCAACCACATTTTTTCCATCGGTAAAATAGAATGCCCCAGTAAAACAGTTTCCCTTGGCGCTTGCAGCGCGCAGGATCTCCAATGCGAAATGCATGGCTTGTAAAGCCAGTTGGTAGATATAACCCTTCATTTGGAAAAAAAATTCTTCTACATGATCGTCATTTTTAGTGCCTTATGCGGTCTATTGGGTAAAAGAAAAGAAAAAATACAGATGTTGATGTTAAAGGATCTATTGCATGAGGAGTGATTGAGGAAAACTAGACAACGACATCTACTGTTTTATCGGAGGAGAACGGAGAGAAATGAGTTCTGGTCAAAATCCCGGGCTGTTTATTGAGGGTCTTTGAGACTCCTTTAAACTGAAAACAAGTCAATCCATTGTCTTTATACCAGAAAGTTATGTGCAGAAATAAATTTGAAGCCTTTAACTACCGTTGCGCTGTTTCCGTAGACGAGAACTTTGCTCTACTTTGTCTGTGTCCCCCCAGGAGTATAAAGGTTACATACTGGTGGGCTATCCAGCGGGGGGTGGGGGGGATGGGGGGAAGGGAAGTATTTATACTAAAGTGCTATGTTAGGGAAACCGGGTTGACCTAGACGCGCTTTTACCTTAGTTACACACTTCAGTGACGCTATATCGAACATCCATGTCCACGATTACTAGCTAGGTGGACGGACATTGGTATTCATCATATCGTCAAATAACCATATAATTTATAATAAGAAGACTTTTACAACAGTTAACTTTGTGGTGTTTCTTTTTTCTCAGCCAAAACACGGCATGTTTCCACTCTGAAGCTATTGAATAATTTATTTGATTTCGCAAAGTCATCTCCTTTGTTAAAAGCTTAAAAAATAGTTCGTTTGTGAATAAAATTGACGAAAGATTCTTGATTACCTAGTAAGGCTGCCTGCTTTAAGCAGCTGACGATAATGGGATTACTTCCTTTTAGCACGTCAAGTCACGGCTAAACTATGATTTTCTGTTAACCAACTTCAGCTTCAAAACGGGGGAGAATAAGAAATGGTAAATTATTTAAATAACACTTTGTTGCTGTCTAGTACCATTTATGAGGTGTTTCGTAGACTCAGTAAAGGTATAAGCAAAATCGCAGAGTAAATCAGTGCACTGAAGCATCTGCGATTAAATTTCTTTTGGGCACAAAATTTAATTTCGTACAAGGGACTTGGAGATTGTCTTTATGGCCCCTTAATGCCCAATTCTTACGAAAACATGAAATTAGTCATGCAAATAAAAACAGGAGCAAACTTTTAGTCATCTTAAATTATAGCTATAGGAGTCATTATTCTAAGGAGATAGACTATAAACGACAATCGCTCCTGCAAATATATCTAACAGTAAGAGCTGTTCATCAGTACATGCCTAAAATGCATAAAATCCTGTCTACTAACTAAAAACTATGTGCTCTTTGTCACATTTATTAAAATCAAAAAATTTAAACACAACGGGCATACGATACGCGATACGCACCTGCAATAGGATCATCTTGACCAGAGGCGAGCACTTATACTAAGGAGAAAAGAACCTTTCAACCGTTAACGTTATTCCCAATGAAGGGCAGGCAAAAATACTTCCTTGATTCTTTCATATGTTCTGCAAGTGCAGGTGTTCTTATTTAGCCTAGTGATAGACCTTTTTAGTTTGTTTTTTTTGTTTTCCCAGAGACCACGTGATGGTATCCTAGAGAAATGTTTTTTTCAAACATCGTCCTCGTGGATGCACATGAATATGAATGCATTATTTAAAGGCAAATTCTTCTAGAAAATATTTCGTGGTCTGAATTGGGAGAAAAAACATTCAAGCTAAAAAAGGTATATTTGGTGGCTAGTAGTATAAAATAGGTGCGGTTTCACTAGACCTTTCTACCTTTTCTAGCCCTTGTTTTCCTAGGTTTTATTTTGCGGACTTCCTGGTTTTCTTTGTTTAACGTCACTCGTGAGTTTTACAGGTTCTTACACCGAGGATGAGCCTTTTTTTCGTCCAAACTCTTCTGCGATAAATGAGCTATTGTTTTGTTTTGCCACTTTCTAGCTCTAGTTGTCACTTGGCTATGGCAATTCATATAGTCCGCTTCCTGTCATAGTTTCGATTATGACTGTTTTTTTTTATTACCCTAATCATTAATTTAAGGAGTCAGTCGCAAAGTAGCTGGAGCGCCTACTCTCTGAACTTAAATTCTGCAGTAAGTTCTTTCTTTTTTCTCTTAAGGGGCGAGGGGTTGGGGAAGCCATTTTCAGTTATGGACTGAGAAAATGCTAGTTCTTTTGTATATTCAAACAATGATTGCATCAATTTGTTAATAAGAGCTTAGTCTAATAGGATTTTGGGCCAACAACTTGCCCTCATTCATACATCACCTTCAGGTAATTTCCCATTAGCCAATACTCTCACCCAATAATAGTGGGGTTATATGAGATTTCATGTTGGGGAGATGAAGAAGGTAGATAGATAGATAGATACTTTATTATACACACCATTGCAGCCATAGGCTGAATTACGGGATATTTACAAATACTGATGATAACAAAGAGAAAATAAGAAAAATTATCTACATCTTATAGACATGGCTAATAATAAACTTTTCTTCAAACGCTCGGTTTTACATAGGGGGAGAGTGAAATCACTTTTGCGTCTCAGAGCATATTTACAACTCTTCCTTTGGGGGAGGAGGCTATGGAGACTGTGGGTGGGGTTACAGACGATCTCGTCAAACAGATCGATTGATTCATACCCCATAGGTTTTTCGTGAGTTGTGACTGGGGCTATTTTTCTCCTTGAAAAAAGAAAATAATGGTGATTATCATTAATGTTTATTTATTCGTGTGATTGCCCGGTAAACCGTTGGCCAGCCAGACACGCGGCCAGCGGATTCTCAAGTTATGGTAGGTACTTGATATATGTCTACATGTATAGTACTTACCACATTGATTCTTAGTCCCTCTCGGGCAAGGGTGAAATTGAACGCAATGGCGGGCAAAGTCCAAGGACAAGTGTTAATACTGAAGAACAATGCAAGTTATAGAAGTTTCACTGCATAACTAAATGAAAGCAACCATGGAGTTTAGGACTATATTCATGTTTCTTCCAGTTTTACCGATGATATCTCTTCAGGATGGGGATCTACGTGCTCCATGTCCAGTATTCACGGAAAATTCTGTCTTTGTTAATGCTACAGCGGGGGATGACTCTCGAAATTGTGGATCGATAGAAAGTCCTTGTAAGACAATATCGTATGCTGTAAACCAGACATTGGAATACAGCTCGGTTCTAATCAATATTTCATGGGGTGTTTACGAGGAGGAACGCAGCATTAAAATTGACTGTGGCAGATCGAAGTTGCAGAGGATTTCTGTTTGGGGACAAAGGTATAAAACTTAAGCTTAATGTCATGGCTAATGTGTTTATAAGCAAGTACATAGATGTAATTCTTTAACTTAAAGTAGAACACTCACTGCAAACCTGTCTATAAAAGAATGATGTACTTTAAAGTGACATTATTATTGGTTGATAGCTGCACCAGCCAACCTCCCCCCCCCCCCCCCCCCCGCCACCTCCCCTCATACACGTGCACCTCGTTCCAGGCATTACAGTTAGCATCATCATCATCATCATCATCATCATCATCATCATCATCATCATCATCATCACTTTATACACGGTAAAAGCAATCAGGCCCTTCTCCACTCCCCCTAGGAGTATTTTGTCTCACACTGGATCTACAAAATTACGTTAGTTAGTCTTGGTTTCTCGTGTAGCCCTCACCGCTGTAATGAAACATGGCAAATACTCAATTCCTAGAAGAACTGCTGGGACCCTTGTTTAAAAGTCTGAGGCCTTTCATCAAAAAGATGTAAACTCCAAAACAGAAAGAAACACATGAAAACAAGACTCTAATGCTTCTTAAAACTGCTCTCAAGATTTTGAGATAAGGTTAATAATATTATTGATGTTTCTAATGTCCCCAAATATATATGTGCATGGTTAGTTTTTCCAGTGGAGCTTTGTTTAGTTTCTATTACGCTTATCAGGGCTACAAATAACACTCAAATATCAGTCCTTCATGGCCAAGAGCCTGTTATGTGACCTGCAAATAACTGCATACAAATAACTGCTCATGCGCAATGTCGTTCAACTTCGTTTGGCTGCAAATAATATTCTGCTCATGCATAAATGAAACCACACTTTTCTCCTTTTTGCTGTTGCAGTTATGGCAAAATATCGTGCCTTAGCCTTCGGGTTTTGGCAAATAATTGATCTCGTGGCCACTGAAAATCACGATATTTTGCTCAACCTCGTCCAGTAATTTTCAGTTATCAGTGGGAATTTTTTACATTATTGCCACAATATTTTTATGAGGTCCTGTTATAGCCTCTATGTAGACATCCTTAGGGATTCATCGGGTGTTCCTGTCTGTGGGGCAGGAACACATGGTGACCAAACCCTAAGAATGTCTGCGCAGGAGGCTAGCCCTGTTAGAGTAAAATTCCAACAAGTGAGAATGGCCTTGAAACAGTGACATAAGACAGATGAAATAATGACAAAATGATATGAGGATGGGTTGAAAATGCGACAGCAACAAGAAGAATAGCAAATACAATTTATTAGTAAAATTCTGACAGCAACATGGCCTCTTCCTCAATACATAAAAACAAATGGTTTTGAAATTCAGACTGGGGACATACGTGCTCTGCCTGTGAGGGCCTCAATTATGTGGCTTTAATCATTCTCCTGCATGTTCTGTGTCTGCCTACATTGTACATGTTTCCTTTAAATGTGCAAATGCATTATTCATTGAGTTCAACCACATTAATTAGCTTCTGTTAACATTTTTCAATAGACAAGGTGAAAATGTTGTGCAAGTCGATGTCTCTTTTGATGTGCAGTTGTGTAAAATGAGCATTATTGACCTACATTGGAAAAAGGGGAGCCCTGTGTTACATAAAGCTTTGTTATCTAATTTAACCATCTGTCAAAGCACCATGGACGAAACTGATATCAGCATCCTTGGAAGCTCATCAAATATTGTTCTTCAAGACAGTAGCATTGCAAACAGTTCTGGTTATAAACAGATGCTACCTATTCTTTCAGTGAACTCTTTTCCAGGTTATCATACTCAATTGCAAATCAAGTATTGCAATTTTTCAGCTAATAACGGATCCATCATCTTCATAGCAAACTTGCAAGCTTCTATTATCAATTCACACTTTGAAGGAAACAAAGAATTTTCTCCTGGAAGAAAAATTATCACCTCACAGTTTTCACATCTCATTGTGTCCACCTCAAGATTTATTTCAAATTCTGGCACTCTACTGGGAATCAAAAGTTCTGGCAGTTTAAATCTCAGTGAAAGTTTATTTGTCAGAAATAAAGGGCTTAATGGTTCAGTTATTGTGATGGAAGGAGTATCGAGGAGTGTTGTTAAAGATTGTGTCTTTCAAGATTCCAGCAGTTCTAAAGAAGGTCCTGTTATGAGAATCAAGGACAGCAACACCTCAGCTAGCTTGGAGGTCAGTGATTTGGATGCAGTGACTAGGCAGGTTTAAAGTACAAGTCTCTGCTCAAGCATATTTTGCTAGATCTAAGACAGCATTATATTATGGATAATGATTCTAGAGGACACTTTTTGCTCTGTCTTTTTATCCTAAGCATGCAGATAATCTGCTGTACTTAGACCCGGAAATGTGGCCTGTATTTGAGTGCTGACTGTCAAGTAAAATAGTAAACAACTATTTAGTGCTGGTTAACCAGTTTGATGGAGAATATAAAAAGATAATTAACTGCTATAGAGGTTTTATTTGAACTTTAGGTGACAGTAAAAGGGAATCAGTTGCCACTTATAGATGGATTAATAAATTATAGTTCTCCCCTCCCCCCCCCCCCCCCCCAGCCCCAGTGTGTTTTTAAATTTATTTGAGAACAATTTTTACATTTTATCTATGCTGTTCATATTTGAGCATGGAGCTCTGAGTTACCAAAAAATTATGCTTTCTGTCTTGTCAACAGAATTGT
>NC_133207.1:19574317-19656817 GCF_958299795.1 Porites lutea | reverse complement strand
CTCTACTTGAAGATGGGGACAATCACATGAGCCTCGAGTAAAGAGGTGTCGTGGTAGGAGTCAAACTTGCGACGGCGTTGGACCGAGAGAACGTCACCTACTCAACTGCGCCACCAATCGTTTCGATACAAAAGGCTTTATTATTCATTCAAAATGTTATTTTGCTCGGTTCCTGATTGGCTTAAATCCTCTCGCTGATGTTTTATAACGAGCTAGCGCTGTCTACAAGAACCCGTTTACAGGGTACCGGACAAATTTTTAAACCGGCGAATTTTCTTCGTCTGCAACCCGTTTACACAGAACCGTGCAAAATCTGTTACAGATTGCAGTACATGTAGAGCGATTTTCGTATGACCTTGAAAAATGGTTTCGGTAAGCGTTCGTTATTCGTTTTATCAGCCAATGGATGAAAAGATCAAAACATGGCCTCTTCGTTTTCCCGCCGAAAAAAACCTAATATGGAGAAGGCATTGTTCGATTGGCCATTCGTGTTGCAGTATTATGTCAAAGCTAAGTATCGATTGATTTCTAGAAAGTTCTCGGGCATGAAGGTTTTTCAGCCGAGCGTTCGCTTAACCAACCAATAGCCAAGCGCGTTTGTATCCGTTCGATAAACCAATCAAATTGCTCTATTTCCGTTCGTTTGTTGTTTCTGTTTTGTTCGCGCCTTTTCATTTCACGGTCATACAAAAATCGCTCTATTGTTTGCCGTTCAAAAGCTTGCACGGTTCCGCGGTTCCCGTGCCAACGATGCGCGGATCCGTGCAAGTGTTTGCCCGTTTAAAATTTTGCAGGATCCTTGTAAACGGGGTCTAAATTTGGAGGTTTTCTTTTTTCACTAGTTCAATGATTTTTGCAGCTTCTCTTTAGGTTTTCTATTGTGTGGAATATTTTTTGTTATTAGACGATTGACGTCATTGTCCATTTTCGGAGCCTCCTCCTCTACACAATAGGGCCATTTATACGAGGAAAAATAAGACGCGTCTTAAATAAGACGCGAACTTTCCGTATAAACGGCACATTTCGTCTAAAATAAGAAGCGGCTTAGCTAAGACGCGTCTTATTAGATAAGACATGCTCGTATAAATGGTACAGTTTGCGTCTTACTTTTCCTCGTATAATTGGTCCCATTGAGCGCTTACCATTTGCACAGAAATTTCGGTGGAAAATTTCCGTCAAATGGTTCCGGAATGTTTTTTTTTTTTGGCACCGAAAACAGGAACGGGTTTGGGTTGCCGCCGTAATACCGAAATACCGGCAAAGTTTTCGCTTTTTCTTGACATGAAGCCTGGCACTAGTAATCCAAACAAATGGTACAGAAACTTTCGGTCGTTTCGGTAAAGTTGGAAAAAGGTAATACCTCGAAAGGTATTACTTTCTTACGGAAAATTCCCTCCGTGATGAACCGTTCCATTTGAATTCTCCCCGGAATTTCCGGTTTTTCCATACAAATGGTAAGCGCTCAATGCATGCTATCGTTCTTAGCGTCATTCAGTTATTGTTTTCCTTATACCCTAGCTCTAATCCCAAACCAAGTCTCCAAGGTTCTTTGGATTTTCATTTTAAAATATCATTTTGGGGCCCCCGATAGTTCTCTATTACTGTTTCTTTCTAAGACAACCAAATTGATGTCTTAGAAGGCACATGTACATCCGACGATTTCTGGTTGCAGTTCAGCGTACAGTCAATAACAAGAGAGAAATTTGGGAATTGGCAATAAATTTCTCAGAAATATGCTTAGTATCGGTCTTTGATTTTATTTTTCAGTGACCGTTGGATTTATAACCCTCATAGTGTTGGTGGGCCTGTTAATTACTGTTCCTCTCGTAATACTGCTGCTTCGTAGGCCACAGGCTAACCCGGAATTCAACAATTATTCTATTTGCTTTCAACGGGAGGATCGCTCGCGACTGTTGGGAAAACGAAACAAGAGGAACTTTTCGATACAGGAAGGAGACGAGGACAGTGTGTCGGGATTGTTAACTTGAGTGTACTCCCAGAATGAGCCACTGAGTCCTCAAGGTGTATCGTAGGAAACAATGACATGAGAATTATGTGCATGTGTTTGCGTGTGTAAACTACGTTAGAATTATAGAGATACACTTCCTCAGGCACAAAATACCTCCGAGAATGAACAAGAAAATAGAAAGGTCTTAGTTTCAAAGTTGAAGGATTTTGAGCGACTTTTTTTGGAAATAACCTAATAGGGATTGAAAACGAAATCGAACGTTTCAAATCACTTTCTTACTTATCTTTAAGCAAAGACACTGTTTAATGGTTTAGTGGAATATTCCTTAGAGGAATCCCATATGAAAGAGACGGGGATGCTCTGTCAAAAAATTTAGTTTATTCTCTCTTATTTGTACTCCTAAAGTCTTGGCCCAGACATGATCACCCCTCCCCCTTCCCCTTCCATTACCACCACCACCACCACCACTACCACTACCAAGTGGGAGCTATTATGATTATGATTGCATGCACTTAAGATGTTGACACGTCGTTGTCTCCACCAAGCGATAACTGTATGGGTAAAACTATTGGTTTTCCCTCCTGAACACCCAAAGCGAGGCCAAAATGTGCAATCAACACCCTTGAGCGAGATCCTTGCATACTGGACTTCCGCCCTCAGGAGTATTTGCTTTCGACGCAAAATAAACCCCTTCTAGAGGACTGGGACTGGGGGTGAGACTGGGAAGGTTTAAAGGGGCCAGTACTAAAATTCACTCAGGTTGTAAAAGACTGCGACTACAAGAAGCATTGAGCGCTCGCTCCCTTAAAAATACGTTTCTACAGCAGGTTGATGACACCCAAACAAATTTCCTCAATCGTGTATCAAATCATACCCATCACGTCCCGTCCCGTCCCGTTGGGGGACAAGGCGTTTAGAAGGCACAGAGCGCTTAGGAGTTCTTAAGAACTCGTTGAAACGTGTCCATGCGTTCCAGATCGAATTATAATTTGGAAGTGTTGGTTTTTAGGGAGAGGGGAAAAGCGGAGTACTCGGAGAAAAACCTCTCGGAGCAAGGGAGAGAACCAACAACAAACTCAACCCACATGTGGCGCGGACCCCAGGATTCGAGCCTTAGGAACTATAGTGTTAGGGAATGCGATATCATCACTGACGATTGTGGTTTAGGGTCCTGTTTAAGGTAGAGTTAGGATTTAGCATGTTTAGAGGTTGTGGTTAGGGTTGATGTTCTGGGTTCTATCGCTGTCATGTTTATGTCTTGCAAAGTTAATTTTCACGTAGTACGATCAGCGTTGCAGATTTCAATGTGTCTACCCGGTATATTTTTGCTGATCACGTCTTCTTTAGATCCTACGTTCTTCGGCATATTCTTTTGCTGTGCGTTGTAGTGGAAGGTTCATCTAATGTTTATTTACGGTTTTGGTGGGTACAGAGCTTATCCACCCATTAATTGACTTACTAATTAGTTGCGATCACACCAACTTTATTTTTATTTTCTTTATACCCTGCCTTTATAACTTATAATGCACATATGAGTATATTTGTACGGGTAACTTTTTTTTTGAGAAATAACGCCAACACAAATAGGATGTGTCAGAACTTCAAAGAATCGTAAAGGACCACCCATGTTTCGATCAAAACAAAGGATGGTTTGCTTGGCACTTTAAAGTTAACACATTCCGAAATACGTAATAAAAGTCAGGTTTTGTTGTCATAGCAACACCAATAATATTACTGCTGTTGAGTTGGAAAAACAGAGGTTGAGATAATACCCACGCAAATTCGGTGTGCATGGCGTCAGTGTTTCTCTCATCGATCAGGGTCGGAGGGTCAAGCAAAGGTCAAACAAACACAGTTCTGTTAATGTTCGCGCGGTTTGCCTCGTTATTTTTCTTCGCAGCTGATTGATTAGTAATCTTCAAAGGAGTGCCCCATGTAGTTTGTTTTCATTCTCCTATACGCTGAGACATTCACGCTCATTGGTTCTCCTTTTCTCAATAATTTTCCTCTGCGTTTGATTGGTTAGTATCAGCAATGCGCACAGGGTTAAAAGAGCGACTACCTCAAGTGACGCAAGATGAAAACGAGATATCCCCAAAGGACATTAGGGAAGTAGCTCGGTTGCGTTATTGTGAGAAGGGTGAAAAGGGGCAGGCACTCAACTTCGTTTAGCTTGTCAAAGATTTACAGCTAGCCTGAATTTCAGACGTCCCCTCGAGTCGCATACTCCCGAAAGGGACGTCTGAATCAACTTGCCTCTAATGCCGCCCAGAGACGTCACTACTCCTTAAAACACTCCGTAAAACACGATTTTCAGCTAGCAAACATGAAATATCGCCCGGAAAGGTCTACCTGGTACAAAATTGTTTTACTCTTAAATCGTTATTTATGTTCAAACTGTTAACTACATGCAGTATTCTGAACGAATCTTTTGTTTGCATGCGCTATGATTCAATAATCAAATTCGATTGCGGCCCCGCAAGAATGAATTACACACGGGGCAATTCCTTCAATTTACTTCAGTTAAAAAGAAGCCATTTGGTCCTTAAGGAAGAAGAAAGAAAAAAAGAAAGCAAGAAAGGGACAAAATCATTACATTCGACAGTAGAGGTGACGGGAACTTCGAACATTTGCTAGCTCGACACAAACTTGTTAATAATAAGCCTCACAAATCGATCACTGATGCTTCGCATAAACACTGCAAAAACCATAAAGCAGCTCTAAATAAAAACCAACTGTCTTTCCGCATTGATTCCTCATTCGTAGTTCAATGGAATAAGTCATAGTTTCGATTACAAGGGCAATTTTGCTGTTTACGATGAAGATTGTCGAAATTTTGAACTCCACGCAAGCACGCAATCCGCTGAATATCAAATGACAGTTCCGCTAAAATTTGTCACAATTATACGCAAATATGCCAATGTTTGAACAATCAACCAATCAAAATCTCTACCCAGTTTTTGGGTAGTGACGTCACTGGACGGCATTAGCCGCAAGTTGATTCAAACGTCCCTTTCGCGAGTATGTGACTCTAAGGGACGGCTGAAAATCAGGCTAGTTAAGGACAGCCAAGCAAATTTCCTCAATCGTATGTCAAATCATACCCATTCTGTACCCTGTCTTCATTATTCATAACGCACATACGAGTATATTTGCGTGCCTAAGTATTCGTTTGAATAAGAAAACGAAAGAGCACGCCCACACAAATAGGGAGTGTCATAAGTTCAGCGAATAATGAAACATAACCCATGTTTTGATAAAAACAAAGAATGGTTTGCTTGTCGCTTTAAAGATAGCACATTTCGAAATACGTAAGGTTGTTGCAAAAATAGAAATCCAGTTTTGTTGTCATAGCAACACCAATGATTTTGCCATACAAATAGGGTGTGTCATGGCGTCAGTCTTTCTTTCAGCGAGTCATGAATTCAGAGTCAGAGGGTCAAACGAAGGTAAACAAACATCGCTCTGTTAATGTTTGCGTGAGGTTTGCTTCGTTATTTTTCTTTGCCGCTGCTTGATTAGTAATCTTCAAAGGAGTGCGCCATTGACGTTCTTCTGATTAGTTTGTTTTTCGTCACATGTACGCTCAGACAATTGTTTTTAATAATCAGTGTGAGAGATATTTACTGCTCTCATTGGTGCGCCTTTTCTTAGTAATTTTTCTCAGCATTTGATTTGTTATTATAGCAATGCACACAGGGATAAAAAGAACAATCACGAGATTTCATTTCGCAAATCGCACGAACACAGTTTCGTCTCAGAATTCTATTTGTTTTAAGAAATGGCTAGACGAAGGTGTACGGAGAAAGAAATTTCGGGTAATCGTCGTCACAATCCAGACGGTGAATTGTCTCCAGACATCTCCAGTCTTGATCTAAGTGAATTTGAAGATTTCAAGGGATTTCAACAAAGACTGCTTCAAAACCAACCGAAAACTACAATAGAAGTCGCATCCCACGTTGACACGGCTGAAAGAGTATCCAAAGAGCAGATGATTTCGCAGTTCGGCAATCTATCCAGGCAATCGCAAATCACACTTTCCACGGCACAAAATCGACTACCGATAGCACAACGTGCGGCAGCCAGCGACCCAAACAAGACGATAATTACTAGTGACTCTGGTGAAATCATGATAGTAGAGGAGATTTATCTTTTACCACGAAGCTGTGCCTCCCGCTTCGGGACAAAAAAGCGATTACCTCAAGTGACACAAGATGAAAACGAGATTTACCCTAACGACATTAGAGAGGAAGCTCGTTTGCGTCATTATGGCAAATTAATAGAGAGGAGGATTTTTTATGAAGGCGAGACAATCGAGTCGTCTTCGCTGTTTTTTGAAACGAAGAGTAAGACTGACAATAAAGTGGATAGACAAGAAGAATCACAAGATATCCCCAAAGATATCAGTAACTATTACAAACCAAGCAGAAACGCATCCGCTACAAGATCGGATCGTGAAAAACATGTGGCTCATGCAACTGTTAACTATCAGCATGAACAGCTTCTAAATGCTACAGAGAAAGGGGAACACGTAAATAACGACAATGTTAAAATAGACAAAAGAACCGACCAAGGACCACCAAAACGAGAAGGTTTTCCTGATGGTGGCCACCCTACTGGTTTTAATGGAACAAGATTCAGTTCCCACAACTTTTTCCAGAACGCTCGTGGTCACGAGTATGAAGAAATTGGGAGGTCGATCAAACGAAACGATGGTAAAGTGGTTGGAGGTACTGACTTGAGACCATTCCGACGGCAACGCCCTGCTTGTTGTAACCACACCTCTGGTTTTAGTGGAGAGGGCTTTAGATCCCACCGCAATTTCCAGGGCAGTAGCCTTCAGGAATGTGAAAGCCTCAGCAGAGATCAAGCATTGGTAGAAGGCAAAACAACGGCTGATGAACAAACGCCGCAATCGCAAGGGGCAACTGGAAACAATCATTTCCCTCAAGAAAACGTAGTCGCAGATTTCTGCAGGGAAAACAGAGCAAGAAAGAACGCCCATGCGACCACAAACTACTTGAGTAAAGACTGGTTCACTTTATTAGAGGTATAGTTATTAATTGGCGTTATTATTTTCATGTTTCCTGTTAAAAATACCTGGATTTATATAGGTTTTCAGTAAAATGGAATATCCTTTAAATAATTCATAATGGTGATCCAAGATGGCGGATGCTACCAGTTCTTTTTTAGTGATAAATGTCGTCATCATTGCATCACTGCTATTGCTAAATATGTGTTGCCAACTTCTTGATTTTATCGGAGACCTTACTTTTTAAGTAGGTTTATGTCAACTTTGAGGGAAATTTGGATTCTGCCAATAAATTTAACAATATGACGTCATAATGACGTCAGATTATGTCATTGTGTCAATTAAGTTATGCTCAGAAGGTGGAATGATGAGTATATTATTCTGTGTAATTTTGGTGGCCGTAGGATAAGCGGTTCTGAAATTATAGAGGGGGATCCTTCGAGGTCCCCCCTATCGCAGGATGCAAAACAAATGCCCGGTCTGAATAGGGTTAAATACCATGTAGTTTATAAAACATGCATGCCTTTTCAGTAGGAAGTCATGCCTTGAGTGGCTTGAGATCTCGTGTAGTTTGTAGCTCAACTTATTCAGATATAACAAAAACAATGAAAAAAGTGTGCCTAGTGAAAACCATATTTCTCCGTAATAAAGTTAAGGTCAGGTTCTATGGACTGATTCTAACCCTGAATATGATAAATGGTTACAATTTCGCAATACGCCACTACCAAGTACTAGCGATTTGCCTCAAGCCTCTCTTCAAAGCGAGGCTAAGCGCGAAAGCCAGTGATATGAAAATGAGTTTTTTATTCTCCATGCAAATTAAACTCATTTTGACACTCATTTTCACAACAAAGGTTTTGCACTTAGCCTCGTTTTGAAAGTGAGAATTCTAGGAACTCAGAAATGGCCTGTTGATCTCCGGCGTGCATGGCCAAATTAACATTATGTTGTGCCAACCTTGCTTCGTTTTACAATTTTTTTAAGTATTGGGGAAAAAATAAGGGTTTATTGCTGATTTCATTTCTCTTCTAAGGCTAGTTTATAAATGTTTATTTTAAAGGAAATGGATGAGAGAAGAAAAAAACAAGATGGAGGAAATAGAACTTCTAACATTTCAGAGGGAGCTTTGAGACACATCGCTCAGTCTCGTCGTCAGGGAGTTTACGATGCTGAAGATCGGGTGGCTGATCAAAGGAGAAAGGCACGAATATGGAGAAAAAAATTTGGCAATATTCCCCCAGGTTATGGAGAAGAGATAGATGAAGAATGGGGGAGGAAGGTGTTAGACAAACGCGACTCAAAGAGAAATTAAGCTAATTAGCCTGTAGATTGTTATACTGTGAAATCCCGATTTTTCGAACGCTCTATTTTTCCAGGAAACTCCCGATATTTCGAACTGTTAAATTCTGCTTTCTTTCAAAAATTTACGTTCGATATCGCGAACTTTGAAAATTTAGGAACCAAATAAAACTGGGTTTAATCACATGCACTCATGGAAAAGCATTCGACGAGTTCATACAGTTCAGTTTATTACAAAGCAAGTGAAAGATATGTCATTTTAGTCTTGAAGAAGCAACAACGCCGTTGTTACACATTATCGAGAATCATTTCAGACATCGTAGAGAGGCGTTTCCTTGTTGGAAAGAAGCAAGAGCTTATCACCCGTTATTTTAGCTGAGTATTATTTGTATTTTTCACTGTGTGATTATGTTACAGTAAACGGAAGGAAATGTAGTGACTCTGGTCCGCGCAAAATTAACACATATTGTATCAATACAGCTTTTTTTCTTTGGTTTTTAAACCAAAAAAACGTTAAAATATTTCAATTTTACATCAGTTGTTCGTATTATATTTCTCTCGAAAATTCAAAAAATCTGAATTCCACAGCAGTACTAGTATCGTAGTAACTCCTCGTAAGGGTGTGAGGTGTATAAACTAATGCGTCGCTAGTGGATCGCGCGGGAATCAAGAGCGTCGACAGAAAAGGAAGGGGAGTGGGGAAGAGATTTCACTGCAAGATCACTCACGTGAGTCAGTGAGGCACAAAATATATGCCAAGCCTTGACTGAGGATAAAGCCCCCCCCCCCCCCCCCCCCCCCGTCAACCCAAAAAAAATTGCAGGGGCAGCAAGCTCGATGAGAGGAACAAATCAGACTCTGCCCTTTGGACGTAATTTAAGGTGTGTGACTTATCTGTTTTAAAAGAAACTCCACGCCTCATTTCCTTGGCTGTGGGAGGATAACTTGGGTACTGCCACGAAGTTTTGATTGTTGTTTTTGTTGTTTACTTTTAATTGTAATCACTTGGCTTTTTCCAGGCGCGAATGTGTAACCATGAGTGCAGAAAATGCTTGGGGGCTGCAAGCGCTTCCTATTTTCGCTCGAGCCTTGGGCATGTTTTTGGAGACTTCCTTATATATACTAACTAAAAGCCTGCAACAGTTTGATTTTAACTTTTCGACTGTTTCATTTACTTAGTTTTTCATTTTGTCACATTTTCGGCTTCCTTTTTTATTCCAACAAAAGTTTTTTTTCTTTTGTTAATTTCCTACGGAGAGTTGGGGGAAGATCGCAAAAAAAATTAAGGAACGAAACGTTACGTGGCATCAGCGCAGTAACCCAAACTAGAAGACCAGGGGCGTAGCTAGGGGGGGTCCTGGGGTGCCCGTGACCCCCCCTTGGTAGGCCTTCTTTTGAGCAAACAACCTATATCTTGGCCGTAAAAGCCATTGTTGAAAAGCCCACTTTTAAAATTTGTTTTTTTGTAAAGTATTTTCGTCAACGGTTCTTGTCTTTAGTTAATATGGGCCTTCATGCCGCGATAATACGACTGAGCAAGCCGATACACGAGGGAGAGCATCGGTATAAACCATATATAGTCGACATGACAATCTGGTGAGTAGCCTCTGTGACCCCCCCTTTGAAAAATCCTGGCTACGCCCCTGAAGACGTTAACAAAAACAGGATGACGCAGAATGTAAAATAATATATACATATATATTCATATATCTATTTATCAATATTGAAAACTAATGACCTCATAAAGAAAATACAAAGGGAATTTATGTTTAATGAGTGTTTGTAAATCAGATGAAAAACTCGTCATATTCTCATGCTTAATTTCTCTTTTTAACACTCATCTTGTGAGAGAAAAACTATCAAACATTCGAAATAGTATTTCATCACAATTTTGAAACACTTCGAAGTTCCTACAAAACAAAACACCGCTGTACTCTGTGTTTTGAACTCCCTTCTCAGTGTTTGATCTTGTGAGGAAACACTCTGTTTCGTGCTTCATATATTAGTTTGAAAAAGACCATACTTTACAGTTAGCTTTATCTGCAGTAAACACAGTCTGTTTTCTCTAAAAAGCATGCAATCTCTTATAAAGTTGGGGCCACCTAAAATGTCTCTTTAATATGTATCCGCTATAAATACTACTACTGAAAACTATAGATATTACGTTAACTGAAGTCAAACTTACAACTTTTATCAACTTATTTAGTAATTTACAAAAAATCTAAACATGCTCCAAACGTGACCAACATCAACTTTCTCCTAACAATATCCATACATCATCTAAAGAAGAGGTTAAGAGAATAAATTAAAATGATCACCAAAGCAAAAATGTTTGGGGCTGTGTCACGGTAGTCCAGTTAATTTTCTTTAATTTTGCCAATTACTCGCCCTCAATCGCTATGGAACGTAAAGTAAGCAAAGAAATTAATGTAAATGACAAAATCAGAGATCCGAGACAAACACATATGTCTCCTGAGCATTATTTTTGAAGTTACAAGCAGCAGGGATCAACTTTGAAAAACTGTTAGGCTGAACAGTTTTCAAAAACCCTAATTTCAATCCGTTTCAATCTACTTCAGTTTTGCCTATCCGTGGCATCTGTTGTTTCTGTTGTGTTATTTTAACCTTCCTTTAAAGTTTTAAGCGGTTATTTTTATGTTTCTCTTAATTTCAACGGCATTTTGGAATTTCCTAATTTGAATGAATTTCGTGACACAGCTCCTTTAAACAACTTGTTTCGCCTAATTCTTTGAGGAAATGTATTGAGACCAGTCTAGAGAATTTGTATACAGTAAATAAGTTCAATACTTAGTAAAAAGGAATCATCATTCAATATAGAATTGTCCGTTTTACTTCATTAATTTATGCTTAAAAAAAATCGTTTCAATGAAACAAAGGATCGCTGGCCTAAAGTTACATATGCCGCCATTAAAAAGGCGACATTACGTTCACGTCTTTGTGATTTTGTCGCACTCCGCTGGTGAAAATTGTACACGAGGCTTTCCTGTAATTATTCTTAACTACTCTTGTACGTTAACTGTTTTTCTTGTTCTTTTCTACTGAGGGTGGATTCATTTGCAACATACGCATATAGCTGTCGCATTTTGCGCACTGGAATTTTTAATTGATTTTAGGCTTAAAAACAACAAAAAATTCCAGTAGGCAAATGCGGCAGCTTTACGCGTATGTTGCAAATGAATCCACCCTGAATCTGTAATAAATTTGCAACATGTATTTTATATGCATTATTTTTCCCACTCAACTTGGTTAATTAGTGTTATATTATTTCAGGTGGGATCTTAAATCATTGTAGGATTCTTTAGTGATAATAATTAATAAAATTAATGTCAAAATTTTACTTTTTTTTCGCATACTGTCAAGTCTCTTCTAGAGTCCACCGCTGTCAAACTTCCGAAGCAATTTTTATCGTATCTAACAGGATTTCATTCACCGTTAAGTGGAAACATTGACCAGGATGCATAAAAGAATAACTTAATTAGGTTAATTAAGTTAATTATTAGTTAATAAGACTATCTTTGCATTTTCCTCCAAATATAAATTAGCTTCTTTTCGTTAAAAACGCTTCGCGACCGAGTCAAAATTCTGTTGACACATGGCAACGAAAGTAACACCAGTTTCGCAGTTTTCAAACACTTACAGAACTTTTTTAGTAAACTTTCATAGACTTGAGTAAATTAACAGTGTGTTTGAAATATATGAAACTTCATACAGTGAATGTAACAACCTTGACTTTGAAGTATTTTGCTTAGCTTTTGCAAATTTCTCTTGTTTGACCGCGGTGAACTTCTACAGGGACATCGCTAAGACATGCACTATTGAGTGTCTATCTCAGCGACATTGTCCGTTCTTATAGAGATTAACAGGAAATGACTCAAAAAAGCACGCACCATCTCTAGTTTGTTGTCAGGAGGTATCCGTTGGGAGAGAGTCGACCGTACGAAGGTATCCAAGCGGTATCCGTTAAAAGATAGTCGATTATAGAATGTCATCCGTTTATATAATACTAGAATTGCTTGCCCTTGAACTTGGGCGCACCAAAGTTCCTTCAGGAGTTCCGGCTTGACTTCCATATGGAGTAACAGAGGATGTAGACAAGATGGGTCTTTGTTCATCCTCTTCGGGGACGCAGTTTGCGTTACAGTACTTTCTTAATGTTCGACAGCCTAGAACGAACAAGACTGCTAAAGGAACCCACGCCAAAACTTTCACAACTGTTGTTAAGGCCTTGTTGTCGTTATCAGTGGCAAGTGGTGAACTGATCACTGTGATAAGAGAAAGGTTTGTCAAAAGAAGTATGTCTAACCTATTGATCCACTCGTAACTGGTTTCTTCTCTCTCTGGGCCAGCCTGGTTGGTTCCCCTTCGGTCCTCTCCGTTCCCTCTCCTTCTTGCCCCTCCGTGAATCCTTCTCCTGGCCGGGTTATCTTGTCTCACTTCCCTGCGTTCCACTCTGTCTTGCTCGCCTTGTGTAACGTCACGTGGACCCTTGTAAGGCCTCAACAACGCAAAGATAAAGAGGATTAAAATGCAGGCACCCTCCAACACAACCCTTTTCACAGGACTAGTTGGCAGGTAAAGGTTAAGTAGCAAGATCACCAGTCGGCAGATAAAATAGAAAGCTGCAAACCACCGATATTGATCCTTGAAACAGCCTTGAAATGCATCTAGGTAAAGATTCCATCTGTTTAGATCGAACACTGGACGAAAGAAATTGGTCAGGGACGGACGAAACAAGAGAAGTACAGGAAATGGAAGTACAATCACAACAATGTAAAGTATGGAAATGATAAAATACACGAGATGCCTTCCATGAAAATATTCGTATCCACCGTAATCATAAAGAAACGTCTTTGATCCAATCTTGGCGGGACGCAGGATTGTGAGAGATATTCTCGTGATATCTGTATAGCACAACACAAAAATAGTGCAAACAGCGCGGTATGGGGCATTGGGCGTCGTTCTTAGGACCTTTCTGCTGAAACACCAGTCTGGAAAACGATCCACTAAACACTTCAAGATACCGACAGCCACTAATACAAAGAGGGGAATAAGAGACAGAGTGAAAAGTTTATCGGCGTCGTTTAAACCTTTGAGCAGGCAGAAGCTGTGGTCGCTAATGTCTACGTGCACATTGGTAAAAGCTATGACAAATTCGATCACCGGATCAAATTCAAAACCATCAGGTGTGAGCAACTTCATGATTTGGTATGAATACAACCAAGCGTTCAGATAACCTGTAGCTATATCAAGGTCGATCAGCATCACCACAACGACAACCACAAGGAATAATATGCAAACAAATAACGCGATTATCACGTGCCAATTCGGACAGTCTTGGACGCAGCGTTCACTTCCAAAGGTAACTGTGAACGAATCGTTCTTACACTTCCCGCAAAGAACACTACTCTGGTTTCTGGTATCGCTGCACACAGAGCCCTTTCTATATTTATAACGATAGTCGTTGGAAGTGGAAGGGTTACAATATCCCGTTGGACAGAAATAGGTGGCAAACTCTCCATCGACATGTCCAGCCCAATACCCTTCTTTTATGTAAACTGTCTTTCCATCAGAGTCACAATGCCATACTCCTTGAGCCTTCATGCATTCACATTTTAAAGCGTTCTTGTCAATTTTAAATCCAGCATGACATTTCTTTAGTACACCGTTCTCAACCATTTCTTCTAAAGCTTGACCTCCACCCGCATAACCTAATTTCACGGTAAAGCTGCTTCCTTCATCTCCGAGCAAGGAGATGTTTGTTATTTTGCCCCGAGTGGTGAGAAAGAGTGAAGGGTTTGCGAGCTTAACAGAAGAGTTTTCAACAGTGATATCAACAATTCCTGGAATGAGATTTCCAACTTCGTCAAACAATTGAACAGTAGCATCAAAGACCTCACCTGGCGATACCTCCCAATCACTCTCATGATGTACTATTTCCACTGGATCCGTGGCAACTATATGCCGAAGGGAGGTGGAATTTGAAAGCCTGTTTGCAAACGTGATAAACTTCCATTTCAATACGCTGTTATGTCGTCGACTTTCCCCCGCTCGTCGACAGTTTTTGAGTGTTGTGGCGTAGACTGCGTGTCCTAAAGATGCGTTGTTATCTCTAAAGACAACAGTTGTATTCCAGTGGTCAAAATCCTTTGACGAATCAGAATAGCCAAAGAAACAAGCTTGCATGTCTGCACCAGTTGAATTATAGCTTACCAGAGGTGCTCCTGGAGCTCGAATGTACAGTGCTCCACCTTTGTCACTGCATTTGTTCGCTTCGAATGTTAATGTAGAGGTATTTTCCTGCAAAATAATTCTCGATCGCCCATACATTGCTATCGCCCCTCCCCTTACACCGGTGTTGCCAATGAAATCCAATCTGTCATAAACTTTAGCTGATGACCCATCCAGGAGTAACGCAGATTGAGAATTGTTTATAAAGTGCGTACTGCCTTGGAATATCAGAGGCACTTGCAAGCTGTAAAGAGTTCCTTGTCCAATTGTCAGATTAAGGTGAAGCTGGTTAACTCTATTGAAACGAAACCAAGTGTCATTTTGAAAACATACGTGGTAAGGGACTTCCGGTCCAATAAGATCTTCGTTTTCATTGTAAAGGTACGCAGCAAGAGCAGCTCCAACACTCCCCTCGTTCTCCTGCCAATGGCATCCAAGGAAATAAAACTGAGTCACAAAGGGATGCGTATGCTTCTCGAACTTTCGGGGAATTGTTGTTCCATAAAGTGACCCACCTCCTCCATATATAGCGTTGTTATTTACAAATGAACAGTTGGTCATCCTGAATTGGTTTATACGGAGTTGAGCTCCCTTTTTAAGCAAGTTTCCTATTCGGACACCTCCACCGGCCAATAAAGCGCAATTTTCACTAAACTCTGTTGCTTCCACTTCAAGGGTGTTATTCTGTGTCGTCCCACTCATTTCAACCTGAAGACCACCTCCCCAAGATGCCTTGTTTCTTGCAAAAACACAGGACTTGATCTTGACGAGGCATCCACTTGCTTTGCCTAAGAAATACACTGCTAGTCCTCCTCCACGGCTAAACGGGCGTTCTGGTGTGTTGATTTCATCCGCTATGTCTGCGTTCAACCATAGAGCTCTGTTTCTGAGAAAATTGCAGCCTGTAAATTCATAGCTATTGTTGTGTTGATACGAGTCGTGTTCGCTAGGGGTTACATTCACTGTATCATACCCATACAGATTTAATATAGCGTAAACACCCCCACCTGAGTAAACGTACTTTCCACTCTCGCCACTTACATCTTCCCATCCGTTGTGCCTTCTTTCTTGCGAAATGAAGTTATCCGTAAACGAACAATTTGTGAAGTTCACAATGCCCCCAACATCATACAGATTAGCGCCAAGCCCTGGACAGGACGAGATTTCAACATTGTACATTCGAAGGTTTCTGCAATACCGAAAATCTAAGGCGGTCTTGAATTTTGCGCCTTCTAGATTTGGATAGTTTTTTTTCGCTCCGACAGAACTTCGATGCCATCCAGCACACTTTCGAAACTTCACTCCCTCGAAAGTGATGTTTTCGCTGAGGGAGAATGAGAGGCTGACATTCGGTTCGCAAGTTATTTGAACGTCATCACGGGAACGACTTCTGATGAGAGCAAACGAAGCGATCCTGGTAAAATTGTGGCTTGTTTTAAGCGAGTGGTTTCCTTCACTCGCAAATATAGTCGTTGAGTTTAGACCAGAAGCGAGTTGTAAAGCTCGGTCGAGTGTGCACTTCGCTTTTTCGGTGCAATTCGAGGTTTCACTTCCGCCCGGCGAAACATACATTTCTCTTGCATCTGTACACATAACGCAGAACACTGAACACATCAGGAATGAAGTATAAACTTTGGAGTAAAACATATTCTTCTGGCGTCCAAAGACGTCAAGAAGGTTCTTTTGTTCGAGTGATTTTCTAGGAACACTATGATTCTGGGAATGACGGGATATTGTGACACGGAAGCGAAAACAATCTTCAGTCACGTGCCTTCACTTGCGTGACGTCTTTGAACTTTGTACCACTGCTCCCTACATGTGATAATTTCTTCCGCTCGGTGACTCTACATCTGTAGAGTCTATGTAGTTGTGAGGTTGGCCCTCCTAACCCGCTTTTTCATAACCGAGAAGAAAAAAACGAGAAGTGTAACAGGTTGGATCTGCAAATGAACGGGTGAAGCAAACTCCTCTCTGAGTTAAACGCAGCAAGCTAGTATCTCATGCCGATCGAGCGTAATTGAGAAAGCACGTGAGCATTCAGAGAGGCGATTAATTTTATCCGTCGTAACCTTCCTTTCATTTCGTGCCATGCCCCCCTCCGTCTGCTATGAGAACCCGGGGGGTACTTGGATTAATTTTTGCTGGGTTGGTGCCCCTGGCCTCTCAGAGCTCCTACCCCATTGTAGTCTATTCTGCGGCTGCAGTTATAGACCCCATCTTAGTCACTTTTGGGCAAATGTAATTTTCGCGACCCCATCCTAGTCACTTTCTATTTATCAATCTTGTCTAAAAATAGGTCATCCTAAAATGAATTGTCACTTTACTTTCACCTACAGTACGTTCCGTAAATATGAAGAACTTTCTCACCGAAAATGTGCGACCCAATTTTATTTACTCTATTGAAAATGCAACCCCATTATAGTCAATCCAGTCGTGAAAATGCGACCCCATCCAGCGGCACATACCCATTAGCCTCTTATAAGGAAGTGCCTCCCCTGGACATGAAAACTGGGCAATAAAAAAGGTATTAGATGAACTCAGTGCAAAACAGCTCGAAATGTGAAAGGAAACTAGAGAGCGGGCCTTAAGCTAAGAGAGCCAGCTAGACAAAAAAGATCGAGCAAAGTCCCCAATCCCCCTCTAACCTCTCCACCTACCCCCCCCCCCCCCCCCAAGAAAAAAAAAACAATAAAAAGAAGAGAGTAAAGAAACAAGAACTTTCCAATTAAGAAAAAAATACATTTTTGGAAAATTTGTTTACTCAAAGTTTTAAAAAGTGTCTCTTTTGCCCTGTCACGTAATCTACAATACTCGTCACCGTTTGGTGCAACACTTGTCACGTTTCTCCCTCCCAGGCGTGACATGACAAATCCTCAGTTTCAGTCTAGTCATTCAACGAATTTGGAGAGTATTGTGGATCATTCAGCCTGGTTTTCAAATTCTGCTCGCGTAAGGGAATCCAAGACGGTCTTGGAATATGGATTCCGCCACTTCGAAGTACTGTACTTGTTGCCGGTGGAACTTGGATTCGGGATTCGGGATTCGAATCGTTAGTGGGATTCCGGATTCCGAGAGCTGGATTCCGGATTCAAGCCTCGACCTAGTCGTTCGAAAGCCGACTGGCACTAAACCATGGTTAAATTTTAACCCAGGTGTCTTTTTCTCTTTATCAATAGCACTTTCTCGGATAATTTTCTCTATTCCAGTTTTAGAGTGTTCTACCATCAAATTGTAAACGAAAAGAATATAAAAAAATAAACTGAATTTGCTTTATAAGCTCTCATACCTGAATTCAAACCCTGGGTTATCTTGACCCAGCTTTGAACAACTCGGCCAAGGACTTCGTATTCCACAAGCAAAAATTTTCCGGATACCGTTACATGGGGCGATCAAATGAATACAATTTTCATTGGCTGAGAGAGCGCCACAGAGCGGTTGTGTAGGTTAAAAATTAATTGCGGACTTTCTAAAAAGTAGCTAACAGTCATTGTATTTGAAAAAGTATTGCTTCAATGTTTATGGTTTCCTCCAGTATAAGGCCCCGTTCATTGGAAGAGGGGGACATTGGGGGGTACCCAATACCGTAATACCGTAAGAAAAAATGGCAAATACCGAAATACCGCGTCGAAAATTGTCCAAATACCGATACCGCATATTTTAATCGTATTTATAATCGTTTCCGCATACTTATGGTTGCTTCCATCTAGTACGTTTACTTATCTCAGGCATTTATACACCAGATGTGCATGTTTTTTTTTTAATATTTTGGTAGTTAGCAAAATTTTCGCAAATTTTCACGGAAAAGTAAACTACATTCGTTCAACCTTTTGGTAGGTGGACCCAACAGCTAATTAACTCCAATAAAAATAACTCTTGAAAGCGCGAAAAACAAACCAATCCAAACCCTTTCCACGCACGTCTAGTGCGAGTTTTGATAAGTGACTGACCCTTAGAAAACTTATTGGGGGGGGGGGGGGGGGGGCGAAGTACAAAAAAAAATATTCGCGCAAGGGAAAATTAAATGAAAAAAAATTCATACAAGGATTTTGATAACGAAAAAAAATTCCTGCGCCTCGAAAATTCTGTCTCGACTGTCTCACACGCCGCGCCGGTAAGAGGCAAACTTACCAAATTTTAATTCTCGAAACCCGACATCTATACTTATTCTTGTTGCGATAATGTTAGCCTCCTTCGCCCTCTTCCAAGAAACTGCCACACAGTCAATGATAACCACGCCGCCTTCAACCTCAGCGATCTCAGCCATTGTGAGAAAACGTGTAAGACCTCGAATTACCACCGGCTCAAGTACACAGATCGAAAAGCCTGGTAAGGTGACTTGAGATGACTCATTATCATTGGATGCAGCAACAATCACATTGTATATTATCGACCATTAACTGTCACAAAATGACCCACAAATGGTGTAATCATTTACTGTTATGTCTCAAGACTTCTGAATTTTAACTTTTATTGACCTTTATGTCCTACTGTGTTTTGTTTTGCGTATTGTATCGAAATGAAAGCGCAAATAAACGGTACCGTTATACCGTGAACAATCTTATTTCACCGAATACCGTCAACCAAAATGATGAAAAACCGCATACCGCAGAACTAGATGATACCGCAATACCGCACTTTAAAATGAAAATTACCGAAATACCGCATGAAAAAAAGCCCAATACCGCAATACCGTAAACCCCCATGTCCCCCTCTTGGAAATTAGTATTAGTATTAGTATTAGTATAAGTATAAGTATAAGTATAAGTATAAGTATTAGTATTAGTATTAGTATTAGTATTAGTATTAGTATTAGTATTAGTATTAGTATTAGTATTAGTATTAGTATTAGTATTAGTGTTAGTATTAGTATTAGTATTATTATCTCTTTTATCACAGTCTTTGCTGGTGTTCTTTTTGTGCATCAGCCTGGCGCAAACCATGCACCTAGAGCGTCAGTCACTCCAGTCAATCATTCTGTTATTAATGAATTCTGTTATTATTATGATTATTATTATGATTATGATTATTATTATTACTTTTGAACGTGTGACAGTAAAAACCAGCAATTGGGTGTTCACTCCCATATTAACCCTGCTCTTTGTCGCAGATCATCCAAAGCGCCTAACTGACCTGTCAGTCTACAATGTATTTCAGGCACCGTTTAATTCACACAAGCAAAAATTTGTGTACACAGAGATGCTCTGGCCTGAGTATCAGGCTTTCCTTGGCGTTTAAGGGGATGGGAGAGTTTGACCCATTTTCGCCGGTGTGTTGAATCGCCCCATTTTGGGAAATCCGGACCCCAAAATTCATTACCTAGAATCGGGAATCTATGGCGTGGAATCCAGAATCCAAGGCTGTCGTGGATCGCTTACATTGGACGAGTTGAAGACTTGCGTTCCACATGGCACGAAGTGGATAGATGAAGGTAGTCTGCGTTGCAGGCGCAAAAAGGGGCAGGGGGAGGGGAAGGGGGGAGGGAGAAAAGAGTAAAAGAGGGGAAACGGGAAGGGACCTTCCTTCTCTCCCCAATCCCTTTTTCGTTTTCCCTTTTCTCCCTATCCCCTCTCGACGTCTGCTACGCGGGCTAAGATGAAGGTCAAAGGAACTATCACCAGGAAATCAATGCTGTTTTAAGTCAATTATGTGAGAAAGTCATACTACTTAGTACCTTAACAGAATGCACGAGATACTCCTGTAGAGTTATAAAAAAGATATCAACCAAATTCATCAGGGAGCCCTAACCATTAGATAATAGAGTTTTCACATGACGTCACGGGGGCCATAGTGGTATCAAAACGGCGGCCATGTTGGTGTCCTAAACCAATCCTCTGGGAGTTCAACTCTTTTCTCATGCCAACGCTTTCTTTTTTTCCAATAAATTTACATAGATGCTGGCCACGTGAGTGCATGGAAACACTCAATGATAATTCTTTAATTGGTTATGTTCGCAGGCTCAGCAGTAAAACTTGAAAAAGTTGGCCCAACTTTCAAGTGTTAATCCGTCTCCACTCTTGCCATCCGTGGCAACAAACGACAGAAAACAATTTCAATGCCTAAATATTGTCTTAAAAAACAAAACGAGACCATTTTTTTTCAGAATTCAATTGATGCAAAAACACGTACGTTTCAGCTTTTACAAATTGCTTTTATGCATAGCTGTGAGGACTTAAGAACGCTTCAACAAAGTAGTGATTGGAAACATTTTATTTTGCAACGATACACTTTCCCCCAAAAAACGCCTTTTTGAGCCTTCATGCTTGTTAGGAATTACACTGTACATAACCAACAATGCCGGCCAATTGCCGTTGCCATTTTTACTTGTTACTCTAAAACTGTTCTTAGTTATTGGACTAATAAATAACTTGCAAGCTTTCTGCAAGAAAATACACGTAGAGTCGCAAAATTAAAGCCAACAAAATGAAATAGTTACATCAAATGAGTTCGAAAAATCTAAAAAAAGGTATTGTACCCGTGTAGGACAACAATATATTTAGCTGTGTACAGAAGTCTCCGATTAAGCCACTATTTCGCAACTTTGTTGGACTAACAAAGATGGATAATCAGTTGGTTGATGTAGGATGGGGGAGAGGTTTCTGAAGCCAAACGAAGGTTAATTTGGCTTCAAAATCTTCGTAAAAAGGAAGCTACGGTTAGTATAGGTAATAGCATGATTTGTAGTGATATTTGGCATAAATACCACGAGTGATATTTCGAAATTGTTATACGTAATTTCACGAGCCGTTAGGCGAGTGAAATTTGAGACAATTTTGAAATATCACAAGTGGTATTTATGCCAAATGTCACGTACAAATCATGCTATTATTTGTTTATACTACTATCCACAAAAGGTTTGTAATTTTCACATGTAGGTATTTCAAATTAAGCTGAAATACCACTGCTCTAAGCCAATCAAATTGCAGAAATTCCTCATGTAGTAGTATAAAAACGGGGAACAAAAACGTGCGAATTGTTTTTGCTACAAAACGAGTTGGATAGCGATATTGCGCGTTTTACCACCCTCGAATCAAACCTACCTTGCAACAAATCAGGATGAAAAAAGTTCTTGCAGACGGTAGAAAGTAGTTCTACTTTTGCTACAAAATCTGTAGTTACCTTAGCGCGTTTTACCGGTTCAAGGCAAACTTTTTTTGTAACAACTGACCTAACTCCCGTCTGCAGCGTTACTCCCGCGTAATTTGATGGTACTCTAACTAAACTTTACCTGAATTCAGTATTCACGCAACTTGCAAAAACTTGATTTGTCGCAAGACATTTTTGATCGTGGTTGGTAAAATGCGCAAGATAGCCTTTTAGCTCGTTTTGCAGCAGTATTGCAAAACAGGTTGCACGTTTTTGTGGCTTAATTTACTGTAGCTTTAATTCGGCTTCAATCTCTTGAAAGAAAGGTCTGCCTTGATGGGTGTGAATTAAAAAAACCCTTATGTCTTAGTTCCAGACCCCACCATTGCGCCTCGGTACTCTAACTAAACGTTATGCCGTATTTACTCGACAAACCGGTTTCGACTCTTCTGTTAGCAGGCATGATCTTCGCATACAGCTATTTCAAAAGATCAGTTTATATTAAAATTTATGCTTAGTTCTGAGGCTTAGACGAATGTGTTATTTATCCCTTAACTTCACGACGGTTTTTTTTGTTCGTTTTATCGGCCCCAAACCTCGAAGACAAGTATGAATTTTAGTATATCAAATGTCGAAAACCCTTCGCGACGCATAGCAATATGGGTAATTTCATTAAAAAAAATTACCAAACACAACCATAAAGACATCTACTGTCATAACATCAGTAAGAAAAACGTTTGTGACCTTTTATCACATTCTATGGTACTAAAACCCCCCTCCGGTTTGACCAAATTGCAGAGGATTTACAGCTAAGCATATGACCGTGTAGTCTTCTCGCGTAGGAACATTAGTTGAACAATACACTGCACCAACATACCAAATTAGTTTACCACACTCTGTCAATATGGTTTTTGTGAGGTTCACACTCGTCAAAACGAGTTCGTCGAAAAGGTTTTCTCAACCTATACGCTTGCACAATATCGGAGCTGGTAGATAAAATCGCCCTGTGTAAGGGAATGCGGATTCCGGATTCCGGTAAATTTTGCAAGTGTAATCCGGAATCCAGGACATTTTTGCTGGTGGAGTCCGTAATCCTGAGCTTTGCAAACCAGAATACATCTTAAGGAATCCGGAATGATATTAACGACTGGAATCCGGAATCCAAGTTCCACCTGCAAAGTACCTGGAATCCGGAATCCACCCCGTGGAATCCAGAATCCAACTGTCTTGGAATCCCTTCCATGGGGCGAACAAAAAGTTCCTTTAGTATTAATACGTTTTCCACTGTCAGGAAAATTCCTACACCCTTCTTCAACTGTACAAAAACGTGAAATTGCTCATCTTCTTTTAAAGACAAAACTACAAATAACTTACGACTGTTACTACGTTGCTGTTCTTAAAATTATTCACTGACAAATTTGATAAAATACAATATTGTTGGGTAACTTGGCGTTTTGGAATTAATTCATTAATTAATTACCTATTATTACAATTACAACATCGAACATTTTTAGGTGAATTTACGGAAAAATATAAAATCGCGTAGATAAAATTCCAACCCACCCTCCCCGCTCCCCGTGCGTTTTCGCTCAAAAGTGATTTTAGGGAAGCTGTTCTACGCAAGCTTTCAGTTCTGGCCATAAGGCTTTGCCAGACCGTAAATATTAATTGTTTCGATTCATTTCGTTGCACAAGAATGTTTTTATCTATGACCACACAATAGTCACACAATAGGATTCAAGCCACACACTCAAAAGTCAGAACCACCTTGTACAGCATAATAAACAGCACCAGAGGAAAGGTCTGCTCACTAGCTTTCACACTTAAGGATTTCATCCACTGAAACAATAGTAGAAGCCACATCGCTGTTCTAAATTTTTGCCCTGACAGCGAAAGGCTTAGATCACACCATTAAAGTTGCCTGTCTCCTGAGCGATAAAACGTTTAAATCCCCTTACATTAATACCAATTCATTAAAAATGCGAGCACCACTGTCTCACAAAAAGCTTATACTCGTTTGCAGCCTGCGTTCTGTTGGTGACATTGGCGGGAAAAATCTGTTATTGGTCGGCCGCGTTGTTTCCCGCGCTGGTTCTCTGTGTTGACTCGCTTGGAGTTGTTCACTGTACTCTTGCCATCTGGCGTCATCGCTTTCGTGTGTAAGGTAACGCTCACCAACAACACCTTCCAGACTCCTCAAGTCCAGCCAGGTCTGGAAGTCCTGAAAAAGAATAAGATGATTTCAAAGAAGAAAGTTGCATTGAACACTCAGTTCAATGACTGGTTAGTTACCAGCACAACATAAACAGTTAACCGCAGCAGGATTAGCTCAGATGGTAGAGCGCCTGATTGCATAGCGGGAGGTCGCGGGTTAGACTTCCGGGACCGAACCAACACTCTGGGTCTTAAAATAACTGAGAAATGATGGTACTGCCTTTGCACTGCACGCGGCTACACCTTCGTGTGGCTCGGATGACCACGTGAAATGGCGGTCCCGTCTCCAATAGGGAACGTAAAAATAGTGTCCCCAATTAGTACTTTCGAGCTAAACTTATTGGCACTAAAATAAAGTGCATTTTTAACGAGAAGTGACACCAAAAGTACCCTTTTCTTTTCTACCGAAAACGGACACCGCGTCACGCAAAAAAACCCTTTGATTGACATCTATATTGAGGAACTAATAAGTGTTCACTTTTCAATGAACAGATTTCTACATATGATCAACAATCAGAATTGTTTAGCCCATTAAGCTTTGAAGTAACAGTTCATTATAATCATTGACAGAGAATTACGTGGTGGTTATTTACCTGGAGCCACGCGTGAATAAGCGACTTATCGCACGTGAATCGACAGCGTTGTTGGACCCGTAAGAGATTGTTAATTAAGTCAATAGCTGGAAAGAAAAAGAAGATATTGTTGCAACATGAACTGACCTCGTATTCATACAAGACGTGTCAGTACCAAGACAGTTGAAACAACCATTTTAAGGGACCGTTTCTCATAAAAGACTATGACTCTATAGTAGGAACCTATCGTAAAAGGACCACCTCCCTTAAAGGAGCTGTGTCACGAAAGTCAGCCAAATTAGGAAATTACAAAATGCCCGTTAAATTAAGAGAAACATAAAAATAACCGCTTAAAACTTTAAAGGAAGGTTAAAATAACATATCAGAAACAACAGTTGCCACGGATGGGCAAAACTGAAGAGGATTGATACGGATTGAAATTAGGGTTTTTGAAAACTGTTCAGCCTAACAGTTTTTAAAGTTGATCCCTGCTGCTTGCAACTTCAAAAATAATGCTCAGGAGACATATTTGTTGGTCTCGGATCTCTGATTTTGTCATTTACATGTAATTTCTTTGCTTACTTTAAGTTCCATAGCTACTGAGGGGGACAAATTGTTAAAATTAAACAAAATAAGTGGACTGCCGTGACACAGCCCCTTTAAGTGTCCGGCAATTCACGACATCTTGGGTGGCCGCTTAAGGGAGTTCCACTGTATAATAAAATTGAATTAATGGCAACGCGACTTTGTCATGGACGCAAATGGTGACAGTTAGCCGGTGAAACACACAATTGGAACACCAAATCACTTGGTGTTAGACCAAACAGCAATATAAAACGATGACCAATCATTTTCTTCCCGATTCCACTTCCACTTTTTTCCCCAACGACCAGTCACTGAACAAGACACCCCGGGGAACCCTGGGTAAGATTCAGAGAACAAATAATATACTGGAAAAGAGTGGAATCCTGGGTGGAAAGAAGCCGCGCAATAACTTATGGGATTATTTGGGGGAGTGGATGGATCGGGGGGGGGGGGGGGAGGGGGGAAGCGACGGCCAAGATCAATAGACACAACTCTATAGGATGCACTTTACAAAAATGAAAGAGAGAGTGTGTGAGGACGGAGCTGAAACTAAAAAAGGGTGGGGGAGAGTTACTGAACGCACATCCCGAACTATTCGTTTAATCTCTCGCGCAGCCGTTGTCAGGAAGAGCGTGGCGTGGCGTCACAAATTACGGGCTGCGTAGGAAACTACCATTCGTCTAAATTAATGCGCTTTTGCTTGTGAAAGCATCATTCTCGCTGACTAGCCATGAAACGGTGCATTGCAACCACCAGACAGCAGTTTTGAAGACTGCCGCACTGGGACAGTGTTCAAAAGTTTTCGTAATCGAAATGAAGTGGAAGCAAAAAATTTTCTGTGCAGTTAGGGATCACTGTCTGGCACAAAACAATATTAAATAACGATACGAACACTGACACTGCGACACTGAGAAAAAGAGATTTAGGACCGAGAGAGTGGACGCTTCATGATGTCTATATAATTTCACAAACCATTAGCTGAAATCTCCTGCCATGGATCCGGTGGGTACATGAAGGCAGCATTGTGAATCTGATCTTGTATATCTTCTTCTTCGTTAAACGGGAAAGTACCACTTAAACTGAAGAAAAAAGTAAAGAACACCTCTAAATAGGGTAACTATACCCTGACTTAAAAACCCTAACTAGAAAAGCGGTAACACATTCACTAGCGAACCAAAGGTTTTCTTTGTGGCCCACAAGGTTAAGAATCCCAACTGGCCAGAGGCAAACCAGTTGGCTATTTACAGATGTGACTAAAAAGTTGAACTCGGAACTGTTGAGAACAAATCCAGCTAGCAGTCAGGGAGGAAATTGAACTCGGGGACTTGGCATTACAATTTTAGCGCTCTAACCGCTCGGCCATGCTTCCTCCACAAATATAAGGATCTGAGGCGCTTTGAACCAGTGCCAAGTGCACTAGACTTTGCAGGGACATTGTGCTGTGTCATCACTCATTGGGCAAGACACTTCAACCCCCAGAGTGAACCCAGCTGTATTTATCATTATCAGTACAAGCACAGGCAACCCGACCGAGGGGATTGAAGTATCCTTAGTCGTTTAATACTTGCAAAACCGGATTACGCTCCGGCCTAGTGAGCCACTTGGCTCGAATGCAGACTCAACCTAGCCTTTTTACAGCCCCCATCTCCACCCTACTTCTCTCATAAAAAAATCCCCGATTTTGTTTAAGGGTAGGGGCGGCTGTCGGCAGGCTAACTTCACCTTACTTTTACCGACTTGAAAAGAATTTTCAGAAATAACAACTATGAGTTCCGATTAACTGTGCTCTTGACTTTTACTAATCCACGGCACAGTAATATCGAGACCTACCTTACATACAAGACGACACCAACCGACCACATATCCAGCGATCTATTGTACCCCTTATTAAGCAGGACCTCGGGTGCAAGGTAAGCTGGTGTTCCCACCACAGATCGACGGAACGACTTCTCTTCGATTATACGAGCGAAACCGAAGTCGCACAGTTTAATCTGAGGATAGCCACATTCATTGGTATCTGAAGATAGTAACACATTCTCGGGCTTTAGGTCACAGTGAACGATGTTTCTGGCGTGAAGATCTTTCAGAGCTACTAAAATCTGCAATACCAAAGAAGACCCAATGGTCAGTTGCTTGTTGAAGCAGTCAGCAAGAAAATTTGAAACTTAAGAAGTTTCGATGATTCGAACATCATTATCATGTTTAATGAGTGTTTGGAAATCAGATGAAAAACTGCTCATTTTTGCATTCTTCATTTCTCCTTCTAAAATAAATTGTTTGGAGAACTTATATCAAGCATTCGACAAAGTGTTTCATCACCAGAAGAAGTTCGTAAAAAATACTCCGCGGCCAAGGTATTTTCAACTCTCTTCTCCGTGTTTCATCTTGTGATGAAACACTGCGTCTCATGCTTACAGTGGCGGATCCAGACCTTCGGGGGGGGGGGGGGGGGCAGCGGGCCCCTCCCCTGGATCCACCACTGGCTTGATATATTTCGTCATGACCTAAAACATCGTCTGCAATACAAGAACATTGCTCTACATCAGGTCATCCCATCACACCTAATAACGTGAAGGTTATACTCGCGGAAGACAACACTCTGAAAAGGAAGATCTAGGAGGCTGTGGATATTAAAAGAACACGTCCCTCTGTTAGCGGTGATGGAGGGCTAGAACTGACAAACATCCATGATGCAATTCTCCTATCATGTGACCGATCTGAGGTCACAAGACCGCTATGTAACCTTGAATTAACTTTCGAGTGATGAAAGCCAAGTGATTTGGCTGAAATGTCTCGACGCAAATATTTTTTACGTTCCAGCGTATCATTAGGGAGCTTAAGCAACGACGACGGTGACGGTAACGAGAACAGCAGAAGAGCAATTGGTTTATAATAGCAAAACAACAACTTTGCACGTGCGTCACCCCTTTTTGTACATTTCTTTGCCGTCGCTACGCGACTACAACGTGAAAGTGCCTAATTTCACGTTGAGTCGAGGACGGGAACACACGACAATCACTCTCTTTATCTCAGTTTTCCTTAATTTTTGATACAGTCTCTTACTATTCAACCCTAGCAAAATTTGCCAACATTTGACGAATTAAACGAGTTGGAATAAGTGCCATAAAGTTTGAAGTAGCGCGAATCCACTTTTTAAGCGACGTTTTCGTAGCCGTCGCCGTTGCTTAAGTTCCCTATTTCTTCCTAATGATCATTATCAAGAGTGAGACGAAATATATAAGAATGTGATACTCGTCGTGCCATGAGCGCGAGACAAAGAAAATTCCTTAAGCGTCAGATCGGGTTGGTAGTCTCAGTATAGTATCGAGGCACACCACTATAGGACTGGTCTGGGGAGTCTATCGCCTTTTATCGTACCTGAGTTATAAGGAATTTTGTGAATCTTTCGTCTAGTCGGCCTTTAGGACTTGACAAGATAAGCTCCAACATGTCACCTTTCATTTTTTCCATAACGACAAATACCTAAACCAGACAAACAAGATGATTACCGCTAATATTAGAGGAGCTCTCGCCTAATGCATCGTTGAGAAGTCTACTTGTTGTGGTTTTTAACCCCTTTTAGCTCCAGTATCAAAAACCAAATTCTCCAGACCGATCTCCATATATTTCCTTGACAATTAGCTGAGAGAATTTGTTTTGAAGATCAAAGCATTTTCTGTCAGCTGATCACTTTATTAATTCTTGCATCATTCCCTCTTTACTATGTATTGATATTGTGGGTCAATTTAGGTTTCTGGGAAACTGCCCACCTACCCCTTCCCTACGTCAACATTAACACTTACTTCTCACTTAGGGCAAAATGTTGGGTTAGGGGAGGGGTAGGTGGGCAGTTTTCCAGAAACCTTAATTGATTGGATATTGTTAGGGGAAAATTGATTTTCGTCACTCTTGGGACTAAGAGGGTTGAACGATAAGGAAACTGGGACGAGTTCACTTTCGCAAAGGCCTCTGGGGCTGTTACTGGGGACAGGGAGAAAAAATTGGCCAATAGCTGACTAGCGCCTCCCAAGTAACAATCCCAGAAACAATCGCGGAGCAAAATTTCGGCTCCAGTCCCGTGGTCGCTTCTAAAGTGGCGCATTCATCTTTGCTTTATGCAATTTCATGTTTCATTGTGTTTGGGTATGGTGATGTATGACAATGAGTTTTCCTGAACATACTTACTCTTTCAGGTGTCTCGAACATTTTCTCTAAGCCCACAACACCGGGATGTTTAACGTGCTGTAAAATAAATACAAACTAGTTACTTGACATGCCGATCCCAAGCTACACTTCTAGTCAAAGCTTTTTGGCTATTCCGTGGGTTTCCGCGCCGGTAACAGTCATCAATGCAAACCCACAATCAGCAGCACTACGCCGTGTACGGTAACCTCACGCAAAAAAGCAGCCTCGTTCGCAGTTCCCCTTGGCGAGTTCGGATATGACGTCACCCGTTAAGCGTGTCGCGTGAATTCGCCTGGAACGAGCGCGCCATCGCGTTCGTTGCCAAGCCTCCTGCGCTCACTCGCACAGCGCTTCTGGCCTAGGAAAGAGGTTGACAAAAACCTTTAAAAAGGCGGCACAAATAAGCGAGCAAACAGTTCCTGATCTCTCAAGTTAATATTAGGCAAATTTTGTAAAGACAACGCAACGTCAAATAAGAAAACGAAAAAGGCGACAAGATAAGAGGAGATCTTGTTGCTAGATCAGGATTGAACGCGACTTCTGGTAATCAATTTGCTGCTTCGTGATTGGTCAAGTCGGCTTTAAGATCCGCGCACGCGGTCCAAACAGTCGTGGCGTTGTCTTTGCTAAATCTCCCGACTGAATAGGTAAGTAAGCGCAATCAAGAAGAGTTTGTCGAACATCGGCACTCATCCACAGATACATCAATAAGCGGAGTGCGATATTCGTCAGAGGGCACAAAGTATAATAATTTTTTCGATAATTTTTGCAGGCATAGCATTAAAACTTGAGTCTCAATCCATGTCCATCGGCCTCGCCATCCGTTGCAGTAGACGACAGGAAACGTTTCGATGCCTAATTATTATCTTAAATAATAACACGGGACCATTATTTTACTAACTCAATTGATGTGAAAAACAGTTTTAACTATAAAGAATATAGCAAATAGATTGAAATAGCCCCTTCAATGTACTACATTCGAGCTACAGAGTGACCTGGGATGCAAAACATTGCCATTTTAGCCATCGCTTTACTTTCAGTTGTCTCTCGGCATTTATTTAAGAGCAACGTAGAAATCCGGAAGTGTAATCGCAGCTTAATTGCTACTAGCCTGGAGAATCGCGACTTCATTCTTTAATTGAGCTTCCTGTTTGGTGGGGAAACGAAGTTTATCAATAACTTTGATAGCCACATCTCGCCCACTCTCACGATGAACTCCTATAAAAGGCAAAAAATAAATCTTAGCAAAGATTTCATTTATGAAAAAAATTAGTTGTATGTCACTAAGAAGAATTCACATTTTAATCATAAATATGAAACTGACTTGTGAAATACATGTATATACCTCTTACTAACCGAGTATGAGGTCCGCACTGTAAGTTACAGACCGATTTTGTTTTCCCGTTAGTACAATAATTACGATATGATATTAATCGGGCGCGCGGGAAAAAAAAAATTTCAAAATTTAGCAGGCCATACAGTTCAGTACGGCCTGCAAAATTGACAAACCACTGCTTGTGTACCAGCTGGGAGATGTATCAATCGATGAACCATAAAACGGCCTTACTGCAGGGTTGTCAATAAGGGCCGATATATAGCCGGCCAAAACCGCCGGCTAGTTCGCCATCCTTAGCAGGCTACTTTCATCTCCTTCCACCATAAGTGAGTCATAACTGCTACAAAAAATAAGCACCAATCGAATAAAATTGTAAAGCATCCGTTTCGCAGTTTTGAATGACATTGAACGCATATTTAAACAGCTTCAGATCTGTGAAACGTTCGAACCGTGCGACGTCGTGGAACGCCTGGGACATTTCGACGGCATTGCTGCCAGTCTTGCGTGTATTCCGACGAAACATCATGGCGTCCGCGGTGGAAAATACTTATTGAACACCCCTGGAGACGCGATTTCCGAGACTTTAAATTTCAAAATGTCCCTAGATGCCTCGGCCCTCAAAAACTTGTGCCTGTGGTGCGAGTTTCAAAGCCGCCTACTATTCATTATCAGCCTGCTACTGAAAAACTTTTTGACAGCCCTGTTACTTAACTAGTTACCCTACACTGGTATTGAGTAAACTGCAGTGGTATTAAGTCAAAACATAGTTACTAGAGGAGACGCTTTATGAATCACAACAAGCATCAAAGATAAAAACCACGGTGCTGCAGTTTATGTTGGAAGCTCCATGAAGGTACACAATCATTTGCTTTCTGATGTGAAGTATATATGAAATAATTCATTTTTGAACTGCGGTTGTAGATGAAAGTGAAGAATGATCATCGCAGCAAATTTTCCAATTTAAGCAATTGGAAAGAAGAAGCCTGAAAAAATCAGGGACCTGATTTTTTCAAGCTTCTTCTTTCCAACTGCTTAAATTGGAAAATTTACTGCGATGATCATTCTTCACTTTCACCTTTGTTTTCTGTTAACAAATTGTGACTGAATAAATTTACGCGAAGAGTTTATTGGTCAGTAAGGTTAAAATGATAGAAACGCTATTGAAAGTTGCAATTGTGCACCGTCAGGTACACAAAAACATAGAACAAAGGAGTCTGACGGGCTTCATAACCTGACTCCAAACTATTAACTATGGTCAATAGTAAACTCTGAGGTTTACAGTTAATGACTTCATTCAGATTCTTTTCAGTGGGCAAAAATAGAGTGCTTCAACTGCTCCTTGAAAATTACAGTAGCTAGTTTAAATTCATCATGAACCGAGTCTAGCTACTTTGAACTGCTACTCAAGTAAAACCGCAGTACTGTATTTCCACTTTGAACAATTCACGTGATAAATAAGCTCAGAAATAGATATATTTCAATGGAAGAAATACAGCGACAGCTTACCGCCATAAACTATTCCAAATTGTCCTGATCCAAGAATTTCATCAGGGAATACTTGATACAGGTGACTAATATCCTAAAAGACCAAAAATGCAATGTTTAACTGGTTTCAAAACGTCCCAAACAATACTGATGGCAAAAAAAAACTGCAGGATAAACTTGAGTGAAAAATGGGTACTTCAGTCGAGCGGGGAAAAAAGAGCGTAGCCTGGGGGAGAAAAAAAGGTGCCTTTTTTCTCCTCCAGGCTACGCTCTTTTTCGCCCCGCTCCACTTGGCAGCCTGTTCGCAGGCTAACAGGAATATTGTTTTGAGCTTCTTTTCTCTGGACGCTAGCTAGACGAACAGGCAAAAAACAAACAAACAAGACAAGAACGAGACGCGCTCTTCTTCCATCTCACCCCAATTCTTCTCTTCTTCTGTTCGAGCAATACAGATAGTGTTACCAAGAGAAACCGATTGGTTGGACCGAGCTGGTTAGGGTTCGAGTAATTTAATTAAAAGCACAATACTCATCGAGGTCTTCGTGGGAATAGACACCTATTATGTCTTTTGAAAGAAAGTGGGCTCGGTTTGATTTTTCACCGACCACCTAATTTACCTCGATAGTACAGTTACCTTATCACGTGACAAGAGTTACCTTGCTAAGTGAATCTGATTGTGGTTAATCAACAATGTGAGTTAAGTTATTTTATCACGTAAGTAAAGTGTACTTACCGTGTGTGAATCTTTAGGTCTCTCTTCTTCTTGTGTAACTTCCATCTCAACATCTGTGTTATTGACAGCTAACAAAAAAATTGATAAACAACACTTTGGCAACTTGTTGTTGAGTTTTAGGAGAAACAAAATGAGAGGTTCGGTACGGACACTTTGTATCCCCTACCCCTGGGTGACACCCTTGTTCCCAGGGTTATCTCATAATTCAAACGAAAACTGTTCAGAGGAAATTCTGTGGCTTTTTTGGTGTGCTACGCAAAAAAGGTTTTAACTTAGGCGGTCTGTGGGGAATAACCTAACTGTCTCACAATACCATTAAATGACAAAAAGGCTAGATGAACAATCTCTAAGTTTTTGAAAATGGTAAAATATTATACGCTCAGTTTAAATGGTCGACAATCACTGTAGCTCTTTCTAGTCACCCATGGCTGTTTAGAAAAGCATAGGCTTTACCTTTCGCTAAACTTAACAAAAACTTCTGTAAAAGTGCTGGCTGGTGAACTTAAAGGGACTGCGTCATGGCTGTCATACTAAAAACGTTTCATATTTTAATTAAGGGAGTAACTTTCTCGACGAACTCGCGAGGAAACGCTTGCTACACAGGCTAATGTTTAATTACCAGCTGTTGATCCTGGGGCACTGCTTGTTGTCGGTGTCACGCAACCTGGCATCAGAGCAGACCGCGTTACATGGGCCCAGGCTTGCCCCGCTACTGTTCCTATGCCACTATCAGGGTCTGGTGTTTCGTTCTCGTCCTCGACTTGCCCTACGTAGTAAACCATGTCACGTGTTTTCATCTCAAAACAGTGTGGAGCTCGAGTGGCATCCGTTGCTAGGGGGTCGATGTTCGAATCAACTGAAAGAATTTCTGACAGCTGTATCTCCTGTAGAAGCGAAAAAAGAACATGAAAATTCTGCAAAACTACAAAAAACCTATTACACTAAGAATATATTTTCTTTTGCGGGATAACTTCGTTTTTCTTTTGGGGGATAACTCGGCTAGGTTAGTTCTTCATCCTTTTTTCGTCTCTATAAGTTTATTTCGAGGCTACAGTGTATTTACGCTACTACACTTAAAACAAACTGCACTTGAAACTATACTAAAAGTGGTTAAAATTTTTTCGCAAGCTTGCATTGAAATGACTTGTATCGAAACGACCGTTGTCCGACCCTTCAGCTCAAGCCGGCGGCACTGCATCTCGTCTTTGACAACTTTCGCATCATGGCAAGAACCATTGAACCTCCATAGCTAAGTTACCTTGTAATATCTGCTACTTGTCGAGTCCTTGAACAGCGTCAAACACTTCGTGTCTAGTCTCCAGTAATGCCTTCTTCTCTGAAGAAAAAAGAAAAACAAGCGGAATGAATAAAAATAACATTTTCTTTATAAGCCGGCGCTGGATATTGAATAGAACCAATATCGCATCCAATAAAGGGGCAAGGAATAAATTAATTGTCTTATTAAATTCTCGACCTTGGCTTTCGCCAAATTGTATTTAATTTTACAAAACATCCTTTTTAAAAATTTGTGCAGGATTCAGGCTGTTAGCCGGACGGAGTTCGCCTAATAAATGCATTTTCGGAGGTTGAGAATTTTTGACAACCATGCAGGCGTTCTTAGGGTTTCGTCTAGCCTGCGAGCAAGCTCTCTTAGGGGGGTCTGGGGGCGAAAGAGGGAGAAAGCTTTCATCTCCCCCGCCCACAGAGCCCCTGAGGCAGCCTGCTTGCCGGCTAGGCTTAGTTACATGTTCCTTCCCTACGAACGCGTGACAAAGGTCTAAAAAAATTGACTTTATTGGGGTAACACAATAGGTGGCCCACAAATTAGGCCAGAAACAAACATTTGAGGATAAACCATAACAAGTTTAAGAATCCCAACAGCCCGGTTAAAGACAAACCAGTTGTCTTACAACCGTGACCGTGAAGTTGAACTCGGGACCAACGGGAACAAATCCAGCCAGCGGTTAGGACGGGGATGAAACTCGGGGCCCTCGGATTACAATTCCAGCACTCTTACCGGTCGGCCACGCCGCCTTACTTAAGCTTGGAAGAGTTGAACTCGGGACTACCGTGAACAAATCCAGCCAGCGGTTAGGACGGGGATGAAACTCGGGGCCCTCGGATTACAATTCCAGCACTCTTACCGGTCGGCCACGCTGCCTTACTTAAGCTTGGAAGGCTATGTGCTCACCTGCATATCCTTGTTAGTGAAGTGCACCATCCAACCCTGTTTAAGAACTTTGGATCCTTTCCTCTTGGTGTGTTTTACCGATACAACAATCCGCTGAAGAGGAATATTATTGCTCATCGTCGGAGTCAGCTGTTGCTGATCGCTGTCCGGCGACGAAGGACTTGGAGGCTCGCAGATTTCCTCCTGGCTACTTCGGCTCGCCGACTCTACTTCACATTCTGACTCATCGTGCTCCCCGTAGGTCATATCATGGGACAGATCCATTTCAGAGAAACTTTCTGAAATGGTGCTCGAATCAGTTGAATATAGCGAGGCTAAGAATCAAAGATAAAACCAATTATATAAACGCCATACAAAACTGGTTTTATGACACTACAAGTGAAAATAAAGGAAAAAATGAATGTAACTGATAACTCGCTGTGTCTGGTCAATAAGAAAAAAAGGAAAGAAAAACATTCGCCAGCTGAAGGGTATACTGATGGTGCATATAACATAGGATTAACTTCGGGCAATGACGCTCTTTAGGTTTCCAAAAATCCCATTGTATTTTCAAGTCACCTGTATCTATCATTGCCACTTCACCTCGGCAGTTCTTTGGCGCCTTCTCGGCACATCTCCGATGACAATTGAACTTACAATCTGCAAAAAAGGAAATTAGTCACTCACTAACATGAGCATATTCAAGGCCCGTTCATTCGTTAAAAATGACGGAACGGTACCGGAAGAAACAAATGACGATTCCAGATAAAATCTGATTGTTTACACCAACAGGTTTTGTAACGCACTTACGGGTAAAGGGGCACGGGACATAAAAGCCCTGAGTTTTCCTTGTTTCTTTCTTTCTTTTTTTTTTGCGACCGGTGACGAAAAAATGTTGTAGATCGGTACAAAAAAGGGCAGTGGCGGATCTCGGAGAGGATCCCGGGGAACCCGGGCCCCAACATTATTTTTAGGCCAAACTGAGGCCTGTACGGCTGAGAAAAATATTTTCGAGGCCAGCTCCCCCTCTTATCTTAGTGACTGAATAAACTACACCCCACTAACTTACAGGTCTGAATCCGCCACTGAAGAAAATGAGCGTTTACACGTTGAAAGGGAAACAAAACGGCTGGTACGGAACCGCCGCCCGGTTAACGGATAAGCATCGGTCTGCCGGGCGGGAGACCGCTAGTTCAAACCCCGGACGAACCAACACGCAGGGTCTTTAAAATAACTGGGGAGAAAGTGTTGCCTTTGAAGAGACATCTGCAAACGGTTAGACTTTCTAGTCTTCTCGGATAAGGACGATAAACCGTAGTTCACGTCTCACAACCCCTGCACGTAAAAACTCTGAAGGACATTAAAGAACCCACACGCTGTTCGTAGAGAGGCAGACGTACTCCCCCGTGTGGTGATCTATCTCTTATGGGAAGAGGGACTGTTACGGGCCCGCAGTAATTGGCGCCACCTGCTGTTGTGGTGTCGCTGCCAAGAACTGGCGAACCTAAGTTGCTCCGTGACAATTCACAATAAAATTCTTTACCTTTGCACTGAAGTCCCTGACGAAACAAACCTCTCAACTGCAAAAAGAAAATTGACCGCATTTCCCTTGAGAAGATCAAGTAACTGTACTTACATTCCGAGCACCATTTGTTTAAGCTACAGCAAAAGCGGGCAACAAAAAACGTGCAACTTGTTTTAAAACTTTGCTGCAAAACGAGTTGAAGAGCGATGTAGCGCGTTCTAGCAAAAAATTTCGAACCCGGTTTGCAACAAATAAGGTTGCAAAGTTTTTTTCTTTTTTGTTCGTTTTTTGCTGCCCGTTTTACCGTACCTTGAAGCCATCAGACAACTAACAAGTTTTTGAGACGCAACGTGTCTAAAACTCCATACAACCTGTACATTCTTAGTTCAAAATTTGAGCTTTAACATCACATATTACTAAGAATTAATTAGGCATAAACTGATGAAATTTTCATGGCGGGGCAATGCTTTGCTCTTTAGAAATTCAGAACTTGACCTTTTTGTAACTTTACAAAATGATATGTAGTTGCAATTAGGAAAGGGGAAAACTTTGTGATCAAGAATTTGCCTATAACGAAGAGGAACTACATGGCTTTCACAAAGATTTCAATTTGCTGGGTATACGCAGTTAGTAGCAGGAGAACTGAACAGAGCTCTAGGAAGTTCTAATTTTATCCTATTCCTCTTTTGTTTCCTATGAAAGAAGGCAGTTCCCCAAGTTAGTGATAAAATTATCCCTGAATAAAACTGAACAGGAGACATCACTGACCAGTCTCTTGCATATCTGACAGTTCGTTGGCCTCTTGTATGAATGAATAGCAAACGTGTGTGGCACTTGAATTCTTCCTGAGAGCGCTGGCTCAATCCAAACCGGTCGCCCACTCCATGTAGCTCTTCTTTCTTTCAATGATGGCATGCTGTCATTTAGCGAGTTAGATTGCTGAAGTAAAACAGGGTCAACAACCTGTGATGACGGCCTCGGAAGGGTGTTTGCATTCGAAGGACTACTTACTATGGATGAGCTGGCGCGATGTCTTGAGTCTGAACAGTTATTGGGTATTTTGTATGCACATTTCTTGTGATAATTACCGCCACATCCTGTAACGAAGGCAGAAGTCATACATCGTTGACTGCACAGATTATGAAAATAAAAAACTGGAGAAGGCACTTAGTTTTGACAACAAAGACTTTAAAGTGGCCGTATCCTGACTGTCTAGTTCATTTTTTTTTATAATTCCAGTTACGCGGCCTTTTTGGCTATATAACTTGGGAAATTACTTGTGAATGGCAAATTTACTGCTTCGTGTCACACAAATAATGTCTCCGTAGCATTATACCAAACGTCACAAACAAGATAACTGAACTTTGAAAAAGTGTTAGGCTAACAAGTTATCAAAAAACCACGATTATAATCCGTTTCAATCTTCAAGTTTGTCCATAAGTTCCTCCATTTGAATCTTAAGTCCCAAATAATGGGCTGGAGCAGACGGGCAACGTGAAACTTCTAATCGCAAACCGCGGTTTGCCGTTTGCTGTAAGATGGCCAAACCTGATCCTGAGGTGTCTAATCACTTTGACCGTAGCCTTCATACCTTCACATTTGAGTCCCTGTTTTACAAGGCCAAAAAGCATCTGACCACAAAAGTCACAAAATGTAGGAGATCTGTAGGAGTGGACCGTCAGAAGGTGTGGTCGAATGATTGTCTCATCCTCGGGAACTTTTGCTACAAAACAAGTGGCATGGAAAAATTATCAACAGAGAATAACAATAAATCACATTGTGCCCTATTAAAACTATCAACAAGAGATAAGCAAGGAGTAGCTGACTGAAAGGGGGCTGTGGGAACACAGAGGGTAACCATTAGAGTGATTTTCGTATGACCTTGAAAAATGGTTTCCGTAAGCGTTTGTTATTTGTTTTATCAGCCCATGGATGAAAAGAACAAAACATGGATTCTTCGTTTTCCTACCGAAGAAAAACCTAATATGGAGAAGGCACTGTTCGATTGGCCATTAGTGTTGCAGTATGACGTCAAAGCGAAGTATCGGTTGATTTCTAGAAGGTTCTTCGGGCATGAAGTTTTTTCAGCCGAGCGTTCGCTTTACCAACCAAAAGCCAGGTGCGTTTGTGTCCGTTCGATAAACCAATAAAATCGCTTCATTTCCGTTCGTTTGTTGTTTTTGTTTTGTTCGCGCGTTTTCATTTCAAGGTCATACGAAAATTGCTCTAACATAATACTTGAAGTAATACTTCTGTCACGATAATTATTAACATAAGGGAGCTTAAGCAACGACGACGGCGACGTCAACGAGAACGGCAAAAATGCAATAGGTTTAAATTGGCAAAACAACAACTCTGCCCGTGCATCACGCTTTTTTGTACATTTCTTTGCCGTCACTGTACGACTACGACCTGAAAATGCCTAATTTCACGTTTTGTGGAGGACGTGAACACACAACAACGACTTTCTTTTTCTTTTCCTGAACTTCAATACAGCCTGTTAGAATTCAGCTCCTGAAAAAATGCCAACATTTGATGAATAATTTATTGAAAGAGATGAAATATGCGCGATTGAGTTTGAAACAGCGCGACTACACATTTAAGTGACATAACGGCCATGTCAGAAAATGTCACAGCTGTTATGTGAAGATTCATGCACCAAACTTTTTGTATTGATGGCTGATGCCTTTCACGCAAGGGTCGAAGGAAGGAGGGAACCATCCCACAAGCCCGCTGGTGGCTAAACAGTCTAATGCATGAGGCACAGACCCTTTGACACCAGAGGCAGGTGTTAGGGCTGCCACTGGAGAGGTACATGCTACTGCCTCTCTACAATGTATCTGACACCTGCATTTTTCCTCTGAAACTAAGCCTCAGGGAGGGTACTTCCCAGTACAGCTGTAACAGGTTCATAGGGATGTGCTGCTGCATGGGCTGGGATCGCATTTTCATGAGTGGATTGACTATAATGGGGTTACACTTTCACAAAAGTTACTAGAATGGGTATCACACTTTCCCGATTTTGGGGTTAAGAAAATTTTTTTAAATCTACAATGTAGGAATTTGAAAAAATGTTTGAATTCATTAATTTTTTTTGATGACTGACCTATATGTACAGTGTACTAGGCTTTATAAGGCAGATGCATAAATAGACTTGCTGGCAAACTAAATTACATCTGCCTAAAGGTGACTAAGATGGGGTGTATAACTGGCCACACAATAGACAATACTGGGGTAGAGATTCTGAGAAGCCAGCAGTGCATAACCAGCAAAGATTGACCCCAAATAGCCTTCCTCTCCCCCTCTCCCTCCGGCTAGAACTCAGCTTAGTTTCAAATCTCTGGTTGCATTCCATTGAGATGATCCAGATCAGGATCAGTGACCCAAGATTACTTGGATCTCACAGCACATCAATTTGAAAGGAACTGATAAACAGGCCATCTGATATTACGCAATGGTGCGATTTCGCACAATTGACCTCAAATCGCATCCAATCGCATAATTTGAGGAAATCGCATAATTCGTAAAAAATGAATTCTAACTTTAATTAAACATTTTCCCAATCTTAATGTTATTTAAGGTGATTTACCACTAAAGAAAGCCTTCCAAGACATCTGAAACCTTCGATCGCGGTATCTGGGCAGCCATTTTGATCTCAGAGACAAGCAGTGTGGTCAGCGGTGTAACGACGTTACGTAATGTTAAGCAAGTGTCCTTTTTCTTTTCCAGATCAAAATAATCGGACAAATTTAACTATTTTGTTTTAAAATAGATGTTTTATTATTCCTTTACATTCAAATTGTCCGTTAAACAACATTAAAGTGGTTTTTCTCATTTGAATCCTGGTAAAACAATGTAAATTAGCCCTGAAAAAATTGCATAATTTATCACATAATAGTCCTATCTTATCGCATAATCTACCCAGAAAATATCGCACAATTTCTGATTTTTTATCGCACCCTATCAGATGGCCTGGATAAATCCACCCTGGAAAAGGATTCATTGCTTCATTGATGTACCATGGTCCGAGTGGTCTTGGATCACTGATCCTGATCAGGATCATATCCCACAGGAACCCACAATATGGATTTCTTGTTTGATCTTCTGCTACCATGACTCATGTGGTATTCCAGCCAATTGACTCTTAAGTTGGTATTGAAACAATTTTGGTCATGACAGTATTTGATATATTACTAACATTCAAAATTTTCTTGACATCCAACATACAAGCAAATTAGAAATCAAATCAAACATAGAGCGGTTTTCATTTGAGTGTCGAAAAGTAATTGGTTTTGCACTTTCTACACGATGCGATTGGCTTAAAAGATTCGCGCCACCTTTTCATCCAATCAGAAGTAAAACCAAAGCCAATTGTGACGCGCTCGCATGCATTTTCCCGCGCTTTGCGTCAGCCACATGTAATTACTTCGAGTTTTGATTGGTTCAATGTATTGTCTGTGTCCTATGTGATTGGCCAGAGTAATTACTTTGGTTTTGGTTTTACGACACTCAAACGAAAACCACTCTATACAATCATGTACATTCTTGTGTACTGAATGTGTTAACCCTTTAAATCCCAGTAGTGACCAACAGCAATTTTCTCCTAACAATATCCATAGATTATCATGAGATGAGGTTATGAGAATTAATTAAATGATCAGCTAAGAGAAAATTCTTTGATCTTTTATCAAATTCTCTCAACTCATTCTTTAAGGAAGTGTATAGAGATCAGTTTGGAGAATTTGTATGTGGATACTGGGGCTTAAAGGGTTAATGGGGCTTTCATGAACATAATATCTGAACATACCTGAAACAACCACTTCAATAACAGATGCTTCATTGAGTTGCTCCACACTTGTTAACTTTTCCAAGATGTTTGTTGAGGAGTAGTTATGTACAAAAAGTATGACTTTATCAGCTATGCCAATACACGAGTGGTCCGGGAACTGGAATGAAATCAAACCAAAAAATACTTATTAAAATATTGAGAATCACCCACTGTAAAAATTTTATGAGTTTTTTCTGTATTTAAAACAATAATTACCCACAACTTGCATTTTCCTAAGTAAGAATTAACAGGTTCTTACATAACTGGTTATTCAGACCAATCCAAGCAATGCTAAGATTTATTTGTAGACCGGCATACAATAGATTAAGATACTTCCAGCCATGAAAAGCTTTTGTTTATATATGTAGCTAAAATAATAGAGTTCTTTCATAGAATGAATCACGCAACTACAAAATACAATCAAGCTTTAAAATGTCGGGCAGTTTTATTTAGCCTACATGTACCCCCCTCAAATGTTCTGCTCAATTCACCTTCTGAGGGTCAGATTTCAATTCAATTTTCAAACAGTGAAAGGGAAGGAAAATATATAAGTTAATGTGAACTTGAAATAGTGACTTGTAGTTCGTACAAGTACAGTATGTGAGAGAGAACAGGTTTGTTTACAACAACGGTCATCAAAAGTCACATGAAACTACACATAAAATCTGATGCTCAGAAGGAATTAACTGCATTTACCACCTGGTAAATGTCTCCTTTATGTCAAACAAATCACTGCAAATTCATCATAGGTCACAACTTACAGTCATTACATTTGTATTATTTTGCAATGATTTTCGGATATACTGGATTATGCCTACATAATCTTCATCATGATGCCACTGACAGTTGTTTAATTAACATTGGCTACTGGTTAGGTTTAGGATTGTATTTTAATTCAAGATCATCATTGTTTTACTAATTTCAAAGTCATCTACACAATATGATCAAAATAATTCTCAGACCTGATAAATTTCAAGTCAAAGTCTACACACCACCTTAGATCTAACAATAGGTTTGTCTCGTCGCCACCAAGAGCCAAAAAAAGACTTTGTTAGCAAACGAACCTTCAAGGATGTGGCTTCAAAGCAATGGTAGGAATGATTTGCCCTGCGACACACATTGTAAGAATTACCAACAATTTTTCATGCCTGGGGCATTAGGAATAACACATCATGTTGGCAAAAAACTCTTAACTGCTTAGCATAATCATATGTTGTATTGCAGAGCTGAAACCCATGTACAGTAGAACCTCGATATAACAAACATCAGTGATCTCGGTGATTCAAGCATTCTGACTGGGGGTTTTGCCAAAGTTTCAGAGGTAGAAGTTTTTGAACATACAATGACATCCTAGTGCTGATGTTTTTGAAGGTAAGAAAAAACTTCATGGTGTTTAAAGAGGGTGATTTATTGCGCAGTGATTCACTATAGCTGACTTTTTACACGCTCGAAACAACTTTTATCGCTAAACAGAAGAGCGAGGACATTAATAATATTTAAATCACCATTTTGTGAACTCAGGATTTCCTTGCAAGATGAATTTTGCCTAGAAAGGGAAGTTAATTTATGAAGAAAACAAGGAAAGCTAGCTAATATTTTTTCCAAAATTGTACATGCCAGCAAGTAAACAATGCAAAAAAACACTACAGATAAACAACGCTCTCCTCAATCATAGCCATCATTGACAGCATTTGCGACAAACAACAAAAAATAGAATGGTGGCCTTAGTAATATTTACCTTACCGCTTCAAAGGTTACTAAATATTCTGCCACTATTCACCTTGATTTTAAAGAATAATAGTTAAATATTCTTCATCCCAAATAATAGTTAAATTCATGGAAAAGGAGTCAATAACTCAATAACTTGTTTCAGCCAATACCAGCGAGAATGTACAATGTTAATAAAAGCACAGACATTTTAGGAACTGTATACCTTTGAAGATCTTTAGACACTTGTGTGCAATACATTTTGGCGACAAATACATGGCACAGTTATCTCAATGGCTAGGCTTCCCAGACATTTTCTTTGGAAAGTAAGTGAAAGATTGTGTAGGACACAGGATAGGCTTTTGCACATTATGCTCGCAATTCTTCGAGCATTTTAGTGAACCATAGAATCATGCATTATTCCAGCATTTATTTTGAGTGGAATTTTTCCAAAAAAATTGTTTGTTTTTTTTTTTGAGAGGAAATGAATTTGAAAACATTTTTTGATGAGAAAATGAGCACTTAATGTCAAAATCTAAAACAAAACTCAAATGTCACCCTTATAAAGCTGTTTAGACCATTATCTTTTGGTCTATGAAAAACATTAACTCGGATACTTCGTTGTTTAGAATGAACATTAAAAAAGCCTCTGTACATGTATATGATAAGCAATACTGAACATTATAGCGGAAAAAATGAAGCATCAGTTGGGAACCAAAAGCATTGTAAAAAAAACCTATCAGCAGAGGGCGAGGTGGAAGGGTGTCGTTTTGTTCCAGCATAATAACAGGCATTAAATCATTAATGACAGTCTCCAGCCAAGCATAATTTTCAGCATAATGCCCTGGTATCATGCGGAGCTCTCACGTTAACCCTTTAAGCCCTAAGAGTGATCAGCATCAAATTTCTCCTTGTAATATCAATGCTTTGTAAAACAGAGTGGTCATGAGAATTACGGACATGATCACACAAGATGAATCTAATTGATACTTCAACAAATTCTCCCCACTACTTTTATTGAAAACGTATAGGGATAACCAATGAGAATTTGAATTTTGATGTTAGGGTTTAAAGGGTTAATTTGTTGGCAAAGAGTGAGTTTTTTTGCAGTCGTCACCATCCTTGGGGGTCTGAGGGGCACGCATCCTCAGAAAATTTCGGAGGACTGAAATAGCTAATACGTGTTTTCCTTTATTCTGAGTGGAAATGTGCTGCCTTCAAGAAAGTATTTAGATCTCAGGTTTTACTATAAGACAACAAATATCAACACTTTTGTAACAGTTTGAATTATCCAGAAATGATATTAACATGTTATCACACCAAACCTTTTTGCTGTACATGTACATGCTGTCACTAAGAGCAGGAGCATGTACAATATAAAACTGACTGATTGGTGTGAAACAGAAAACAAGGAGTAAAATAATTATTATAGCCTGGAAGACTGAAAATTATTTACCTACCCAACTAAAGCAGCAATCTTCTAACCAAAAATCAACTTCTCAATTCAGAGACCTCAAATACATGAGAAATAAACATTTGGCTGAATCAGCGTGAGAGTGTAAGATTGGATTGGTTTGCATGAGTTTAATGTTTAATGAGTGAGACTTAAGAGCTCTGTATCATGGGTAATATATGCCAGGAGGCATAATGCTTGATGTCAGGAGCATGAACTAATTTTACAGGAAAATACCCAACGTAGGTCTATCACTTATGTTGCAAACAACTGCTCAGAACTCGTTGTTAAAAATGCAGCTCAGAAATTTGTTGCTCAAGACAGCAACAAATCATGCTATAACATTATCTGTGTTTTAATGGTTTCCAATATAAATGTAAGCTGATGCCCAAAAAAACCTGTCATCAAGCTTTATGAAGCATCAGCGGGACACTGGCCAAAGTCATTTTCTCTGGGAACAGCCTAAGATATATTGTACCAAGTGAATTAAAGAAAACATTTTACAGACATCTTATATCCAGCATCATCTGGTATTTTCTTATAACTTAAATGATAAGCATAGACTACAATACTAGCCACTTATTAATATTTTATTTGTCTGTTATCAAACATGTTGACTACAGATTTGGCAGAACTGTGGGTAGCAATGCAATGGACAAATAGGAAAAAACACAAATTGTTAAATTTTACAAATAAACTATATAGCTCTTCTTAATAACCATTTAACAAATTCAATTTAAACAGCTGTTTTGAGAAAGTGAAAACTTTAATTTTCACTAAACCATCACGCAAATTAACTAATTTTGATCATCATTTTAGCATCTGGTTTACTTCTTTGCCCCTTAAACATTACTTTTGGAACATTACTGTAAGCGAGAAATTAAGATAAAAAAAATAATCACTGATAATTCAAATAAATTGGTCAATATTTTTTTAAGATGAGGCTAAAATATGCATTCTTAACATGCTGCAAGCTAATTTTCGTTATCGCGTGTTTTATATGCATGACGCTTCATTCACAAGGCACATGTCATCATTTTAAAGTTGAAGCTACAAGTAAGTAAGCAAAACTCGTTCGCTGTACATTTTTTAGGAGAACACAAATGTATAACCCGAGTTTATTATAATAGCCTTAAGCATCGAATCCATTAGAAAATAAGAAAATATTTTTCGAACAGTATGCAGTAGGTTTGTTCTAATCTATATTCACCCGAATGGCCCCTTCTTACAACAGGAAGTTCGAATTAGTACGAAAAGCAATATCTGCCTCGATGCTCGATTTTTTATCTTTCTTCTGCATTTCCAAATTTTTCCCCAGCAAAAAACGTCGGACAATATCAATAATACGACTTCTGTGGAATGTACATGAAAAATCGGCAATAAACTACATATTCAAACGCAATTTTACAGCTGATACTTGCTTGGGCGTCGTTACGATCTAAGATCTTGACAACATTCGAAACTAATGCCTCGATTGTAGATCAATCACCTCACATTTAATATACAATATGGGTTTTTAAATGGCAGATTTTGTACTCTTGACAGCGACGTAAATTATATTTCTAGATCCATTCTTCTTCGTTAAGGGACACGTTTTCGAAAAAAAATTTGCCGGGCAAAATTGGTTGCCAATATGGTAAGCTCAAGTCTTGCTTGGGTACCCTTGGTTGAATGAACTGAAAATATATATATGACATTGTTTGTATGTTATAGCCGCCTGTTGCTTCTTTCGCAGCCACACGAACTGGTTTGGTTGAGTTGAGATATCTTGCCCGCGAAGTAGGGTAAAGATTGTGTAGCATACAACCTTAAGATGATAACAAATAAATACAAAATGATTTACTGAGAGTGGCCTACACGAGCTGTCATTTAAAGCTTATGCCTATACAATCCGTTAAATAAACTAAAACAAAAAATATAACCCTCGCGGTCAGGGGAATTTTAAAGGGATGGTGTTGAATATAAAGAACGGCGGTTAGATAAGCTCAATGAAAAATAACGTTTGAAAAACATGCAACGCCGATTGATCAGATCAAATCGTCAGTCAAATTGTCGTTTCCAAATGACAGACTCACACCACGAGAGACCCCAACCACGAAGATAAGATTGAGATTTTCAAATCAGTGACAATTTCACGGCACCGAGAGCACCTGGTCTAAGTACATGTTAGCGATTTGTACCTTTTGGTCGAGGAACGAACATGCCAGTTCCTTCAGAGCGTTAAGATCTTTCCCTTCAAAACCGTAGGTCTCGCGAGCCAGACCGCACTGCAAAGTTATTCCTCTTGACCGACGTGGACCGTCCTCAGTCATCGTTCTTCTACATACAAACCATGAAAGGACTTTCTGTTCACATCAATCACAATCAACGTAAAAAGGCGACAAATTTCGCTGGCCAAAGAGTTGCTACTGTCGCTGACTTAAAATATTTCGCGGACAATATGGGCGACAACATTGTCACGTGACAGGTGCATATTGCCCGGCAAAAAAGTGAAATGCTCGAAAATCATGAAACGTGTTTCCGGTGCCATTAACTTCCGGATTTTTTATTTGTTCCACTCACTCTGACGAAAAATAATGACATGAAGAGATTAAATATTGGCAAAAAGGAAAAAACTACCTTCGCAAAAATCAACAATCTGACTATTTATTTTGTCAACTATAAATTTTCCACGTGCAGTGGGAACACGTGCAGCGTGCGTAGCGTGATATATGATCACTCCCTTTTCGAATCTAACCTGCACACAATTTCTTCTGCCGAAATAAAAACAGTAAATTTATGATTTCAGTATTTCAGTCATTCTTGCGAAGGGTGTAGCGTCTAACAGAAACCGTGACAAAGGACGTTAGGTTAAAACAATTAACTTATGACGCAGGTTTGCTTGTCTCTCTTGATGACGTCACCACAAGCATCATTAACCGAACCATTTACGTCAGAATTGCTCTCAAAATGGAACAATACTCGGGGGGGGGGGGGGGGGGTAAAAAACTACCATCTATGTCTATTAATATGTGCATTTACGTTTACACATAAAACACGTTCCATTATATTTTAATAAACCTCCTCTGAATAAAATGAGAAAAATCAATGAATAATTATCTAAAAAGCTACTTTTGGAGGATTCCAAAATAGACCTTGCGCAAGGTGATAAGACCTGCTCCGATTAATTACATTAAACTTAGCCGCAAATCAAATGAGAATCTAATAACTTTGATAGTTTTCGATCGAAGAACGCTAGGACTTCTGAAATGTTTGATATATACAGGCTATACGGGGCTATACAAGCCAGGCAGATGTTGATCAGCTTGGTCAAATGTGCATTGTGTTGTGCTGAACTCATTACAATAAATGGCCCTTTCCCTAAATTGTGGCCGGTTCATGCCCGCGTTGGAACTCTCTATAATGGAATATACGCGGAGGCTCTGCCCGAAAGGGGTACCTTTTTCAGGTGTCAGGTATATGGAAGGTTCGGCATTTCATTAGTTGACGTATATGAAACGGTAGGAAAATCATTTCACTCTGTAATAAAGTCCCAAAAGGGCTACAAGATGCGCATTTCATGGCTGTGAAATGTTGAGAAAACGTTCTGGTTTTCAGTATTTTATATATTCAAACTCCCCTCCCCGCTCCCCACGTTCAACTTGGGAGATATATCATATTGAGGCAATCTGTGTGAAGATCTATGTATTCTAAAAGAGAACCCGGAAGGAGCTCATTATTTATTTTATACTAAGCAAACTGTAGGCTGTATTGTACTTAAGTATTTAAATAATAAAATCAGCTGAGTGGTCCCTCGCCACGTGACTAACTCTTTCACTTAAGTTTGTGACAGGTGCCGGGGATGTTCAGTAATTGTTTGGCTCAACTGATTTGACGCACACGGAAATTTTGATCCTTGAAGATAAGAGACTTTTTTTATCGCGGGTCACTTACAAAAACGGCGTGGGTGTTCGTTGTAAAATTGCGGATCGATATTAACAAGGCTTTATAGAGAGCAGACTAGCTCTAAAATGGCTACCCTGCGAGCAGAGGCCTTTCGATCTTCCTAGATAAGTCCCGACTTATCTAGGAAGATAAGTCCCGACTTATCTAGGAAGATCGAAGGGCCTCTGCTCGCAGAGTATAAAATGGCCCGCCTCCGTTGACGATTGTTTCCACACCAAGGGCATACACCGATCGATGCATCTAACAGCTTGCATTTGGAATCATTTATTTCTTTTGAAAGTCTAATAAATCGCTATCAAAGGGTGTCAGAAACTAGTTAAAACAACACGACGGATCATTCTCTCTTGGTTAAAATAAAAGGGAATCAGAGCCCCCACCGCCCACAAAACGATATTCTCGTTCCTTTGAGGGGGTGTTTTTAAATCCGATATTTTCTCGCTCTCCACAGCAATTAAGGGTAGATTTTGTCTGTCAGTTATGTCTGTTTGTGTTACTAGTACATGTATGAGAATTTTGGAAGACCTTAGATAACAATGACCTAAACCAGGTTGTGGCGTCCAGCGGTTTTAGTGAAAACAAGGGTTCAGGTGGGTTGCTCAGCCTCGCGGGCTCATAAAACCTGGTCTCGGTCATTCTTATTGAAGGATTTTCAAGTGGAATTTTAACCCTTATGTTCTCATATGTAACCCATATGTACTCGCGCTTATGGTGTTTTTAATATTCAAGATACTTTAAGTCAGGACTACTTAGCACATCCTTTGAGACCCAGGGGCAGATAGTGGGGGCGAGGGAAAGTCTAAATGGGCGGGAAAAAATTAAATGGCGCGACTATCCCTCCCATCCATTATCTGCCCCTGGGTCTCCAAGGATGTAGTTAGCACAGAACAAGAAAATAATATTTTAAGAGTGGACCATTTTTGAATCATGACGTTCCCCTAAATTTATAACTCCTGCTCGACAGACTTGATTGACAAGCTACAAGACTTGGATACTCCGGGACTGCCTGGGTGCCAGGAAAGACTTTTCATGCGCGGTTTCCTGCCTCGCTCAAGTGTTATGGTGACTATCTGTTTATAAGGTGGCTTCGGCCTCCGTAGGTCGACGAGTTGATATGTATGTCTCATCGAACAGAAAAAAACAAACCTCTTATTACGAGTCCTGATACCACATGGTACTCAGACTTCGTGATAGTACCACGACACGAATCCCCTCTTATTATACAATTTCTGCGAAATAGCTATTTTTCGTGAGATCTGCTTAAATTCTCTTTCCATATATGTATTTTATTTTATGGAGGGGAAATTTGAGCAGATTTCAGGAAGTTACGCGGTTGTTACCTGTGCTGATGCTAGCCTATAAATGACGCTTGCCCTGATCTTATATATAGCCATAAATGCTAGGCTATTGAAGCATGCCACCCTAGGGAAAAAAGCTCAAGCGTCCAGTCATTGTGAAGTGATCAAATCAAGTGTAGATTGTAACTCGTCAATTGAGTTAAAATACTACTCTAGGTCTTTAGAAGAAGATGTACTATCACTATCGTTAATGCTCTTTTTTTTTTAGTAGGGCGGGGTTAATTAGTTGCTGTTGGTCCGACGAATACTCAGACAAGGAAACTTTGTAGTGGCATTTTTCTGTTACTTCGGCTTACTGGTGTCATCTGATCATTTCGTGGATAAACTCTGGCCGGTCTAACCGAAGAGACCTTGAAATGGGGGGTACATATACAGCTGGCCATAGTGTTTTCCAACCTCATTTCAATTTTGCTGAAATTGCATTGATGTAGAAGCCTTTTTTTGTAACTGCCCATGCTTCGTTTTTGTTTGGATAATGTTGCCTGCTAGTCGACGTCTCTGTAACTTTTCCCAGAGAAATAAACTAAATGCTCTTTCACGAGAGGCTTATGTTCTTTTGTGTTTCTTACTGTTCTATGTCTTCTAGTAGCTGTGATATAATGACCGCTTCACCGGTGAAAACAGCAGACGTGCTGTCCAGACATTACTGGCCAGTTTGGGTGTGGTCGCAGCGCAAAATCCAGCCCTTCAGAGGGGGATCCATAGGATTTTGGGTGTGGTCTAAGGGCGAAATTCACCCCTTCAAACAAATAGCACATACCAGCTATTTTAGACACCAAATCCCCTCAGACACACTGAATTGCCTATTTCCCAGCAACACTTTCCTTCCAAGGACATATTATTTTTTCCAAATCTCCCAGCCAACAAAAATTTGCCTGAAGAACAGATATTTTGAGGACTGAGTTCCATTGGGTGCCCCTTACTTACTTACTTACTTACATTTTAATCCCCGTAGTGTTACAACTATACAGGATGCTAAAAGAAGAATGTCAATTAAAATACATTTTACAGGATATCGGACTGCACACTTACAAATTCACAACTGCCTAATGTACGAACATATTATAATCCAAAAGATACTAGAAAAAAACAAAAATAAATATAATGTAATATTAAAAATAAGGTTTCATGGGTCAATTAGGGTGGCAGAAGGTTCTCATGATAGGCAGGGCGTATACTTCGAAGGCTTCAGGACTGGTAGCAGTGACGGCTGTAGTAGCTAGGCAGATTGTTCCATAAAGGGATTGTGCGAGGGAAGAAGGAGTACTTGTAAGCATTGGTGTTGGTGGCGATGTGCCGGAAGGGGTGTTTTGAGCGCGTGCGAGGATCAGCGGGTCGGACGGAGCTAGGGATGGGGAGGTAGATGAGGTTGTTGATTGACTTGTAAAAGGTAGTTGCAGCAGCCAGATGTCTCCTGCACTCAAGTGTCTCCCATCCAAGGGCCTCTCTCATTTGTGTTACGCTGCTGTATCTCGAATAATCCCCAGTGACGAACCTCAGGGCGCTGCGTTGTACTGCTTCGATAGATGCAATGTGTTGCTTCTCGTAGGGGGTCCGTCAAAAGAGCCGGAAGTGACTGCGATAATCTCGCTTTTTACAACGGAAAAATGAAAGAATAAAGCTCGGGAAGCTAATGACTTAAGAAACTTGAAGTTTCATGGACCTAATCTACAAAAACATCACTCGTAGCGAAGACAGACTAGTTTAATTCTTGTCCCTCGGATATTCGTGCCCATCGTGCCGCTCTTCTAGTTACTTGGACCACTGGTAATGTGTGGGAGAGGTCGCAACCACCGGAAAGGGGGTACTCCCTCACAATGGCCTAAACCCGGAGGAGTTGAAAGGGATACCTTTTCAGGCTTCAGGTCAAGAGCCCATGATGGGCTCCTTATCAGGTATGTAAAAGGGTAGAGATTTACTTACGAGCCTTATTGAAGTATATACAAGGATAGGGTGAATCTGTCATGACCTAGCTAGCTATATAGGGCTAACAGGCTGTGCAAAAGTCAAGAAAGTTTTAAGGTGCAGTTATGAATTAGTTCATAATATTTAAACCAAAGTGCATTTGCAGCAGTTAAAACATGTTAAAAGGGATGCAGCGTTCTTTTAAACTGGGTATCTGAAAGGTGTACCATTTGTCAAATTAAGGTACATACAGGCAAAAGAAATCCGAGTACCTTTTCTGTAAAAATGGTGTATAAAAGGGCAAGGAATTGGACCTCAGTGCTGAGCCTTCCCTTCTCCCACCGAGTCACAAACTCACGAAGTCAGTTTATCGTCATTTCGAATTTGGCATTTGTTATTCGTTGACCAAGTTTTTTGCTCAAGATGGCTGAATATTGGCCTCGTGAGGAGCCTCACCCAAAAATTGAAAACAAGGGATTACCATTGTTAAAAAGAACGAATCAGGAAAGACCTCCTCCTCAGGCGCTTCGTTTTTCTCATCGTAGAAGCGAGCGCGAAACGCGAGTGACTGGTGATAAACCGCAAGGGACCATGGGAAGGGTACAGACGGCAGGCGAAGCGCCGTCTCACCCGTTGTTTCCGTCCCGCCTTCCTTTGCGCGCACATTTTCATCGAGAAGGAGAAGTCTGGGTTCAAGGCAGAATCAGGAAAGACATTACGAGCAGCTCCCACATTACCGAAGCAAAGTGCCTTATGGGAAATATAGAAAGTGGAGAGTGGGAGTCACATTTGTGAAGTTCTAATTGGATGGACAAATTAACTTTTTAAACAACAAAATTTTCCCAAACGCCAACATTCTACATTTTTATTTGAGCCGTACAATTAATTACAAGCCAAATATGATGCAAGTGCCAAGGGTAATGCAAAAAAATCAAGAGTCCTCCTACAAGAGAAATCAATCCTCTGCATCAGCTAATGTACTACAGCTGTATATACTTGGCATAAAGTTACTTCAAGAGCAATCCTTATATTTATATCTACATACTGGACTCTACTGGTGTGATAACACTAACAGGAACATTGTTTAAAACGTACAGTGCAACCTCTGTTCGAAATATGTGAGAGACATCAGGTAAAATCCCACTTGTTCTGTTTGTACAGCCAGCCAAGGCAAACGTACAAAGGGGTGAATATATGGATCGAGAAAGGGGATAATTACAAGGGCGTCAACTATATATACCGCTTCTTGTATCCAAGATGACGACCCTTACAATCAAAATCCTGGATTTGCCCTTGACTGTTTGTATTACAGCAAGTCAATACTATCAACTCTACAAAGAGACGCTCAGATTGTCAATGGGATATAATCAGGTTTGGATGAAACGCTTTCTAGTGCCCCGAATAATAATAATATTTCAAATCAATCTCATAAGGGATAACGTGAAACCTGAATCGGCATGCCGATATCAACCCATCCTAGCACCAAATTTGCAACGTCACGAAATGACAACCAAGAAAACATGGGTTATAACTTTGATAATTCTCTTCACTTAATCGTTCTTCTACATAAAATCGGTGGATGAAGCAGCATATTAGAGGCAAGATAACCCCCACAACCTTCAACACCCTATTGTTTACAGATAACACCTGATTATCGTAGTTCACCTCAATAGGTGTTGTGTAAACAAGTTAGAGTCACACTTCCCGTTTAAAACAACACATGAAAGAGTGGCACGCTCTCAACGCAATTTGTAGTGAGCGTTTAGATAAAGTCTATTTGGAAACAGCAAAACTGGATTGTTTTCCTAAGCGTCTGTGGCAGTTTTTGTTCATACTTTCCCACGAATCCATATATATTTGTGTAAATAAGTATTATTTTGCAGGAGTGAATAGTTTTTCATTTGTATTTTTCCCATCGTCTGGTTTTTGAGACATCTTCAGAACCAACATCAGTTAAATACCATAAAATACAAGTATTCCCTACTACAACCCTAGCAGAGTCCTGTGAAAACCAGCTTACAATTTTGCACACACAACGGCGCAAAATCTTTGACGCAGGACTGCAAAGTAACATAACATTCTCTTGCAAGCAGGTTGCTCCAAGTCGTGCTCGCCCAGCAGATACACGAAATGAGTAACTCTTGAGTTCAAGGAAGATCACTAATCTAAGAGGGCTATGCACTTTAAAAAGACATGTAAAATACGCTCGCATCACGTGTCGCAAGGCGTACGCCTACACTAAAACAGAGCTCTGAATAGGGTTTAAGTGAGAACACTGGTCCAGGTCTTCATTGTACGCTAAGAATTCACAGCTTTATTAACACATACCTAAGAGTTTTGTTAAATAAACTGATCATATAATTTTTTATCTAGCTGGTAAACTCAGACTCTAGCACCGCCATTTAGACCCTCCAAAGGGCCGACCATTTAACTTTTGAGGGGGGGTGGGGGTGGGGTGTGTCAGAGACATGGTTTTGGTGAGAATTTTTTTCCTAAACCTCTGAAGATAGAAGTTTTTTCCCCGGCACACAACGGTGTAAGATTTTTTCTTCCAGCATTATACACTATGAGAGACTTTTTTCACTGTAGGAATTTTCTCCCCAGGTATTCCCTTGCAAGATTTTCCCCCTCAAAATCAGTCTGCATGATATTTTTTTCTGAAATCACCCATATATCCCCCCCACTCAAAAGTCAAATGGTTGGCCGACCCCTAGCATTCCTGGGATTGGAATTCAGAATATCATTGAAGTCCAAAAGAAAACTTTTAGCCTTCTGTTAGATGTCAACCAAAGCTCACAGAAGACTTTCAAAGTGAGAAAATCTTTGGTAAGCCAAAATAGCTTCCTTCTTCCTCCTTTTTCTATCTTTATGTGGTCACTCCCTCATCGACCCATGAAAGATTTACACCAACAGGACAGTTAAAAGAAAGAAGGAATGGGGAGGAGGGGTGGGTATGAACGAGCGTGAATGAGCTAATCTGACTATCACGTTGTCAGGTTTCAGTCATCGGTAACAACAAGCGCTCAGTCTAAACCCATTTCCAGACAAACAAAACCACTGACTTTACAGTGCCAGAGTAAAAACTTGTCAAATAATTATTCCTTATTAATTTATCAATGATCTCCAAGTTTTTCCACCAGCCAAAGGTCGAGCAAAGCCACTTGAATATAAACAAACAGTTTTGAATAGGTAAACTTCCAAATCAACACATTTGTGGGAGTAGGATCCTTTGGCATGAAGAGTGCAAGTTTATGACGTCTTCTGCTTCTGTAACTTGGCTGGTAGCTTGGATTTAGCCCTACAGAGAAGTCAAGAGATATATGGAGTTTAGTAACAGTCCTCTTCCAATGTTAACTATTCAAGAACACAGAATTCAAGGTTGTTCTTCAACTGTGCTTATCCAGTCACACACCATACTAACAGTTTAGACTGTCTTAGAGGATGGCCTTGAGGAAATGGACAGCAACTAGGTAATATAGGGGATTCTTACAAAAGTTAAAGGCAAACACAAGCCATGAAGCTGGCTGGTTTTCATCCCTCGTTTCTTTAAAACATTAAGTACCAAGAGTATTGCTATTTTTCCTGGATGGCATGCTATTCCATCATAGGGTTACCACTGACAACATGGTGCCAGTACCGCTTTATAGATAAACAGCTGGGACGCATGAAGAGAGAGATAAATTGCAGCAATTAATTGTCTAAGGAAAGAACGTGACCACAAGTCTCCAACCCAGACTTCTCAGTCCTTGCACCTCCACAAGCCTTGACAATAGGTGATCACTACACTCTACATAAAGAGTGACTCGTCCAAGCCTAGACAGGACTAACCCAAGGCTGCAAATAATTGGTCTTTCTAGAAAGGACGTGTCTGACCAATGTGACAAACTGGAAAAGTTTCAAGAATACGTTAAACTGAATTTTAATTCCTTTTAGTCAATTGCAAATCTTCAGGTTCACGTTTTTGTCTAACAGTACTTTGGAGTTTGCCTTTCGATAAACAAATTTCAGTCTGACTGAGTCTAATGATCCGCTTGTCATTTGCAGCTCTGCTGACTATCATGTTACTGAAAATTTGCAGAAAAACAGGTTTAACTGCAACTGAATGACTTACTGTTCAATCACGGAACAGATTTGCGTACGAGCAATTGACATATATTCATCAACTTTTTCCTGTGAATAAAAAAAAAACATTTAATTAATGTCACAATCCCTTAACCTTTCTCCTGAATGAGATCTCCACAGTTTGACCAACAGGCACCACAATAAAACAAGATCTGGACTGCGGTGGGCAATTTCATACAAATCAGTGTATGAAATCTGTTTCCAAGCATAACGATACCATGTGTGCAACAAGCACTTGAAAAGCTCGTAGAGCAATAGACCTTTTTACCTTCTTTGTTCTGTTTAAAATCTCAATTCAGTCCATCTAACCGAATTTGCTTTTTGTCTTTCATAAATTATGTATACAAACATTCACAAATAACACAACATAAACAGTCCTCTAGCTTAACTTTAAATGGTCTGAAGTAGTCAAAAATACAACTTTGCCACCCTCTCAAGTGTTTAATTTGACATACCTGATGATCCTCATACAAGCGAGGCAGAGAAAACAGGAGAATAAAATCTAAAAAAGAACCACACACAACCAAACAAGAAGTTAAAACTCTTTACTCTACTTACAAGCGGTAGTGGCAAGAACAAAATTGAAAAAGAGGCATTTGCTTTGCAAAGGTTTCTTCCTAATAATACTCACCAATGATAATGAGGGTAAGTGCATTAAACCAGGCACCAATATATGACAGAACCCACAACAGAAGTCCAAACTGAAAGAAAGAAGCGATAGTGAACTCTCAAAATCCAGCGTGAGTTTTGAAATAATGCATCAGACGCCTAACTTAAACAATGAATGCAAGCCTGGTAAAAAAAGGATTTTGAAGGGGCTCAAACAACATTGACAATACAATACTGGTACGATCATCTAACAAAACAAGTTATTGTGAAATTCTGTAAATAGGCGCCTTTGGACACCTGAATATATGCCCAAAAATTCAACACCTCCTAAAAAGTCTCTAACATACATGTATATAAGCCCCCCAAAATTGGAATCGCCCTCACAGAGAAAAAAAATAAGAAAGTCGTACAAGGCAAGCCCAGAAATGAGTTTTGCCTTGTTCAGTTTCCATAACTATGAACTACACTAACTACACTGTAACAGCGTAGTTATATAGGATCATAAAGTGTACTATGTAATTGGGATGCTCCATGGTGTTGCAGACACCACTGTTGGTTAGCCTTGTGCTGACTAGTAAATGTAAGTTCATTCATGCCCTAGGATTTCATTTCCCAAGGAAAACAATTTTTCGTCTTCGTACCCAGAGATCATGGGAAACCATCTGTAACAAGTTTTTGGCTCAGAGCAAATTCAAGGGAACCCACCTCTTAAATGTTTTCAACTTTTGGACATCATATTTTTTTCTTGGCCCTGGAAGCCATAAACCAGTAATGTTCAATGCACTTCGGAAATGATTCAAGATGGCAAACAACAGAAAGATGATAGATGCTAATCAACGTTGACTTTCGTATATAACCCAAGTCATAACTAAGAATTGCTCTGCTAGTCAAGACTGTGTGGATTCTGTAAATTGATCCCTAAGGCTGAAAATGTCACTGGGAAACTATTTTTCAGTTCCGTTTTTTTAAAGACCAGGTAAATGACACAGTACCACAAACGATCGTTACTGTGAAATCCTAGGGCTTGTTCATTTGAAGATTTTTGCTATTCTGTTTGAAGTCAATGCCCCAAAACTATCTTAAGTAAATCTGGACATAAGTTTCCCTCCAGTTATAAGTACAGCCATATGTGACATGCACATTCCCCTTCAATAATGACGCCCCTCTAAATACAAGCTAGTGAAACTTATTTTCAGAATTCTATGGTATGGAAACTTATCAGCCAGAGGTCACAAGTGTGAATCCCACTGAAAGGCAGAAATTTTTTTGCTTGCTGCTTTGCAAAATAAACTACTGCCATCGACTCCCACTAACTCGAACCTTCAAGGGAAATTGAAAAAAGTTTGAGTTATCAAGAGTTTGAAGGAAATGACCAGAAGTAAGGAAATAAGCAAATCGATGGGAAGGAAATTAAGGCAATTAAGCAACAAAGTATACAGGAATGGACACAGAACTTGAACTGGAGTGATAAAAAAGTAAAGACAAAGAATTTACTCGGTTGTTCTGAAATAAATTAAATGTTTCAGGCTTCAGCACACGTTTTTTTTTCTCGACTTGTCACGTGCTTATAACATGGTTTGAGTTATCGAGAGTAAAATTGTATAGAAATGAGCTGAAGGGGAACAAAAATTATTTCGAGTTAACGGGAGGTTCGAGTTATCGAGGGTTCGAGTTACCGAGGGTAAAATTACAGTAAATGTAAGAAGGAAATCCAGGGGAAATCGACTTTGGCTCGAGTTAGTGCGAGGTTCGAGTTAGCGGGAGTCAACTGTAAATAAAAAGGTTACATGATCGAATCCACACACTTTACCTTGATGGAGTCAACAATATCCTCCACTAAGAAAAGCCGCTTTAACTCCTTGGTAAGCCAGTTCATCTGGTCAATGCTGACTTCCACAACTTCCACAGCCTGCAAATGAAGAGTTAACAAAAGCAAAAAAGTTTAATATTAGTTTAATAATTATTTTTCTTTTTATCGCATTTCTGCAAAGTACTTGTAACAGATAATTTGTTACCTTTTCTTTAGGAATGTCAACATCTCTCTCAAGAATTGTCCTAAAATATAGCACAAAGCATTTTTTAGTCAATGCATCTTGTAGTAGGTTGGCAGTTGATAAATTTTCACAATCTACCACCTCATAAGGCACAATTTCATGAGATTTTCCAATAGTAATAGCAATAATAACAATAATAATTTCTTGTTCTTCTATAATAGTGATAGTAACAACAACAACAGCAACAACAGAAAAATTGTTGAGGTATTTTTGTATCCCCAGGTGTCATTAGCTTTAGATCAACAAGGCAAATGAAAATAATTATGTTTGAATTCCCGTTTTTTTTTATAAAAAGACGTTGAAACAAGAATTCAAGGTATATACGTGTAGGCCCAGTGACCACAAGAAGTGCTCAAGAAGCAATATGAAAGATCATGAAAAGAGTTATCAAATCCCTGGAAATAAATTATCCGTAACTAAGGAATCTAAAAGATAGCACCACCAGAAAGAGCATATAATCCATAAAATACTGAACCTATTCAGTAAGACATAGCAGTACATTATAAGAACAAACATCCCTCTGCTTCCCTGCGATGATGGCTTGGTTCTCAAACAAGACGAAGAGGCCTTCTACCAATCCGTAAAATTTTAGCAGTTTGTATTTTTGAGTATGGAACTATGCCTTTAAAACATGAGCCTTTCAAACACTTACTTAAATGGATTATCCGTTCCTGTTTTCTGGATTGCACCCATGACAGTCATGCCAACCCTATACAGCAAGGACACAGTCAGCAATGCCATGGAGAAGAACGTCACCACACTCAGGAAAGTGTACATGGTCAGTGAAAACAGCAACACCAGACCGGTAACCACTACAATCCCAGTCTTTTTCAGACAGCGCCAGTAGATCAAGTCAATAACTAAAATAAAGTAGTAAGTAAAGTAAGGCATCTTGAATGGTATAAGGCATGTTCATACAAGCAAAAAACTTGGAACGACTAAGAAAAATCTGAACCCATTCCATTAAAAAAAAGGGCCATAGGTGACTAAAGTTCTCTTTCATAACAGAATTGATAAAGTCGGTTTCGTACCTCATTTCTGTTTCCTTTGATATATTAAAAACATCAACACTAAGCTCCAGCAAAGTGTTGATTTTCATAAAAAACTGTGTAATTAGTTTTAAATGCTGTTGTCTCAGTTTTCACAGAGCACCTTCCCCCCCTCTCCCTCCCCCAAAAAGGAAAAAATTATGAAAGTCATATGTAACAAAACTTTCAATCCAAAGGGTTTTTTAATTTTCTTAAATGCAGGGCAATTTTAAACATGCCTTTAAATACCTAATTGACATTTAGAAGTAAGGAAGAAACATTATAAAACAACATGTTAAATTTTCCAACAATGTCACTATGTCTAAACAGTAAACAGAGAAATGCATCAGAGAACACAAAATTTGCACACAATGTATACTAACATAACTAAAGAAAATATTCTTTTGTAAGATTCATGCAACATGAAAGTTTCCCATGATAGGCGCCCATGGATGACATTAGTCTTTAACTAGCTGAACACAATACAAAAATCCTTCCAAAGAACACGACTAAAAAGCTGAATATTGCAAAGAAAACATGCAGAGTACACACAGCAGCAGGTGTAAGGACTTTGAAGAATCTTGCATTCTTTTAACTTGCAAGCTTTGATTATTTTGTGTCAAAAAAATAATAATGAAATTTGTATCTGTCTGGTTGATTTGACGTTTATTAAGTGTCAGCTTATGTGAAATGACATGAAGAAAAGGGATTGAGGTTATTTTAAACGCCCCACCCGAAACTACAGCGTTTAAAACAATAAATATTCCGGCGAAGTTATAAATAATTCAGTGTGACATGATCGACAAAGCAATCATGTGAACCAAATGGATGAATGAAGAGCATTTTCTGATGAAAAAAGTAAATGAAAAAAGACATATCTGATTAAATAGGGAAGATTACATCAGTTGCAGACCCAAATATATAAAATGGCCTTTCTCAACTAAGAATTCACTAGTACCCTTTTTGATTTGATATCACCACTGGGCCACGAGGTTTTAAAATCGACATAATTATGAGATTTAACTATAACTGCCGATTCGTTTGTGGTGCTGGTTTGCTATTTAGTGAGTGAATGGTGTTGCTAATCAACTAACGAATTGGGTGCGCCCGAATATTTATTAACTCCTTGCATTTTCCGTTTGGAAGGCAGCGCCCAGCGGCCACAAAGAAAACAGTCGATAATTTCGAATAATACAGTTTTCAATCGCCGTCCATTCGTACCTACTGTAATCACAGTATATTTCTGATGGTTTCTCCAACATTTTTTTCTTCTGTCGCTATAATTTAATGGCGATTGAAAGTTTATGTTATTAGTCAAGTGAAAAACTGTGCAGGATGATTGAAGTACCGTGCTTGCTACTAAACAAGTTATCTAAACGCAACGTACAGTAACTTGTCTTCAAACTGCACAATTTGTTATTAAACTGTACTTCTCTGATCGACTCCATGTTCCTTCATCCACCGAGCAGGGCGGCTTGTTAGCTCTAGAAAATAAACAAGGAATTCATTTTGAGCGGACTGACACGAAGGAAACTAATTTGACTTTCACACACCCGAGATTGTTCGAGCCTTCCCATGACTTTCTGCTGGTTCGAGTGAGGCCAAAGCACTTTAAAATCTAAGTTTTCCAAAAACGTCTACCCAAGCAAGACAAAAAGACATAAGGTAGGTGGCAGAATAGGGGATATTCTATTGCACAAAGTACGAGCTAAACCAGCCACAAATATAAAAGTTTATGGTAAGCTTAAGTGTGCTTACAAGCTTGTAAAGTACAAGCTAACCTTTGGTAGAAGGGGTCGCTTCGTCAGGTTTTTCTTCGGTTTCTGTTCTGTCTGTTGGAAGATCTTCGACAGCTGGTGTGTCCTCTTTTTCATCGGACACGTTATCATTATTTAGAGAAGGTTCTTCTTCTTCTTTCGCTGGTTCATCGAATGGGGGCGTCGTGGACGACACATCTTGATTTTCAGTGCCCGTTGAATCGATATCCAGCAAGTTGCCTGTTTCAGGAGGAGTAGAATCCGACATAATGAAAATAAATATCCACGAAACTGTCTAGCTTATCTTCCACCAACTATACAAGCTAATTCTGAGTCACGCGGCTCAGAAGATTGAATCTTACGCAAGAAATATGATGAAAGTACGAAATTTAGCAATGATGGAGGTTCGATGTTTTCAAAAATCACACTGGCGCAATTTTTTACGAACGCGCCATATTTGGGAAGCGGATGTAAATAAGCCAATCAGAGAAGCGGTTCTTTCGGCCAAAAAAGGAAATATCAAAGTTCAAAGCTTTTGGTTTCAGAACTGCGTTCTGCTTTCTTCAACGACAACTCGAAAAGGTCCCTAATTTTTTAACTTACAAATTTTATCGCATGCTAATGGTGTTTATATACCTTTTCATCATAGTTTAGAGAGAGACCCATACACAGCAGACGCAAAACAACTTAACTAAAGAGTTCGGTTTAACTTTTACTGATTTATATAAGCCGACGATTGTTGTTGTTGTTGCTGTTGTTTTAATTTTACTTTGCTTCGTTTTGTTTTGTTTTTTGTTTTTAGGGCTTTTTTTGAAGCAGTAATCCATTCCTCTCTCTTATTGGCTACTGTCGTAACAAAATTAGCAACCCTAGTGTCACATGCTCACATGGAAGCTCCCATGCCGCATTTCACGTGCTTTCTTGTTTCCAACCTCCCTTCAAACTATGGTCCCGCTCCCTTGGGAAAATCATAACCCGGAATGGATTTTGCGTTTCTGATCTTTACAAGAATCTAAAAATGGTTTTTGAATCTGCAAGAATATAATCCACACTTGGAGCGGAATCTTCAGCTCAAATCTAAATGAGAAGGTATTTTGAATTTTGGTCTTTCTGATTTGTCCATTTTTGGGATACGGAATAATTCGGCTTTTACATCCAAAGTCTTCTGTCTGTCGGTTTTTTCTCTTTTTCACAATCAGTTTTCGGTTTTAACATCCTGGTTTTAATCATTCCCTACTAGAAGAAGCCTCTTCTACCTGTTATTCGGTCCGTATCGGCCCAAGGCAGAGGTCTCTTTTTGCATTTCACGCTTTTGGGAAACTGCCCACCTACCCCTCCCCTAAGCTAACATTTTGCCCTAAGTGGAAAGTAAGTGCTAATGTAGGCTTAGGGGAGGGGTAGGTGGGCAGTTTCCCAGAAACGTAAAATGATCCCTCTTTTTCTCGAGCCCGCCGAATTGGAATACCAGGGAAAAGAGGCGCGACCTCTAGCAGGAAAAAATGATCGTGTTTATAAGAATTTGATTTTTTTATTTCGCTTTCCATTTTTTTCTTCTGCGGTTTTGGTCGATTTATTTTTGCGGCCAGTTTCGGTGGGGTTTCTTATATGCCACAATAACCCTCCGATCCTAAATCAAGCAAAGTATGAGGCTCACCACCGATCAGTACAAACAAGCTGAAGGCGGTATAATTACTACGCTCGAAACCGGGAATTCACTTTCGAACATACGACGTAACAAATCCAGAGAATCTGACTGAGATCATGCATCTTAACATTGCGGAATATCCTAGGGAATTGCCCTCTAAAGTAAGCATTATCATGATTAAATTTAGCCGATCGGTGCCAACTTCAGTAAAATATAGTAAGATTTTAGAAAAAAATGTTCCGAAGCCAAAACATCTGGAAAATCATTTAAAACTGAAAGATATTTTCTCAACCCAATCTCATAAAAAGATACGACTACTGAACCGACTGAATATATCACGGTCATCAAAAACTCGCTGTTTCATGTGTACGGAATTCGCGAACAACGAATCTCAAAAACAAAAAAGAAAAAGGAAGAAAACTCAAAACACGTCACCAGGATAAAGAGAAAGTCACGTTTTACGGAGAAATAGAGACTCGTCAGTTGTTATCTGTAATTCAGGTTTCGTTCCACAAACGACCCAGGGATTTCACAGTTTGGGTTTTGTTGGAAGCTCGAGAGGTTTTTTTCTCGTTTTAATTTAGGCCCCCAGTAGTGATTCGATCATCCCCGTCACTTGAAATCTGGAGCACCCCCTCCCCCTTGGTAGTGCATCCATGATTCCGGGTTGGGGTAGATGTATAAAAGCCTTTCTATTAAAAGGTTAAGACTTATAGTTTTCTATTATTTTCCCTTAGCAGGAGCCATTCAGCTAAACAATGTGAAAATATGCTGAGTATATTTTCACACTCACGAAGCCTTCTCGAGCTAAGATACATTGAATTTATCTTACCTCAAAATTACTCCGTGACCTCAGTGAGTCCTGGACGAGACTGATTCGATAAACTATGCGATTGTGCCGTCCTTGCAGGAGCGCAGCATATCTAAACGGTTACATTCTCTGTTATTTTTTTAGCGGGTCTTTCGAGCAAAACTCTATAAACGACTTTTTTAACGGATGGAACGCACGGTGCAGCATTCCTCGCACGCAATAGCTATATTGCTAAACTCCCTCTCTGTTTTGAGCACTCTTCGAAAATTTGTCGCGGCAATTTTTAATATATTAGCAGCAGAATTTCCTTCTACTTGTAAAGCACTGCGCGCATTAATGGGCAAGTTTGTGTTCAAAGATTTTTTCAACTTGTCGACGAGTAGAGAAAAATATGTTGCGCTCCTGCATATTACAAGAAGTGTTGGCTATAAGCAAAGACAACGTAACGTCCAGTGAGAAGGCAAAAGCGCGCGGAAAGGATTGAAACGGGTCTTCCCGGTGCGCAATTTGCCGTTCTGTCTTTGGTTAAACCTTGAGGTGGTTAAATGAGGTCTGCGCCAAAGACTGCGCCCGCCATCCACGCTTTCGTTGCATAGTCTCTACTGAAAATGCCTATTGTTGTGTGTAACGGCTTTACTAGTGACGAGAGCGCTCTGGTCGCCGCGATTCCTTATAACTAAAAGCAGAACATGTATGGCCTGCGATGCTCGCTAAGGAGAGATAGCGCAAAGCAGAGAAGAAAAAATGAGAAAGAGAAAGGAAGGGAAAGGTTTCCCTCCTTAACTTAACAGCATGTTCCCCCGGAGGCCTACTTGCTAGCCTACGACCAAGCTCTCCTGAGGTTCCCGGGGTACGGGGGTGAGGGAGGGCAGAGGACCCCAGGGGAGCTTGCTCGCAGGATACTTACTTGCAGGCTATACAGATATAGCTTTACTAGTGTTCTTAGATGTTCTCGTTCAGACGCGAGCCTTGCGCAAAGAACGCGAAAGGTTTCTACAACCTCGTCTCCAAGGCTTTCCCCTTACATTAGCGACGACGACGGCGACGGCAACGAGAATGGCCAAAAAGTAATAGGTTTAGATTAGCAAAACAACAACTTTGCACGTGCATCACGCTTTTCTGTACATTTCTTTGCCTACGACGTGAAACTTCATAGTTTCAAGTTTTGTGGAGGACGTGAAGACAAGACAGCAATTTTCCTTTTTTTTTCCCCTGAACTTTAATACAGTCCTTTAGAATTCAACTCGAGAAAATTTCACCAGTATTTGCCGAATTGAACGAGATGGAAAAAGCTCGGTAAAGTTTGAAGCAGCACGAATTTGTTTTTGTGAGGTTTTTGTAGACGTCGCCCTCGGTCCCTTAAAGAAAATGTGACGGATGCTTTTCAATTAATTTCTAAGGGAAAAACCCTGCCAGGAAGAGGTGGAGGTTTCGAGCGTACAGAAAACAAAACCAAACATAAATTTAATATAAGAACTGTAGTGTTTGTACTACTGTTTTAAAAAACGAATCAGGACTTTTAATACATATATAGATACATTTTTTGGAAATGAGTGTAAGTGAGAAACGCTTTACATTTCTTGATTGCGCGATTTGTGCATTCATAGTCATGATGACCCTTTTCTAGTTTTACGCTGTTTTAAACGATATGCCAATCAACTCATTGCAGTCCAACTTGAATATGATTACTTGCCAATAATCAAAGTCTGGTTTGAAAATTCAGTTTCACCAATTCATGCTGTCTTAGATCAGATCAGTGACTTGCTTTGATTTTCAGAATGAGATGTTAATCTCAGGCCCTCCCAGGAAACTGCGCTTCAGCGTTACTTTTGTTTGTTTTTCTTCGCGTAATTAAAGATCCACAATCTCCCGTCCTTGATACCCCTCGTGCATTCTCGCCGTAACTACTGTTGCCCTGTTCGTAAGTTCTTCTACGCTCGGCCTCGATTCGGGATCACCTCTTAGGCATTCGTTTATCGTCGTTTTTAAGTCATCAGAGAAGCAGGCATTGATCTCTGGAGGTAGTCTCCCTTCCATTATATTTGCTAACGCGGTGAACATGTCTGTGCCTTGGATTTTGTAAGCGGGTTCCATTGCCGCAAGCTCATAAAGGACGCACCCAAGTAGCCATACTTGACTTGCAGGGCTAAATTGTTGCCCCTTCAAAACTTCCGGCGGGGAATATAGTCCGGTGTTACTATCCCCCATAGCCATTGCGTTCATGTTATCCTGTGCAGAGGCCATGTATAGCAAACCGCTGTCCAGTTTCAAGGCTCCGCTTTCATCAAAAGAAATCCGTTCGGTAGGTTTTGAAGTCTCGTAGATAATTCCTTTCTCGTTGAGATATTTAACAGCGGAGCACAGCCCACTAAAAGCTTTCCATATTAAGTATTCAGGCAAAAGCCTCCGTAGTTCTCTCTGCTCTGTAAGGACATCCACAAGCGCAACTGGGGGGTATTCAAAGACGATTATTTCGGTTCCGCCCTGGTTGAACTGCACTAGATTATGAGTAATATTTGGATGGCTTACCCCCTTCCAAGCTTCCATGATCGACTTGACTCGCTCATCAGCAAGACACGGAGGAACGCACTTCAGTAAAACCTCAGACATGTCCAATAGACACTTAGCAGGGTACACACAATGCGTCAAATGTTCTGAGTTCAAGTTATTTCGATTGACGTAAAAATCGTCAACTGAGAGCTGATTGGCTAAAAAGTTAACCATTGTCTGCGGAATTGGCAGATCGACGATGCGCGCCAATCGCTTGAGACCAACCGACTGTAAAATGAACGTGCGACAGTGCTGCTGCAACGATCCCGGTTGTGCGTCTTGGGCAGCGAACGCGCCATCGGGGTTCAATATATTGAACTTTGCTTCTTCAGTGGATTGGTCTTGAAGGCGCGTTCTATTCGCCATGTTCTTTTAGAGCGCTACAGAGCTACTTTGCTCGCGCTTCAATTGGAGCTTACATTAGTTCAGTAATTGTATTGTGCGTCATAATGTAATGACTTTAAGTGACAGATAGTAATTACATAATTAGAATTGATTCAAACTGCAAACATGTACATTGCAACTTCAACTTCAACTTCAACTTTATTCATTCATTCACACATACAATTTCACGATAGCTTCCACACGCGTAAAGAGGAGCCTAATCGAGGCGGGGGAAGGGACACACAAATTTAAAGAAAGAAAATAAAGAAAAGAAATATTTTACAAACAGTACCACTTGGCGTAAAATAAGACATATAATATGAATTAAGCTATTGAAATTACATGTGAACCAGTTAAATTTAATTTGATGCATGATTTTGGTGATTTCAAGGTCGCCATCAGATTTAGATAAAATTTGAAAGAGCTTTTTCCTTATCTTTTTTCGAAAGGTAGATTTTGGTAAGTTTCTCATATCTGAGGGTAAAGAATTCCACATTTTGGTCCAACTCTTAGAAAAGAACTACGCATTTTTTCAAGCTTTGAGTGTGCATCCAGTTCAAGAAGAATTTCTAATTCCTTTGAATTTTTTTTCATTCTCCTACAAGTCCCTAAACTAAGTTGAGCTAGTTGAACTTTAATAGCAGAGCTCTCGCGCGTGCGAAATAAGCGCGCGCAGCGCTGCGCCGGTTGTTTTCAGTCGTACATAAACATCGCATACAGGATTATCAAAATCCCACGCGTAAATATCACTCGCTTTTAATGACTACACATAAGAAAACAATAAACAGTTTTATAAATAAAGGGAAATAAAACCTAAACATAACAAGTTCTCTAGCACGTTGAAGCGTGTGCAAATTTGGTGTTTGTCAAAAGTGAGAACCGTCCGGCTGGCCGAAAAGGTGATTTTGGGAATTTTTTTATCGTTTTCACTAAAAGCCCATAATTACTACCCTGCATATCACATAGGACCAGATGTTTCTAACTTAAAAGTCCCGGCATTACGGAATTCTCTTCATGAAAACGTTTTATAATGTGGTCAATGCTATAATTTGTTTTGCAAAGGAAGCGCGTGCTTCGATCGTCTTGGATATTGAATGAGCGCAATTTCTCTTGCAAAATTGTGAAAAACTGCAAAATTACAGGTTTAAATAGGGCAAAAAAGAACAAATGCCGTCCGAGGTCTGTATGATAAAAAAACAGCGCCTCATAGTACTGTTTGCCTCAGACGTGATGAAAAAAGTATATTTAAAAGCTGATTTACATGCCACCAGTTTTGTCGCCAAGATTTACTTGTAAAGTAAAGTTGTCGAACAAAAAAAAACCGGCCTGATTCTTAAATTTTGCCCTCCCTTTTAGACAGAGGAATACAACGTGTAAATTGGCTGCCACCGAGGACTATATCGTGTGTTTCATAAAATTATATTTCGGGGCTGTCCAATTATCCATAGTCTCTCCAACGGAGTGTGGTTGGAGAGACTATGATATAACCTTATAAAATTTAGGTGGTGGGCGACTGGGTTATTTTGTTGGGAAGAATTTGTTTTCCAGGCCTAATCTACTGTGATCGAACATGATTGCTATTTTGGATGTACATATAAGACTATTAACTCGATGTAAAATTTGTTTCACTCTTAGACTGTCAAATTATTTTTCTCAAGAGCCATAATAGAACTATTATGGCTCTTGTTTTTCTCTAAAATCACTTAGCCTTTGCCTCAAAAGTCACATGAATGTGCCCTGAAGTTAACTGATTTGTGGATTACTAGTTTATTGTTTGATTTACATTATAAACTTATTAAGAGGGCTTTGCTTTTAGCCCTGGCTAAATCTATATCATCCTCTGAGACCCAGGGACAGTCAGTCCGGTCGGGAGAAAAGGCGGGACGAAAGTTTTCAAGTACGGGCGAAAGAGCCCCTGGCTACCGACTCTCACCAAACTATTTCCAAAAATTCAAGCGGACGCCGCCTCCTGATTGGGTACAAAAAATGCTTTGTACGATTGTGCCCAATCGGCGAACAGTTTCTCCTGAGTTCTTTTCGTGAGTTCGTACACGCTCCGCCACTTCTAAGGCTATGCGTACCAATGGCAGAAATATCAGGTACAATATCTTTAAAAGCCTCTAGCACCAATTCTCTTAAGCGTGAATAGCTTAAACATTTAGATTTAGGCTTATAACCACATTTAGTTTTGGAAAGCTGGCAAAACAAAGGGCTATCGCGGGAAAGCCCAGCTCTTCCTAAATAACGGCTCATCATAGCAACCGGACAAGTTGCTTTCCCAGAAGAAGCTACAACAATATCCAAGCTCCATCCCTATGCTGATCAGTTTCACTAGATTGAATGAGTAACTTTAACATGTAATTTTCGATCTTAACATCGGATCGAACAAGCTTAGCAAGCTCATTAAATCTAAGAAAGGCAGCTAAAGCTAGCAAGCAAATAACAACCGAACGAGTATTATACAAAGAGGCCATCGAGTCCGCCTTGCAGGCAACTAACTGCTCTAACTGGGAGACTGTGATAGGCTCCTTCTTGGTTATTTGATGGGCCAGCAAACGCTCCTAACCGGCAAGAAAACTCTTCACGAACAGATGTTCAGAAGGAGACGGCTCGACACCCAACTGGTGAAACCAGGCAATGCTATGAACTGTTGACTCCAAGGGAAATGCTGTCTTCGCCTCAGTCATTAAATGACGCAAATAAATAGAAAATTGAAATGGAGAAGCCGGGAAAACTTTCAAGCCATGTTCTCGTGCCCAAGACCTCCATCTGTTGTAAGAAGAAAAATACCTGGAGGAAGTACTGGGTGCTCTGCTAGCCAACGCAACATCTGGGAGAGAACTTGCAAGGGATTGTAAAACACCAGATCCTAAGGAACTGCAGCCCGAAGATCCGACCACATAGTAGACCTGAAAACATCTACAAAATAAAAGGAGAAACAACACACACAAACACAATAAAAAGTCAACAAAAAACAAAAATTACCGCTGGAACAGCAAGACCAAGATGAAAGACAAAACCAGTATGCCCGAATATATACCCCCACTAATTACCCACATACCAGCGCATGTACTTAAACAAACATAAGATACCGATGAGAGCATATTTTCCTGCTAATTGCCAAGTCAAACGAAGGAAAATAGTATTACATCCAGGGGTCTTACCAAAAAAGGGTTCTTACAGCAAGGAGTCTTGTTGGCAAGCTGACTCTCCATGGCGTTTCACTCCGTGAACGGGCTCAATCTTTGCGTACTACTACTACGTACTACTCATGTTTGAAGTCCTAGTGTTACTGATAACAAGTAGCCATTACGACGATGACCACAGTTCCTTTGAAAGCGACCACACTTACGTTTTAGCAAAATATCAGCAGCAATGCCAAATGAACGCCGCCATTTTTGGACTGAAGTCAATCTCAGTACTCCTACCGAAGAATTTCAAACGTAAATTTCTTCACTCAGCTAGGGATGAAATATACCACAAATGGTGTGTCAACTTTCAATCCTCTTATCTTAGAGCTTGAAATTTTTAAGGCTTGGGATGTTAACCCAAATCCTGGACCAAGCGACAACAAGAAGGACAAGATAAACGAACTGTGCCCTCGGGTATCTTTTCCAGGAAATGGTCTTAAACTAGGACAGTGGAACGTAAGTGATTTAACGGACTCTAAGCTGGAGCAAATAAGGTTACTACTAACCGCGAATCAACATGAAATTGATGTACTTTTTCTAATCGAAACCTTCCTTGAGCCAAACAAGCTCGGCTGCGTTCTACAAATACCTGGCTATACGTTTTTCAGAAAAGACCGACAAGGATCGAAGAAAGGCGGTGGAATTCTTGCTTATGTCGCTGACAGACTTAAGGTCGAAAGAATCACAAGCCTGGAAGAAAACGAACTTGAAAGCGTTTGGTTACAAATCCATCCGTACAAATCAAATCGTCCGATACCCACAGAAGCTGTTTCCCGTCCGCCTTCATCAACTGCGGACACGGATACCAGACTAGAGCTTAACATCGAAGCGGCGTATTTAAGGAACCAAGAATTACATGTTTTTGGAGACTTTAACATGAACTTCTTTGACCCTGCATATAAAAAACATCGATAAGCGAAAGCCTTGAGAAGCTTAAATTTGAGTCAACTCGTAAATGAAGTTACACGTCCTGTGAGCTCCACATGTCTCGACCACACCTATACACACCCGGGTTTCATTGCTGATATTTCTGTACCAAACATGGTCTTTAGGACCATCTACCGGTATTTATTAGACGAAAATATTCTTGAAAGCAGAAAAATCAAATTCACAGTACCATCGAATATCGTGACTTAAAGAACTTGAATACTGATGAATTACTACAAGATCTGCAATGCCCTCATGTGATGCTGCCTTTGTTTTCGATGATATAAATGATGTTTTGAGTTCAATAGAAACAATGCTTAATGATGTTCTACACCGACGAATTCCACTTAAATCCAAACGTGTCAAGAGACTCAACCAACACTGTCTGGATGACAAAGGAGATCCTTCATTCTATGAAAACAAGGGACAGATTGTTAAAAAAGGCGCGGAATTCGAATTTGCCTGAGGATTGGTCACGATTCACGCATGCGAAACGTCAAAGCACAAATGTTCTTAGAAAAAAAAAAGAGAAGTTTTTTTCGTGAAAAAATCGACGAGAACAAAGGAAACCCGAAAGGTGTCTGGAAAGCTCTGAAATCGTTAGGCGGGACAAGTAAACCTCGAGTTCGTATCAACGAAATAACTACAGAAAATGAAGTTGTCAGCGACGAATCCGTCGTTGCAAACGAGCTAAACGAGTACTTTGTTAACATCCTAGAACAAATAGGTAATAACAACGATGCTGGCGTAGATTTTGAAACACAAAGCTGAAAAACTTTGTTCACTCAAGATTAAACGTAGATACGGTTTACAACATTCCTCTATTAACGATTAAGCAAACCATTGCCATTATAGATAAAATATCTAGTAACAAGGCCTCTGGGTACGATGGCCTAAGCGTACGTGTACTCAAGAAAATTAAACCGGTGTTTGAAAACACAAAGGCCTTTATGCAAATTACTTAATCTTTTAATATCAACACACAGTTTTCCTAACCACTGGAAAATAGCTAAAGTCACACCACTGCACAATGGTGGAGCACGAAATGATAGCAACAATTATCGCCCAATATCGGTTTTACCTATCCTTTCGAAAATTCTCGAAAAGCATGTGGCCAGCTCTCCATCTGTTTTCTTACGCGATAATAACTTATTATACGAGCTGCAATCAGCCTTTAGTTCAGGACACTCAACTGATACAGCCTTGATCAGACTCACGGATCGGATTCTTAAAAACATGGATAATGACGAAGTGACCGGTCTGGTTTTTATAAATTTCCGAAAAGCTTTTGATGTGATTGATCACGAACTTCTTATAAGACTCGTGGTTTCTTTCAGGTCTCCTCGCCATTTACTTTTTCTTTAATCTCATTATTCCAACCTTAAATTGTAAAATTTTGTATATATGGAAAATAAAGAATGAATGAATGAAAAAAGTTGTCCATCTACGGTGCTACCCCTTCTTCTGTTGCCTGGTTCAAATCCTACTTGTCTGAGAGGAAGCAGTTTATTTCGTTAGGAAAAACTACGTCTAAACAGTTGACGGTAAACAAGGTGTGCCCCAAGGGTCAATCCTAGGTCCGGTGCTCTTCCTTTTGTTCGTCAACGATATGCCCCTCCACGTCCAAAAGTCAACTATGGACAATTATACAGATGACACCACCTTATCGGTGAGTTTCAAACTAGAAAACCCTGCCATTACTAAATCAATCTTTGTCACAGGACCTGAGTGAAGAAGAGAGATGGGCTAGAGAGAACAAAATGTATATGAATATGCAAAAAACTAAAGCTTTGTTGGTAACGGAGAAGCGCCTTCGAAAGCGCATGGTCCAAGATACAGGAAAACTGGAAGTAAAAACGGATAACGCAGAAATTGAAGAAGTCGCAAACCATACACTTCTTGGTATGATCATTGATGAACATCTACCTTAAGAAGTGTACGTCGATAAACGCTGCATCAAACTTTCGAAGCGACTCGGCCTTTTACGCCATATTAGCCCCTACTTAAAGAAAAACCAGAGGATAATCTAATGTAGTTTAACGCAGTAATTTAGCCTCTTATGAGGTATGCAAGCACAGTATGGACTTCGTGCAACAAAGAGGTAATTGAGAGAGTTCTCCGTATGCAGCAACGGGCCGCACGTATTATTCTTGAAGCACAACGCACAAGTCGAACAGTAACATTATTTTACAACCTAAGCTGGATCCCCTTTTAAAATGAAGCGTATATTAAACGTTGTGAACTAGTAGTCAAGCCATATCGTGAAAACATTGTGCACTCTGGGGTAAAAGCACCAAATTTGGCATAGTAATAGTACTTGGGCTGCTGAACAATATTAGCTATGGACCCCAGTCAGGGGGGACATTTTGTACTCAGAGGGTGGGGTGGTTGCAGTTTCCAATTTAACTGCCGTTATTGAAAAGAAAGCTGCTATATCAATAGGGAATGCTGTCCTAGGGAAGTTTAACAAGGTCTGTTTAATCCAACTTTCTAGGTGGGGTGGGGGGGGGGAGGTTTCAACACAGCTTAGGGGGAGGGGTAGGAGTATCTCTATTTGCATGTTTGTATGAGTTTATGTTGTGAGGAAGAATACAATGACCTTTCCTGAATTCTGGGATAATTTTAAATCATTTAGCAATTAGTTTCTCCTCTGAACTTATTCTCTATCTCCATGGTAGTGGAGATGGTGGTGGTGGTGTCTATGGGGCGGGGGATGGGTGGGTTTTTCCCGGTGTAGTAAGCGCATGTTTCTTATATTATCAGTTAATCAACCTTCGGAAATAAACTAGATGACTTAAGGCACTTTTTTTAGGCTATTTAATCACCTTATCATCGTTACATCATTTATAAGAGGGTAGTAGGGGGGGGGGGGGGGGGGGTGTCCCGGTCCCGTTTCACGTGTAAATTTTGACACATTTCACGTATCACATGCGTTATAAACCATTTTTCACGATCCACGAATTTAGTCATCAGCCGAAACCGGAAACCGCGCATGAAAAGCCCCTCGCACCCAGGGTACCCGTTACTCAAAGGGGTAAAGAACCGAAAACCACAGTCATCATGGATCACACTTTGCAGTTCAGTAAACGATGGCATCTTCTTTTCTTATCAGCAAGTCGGCAAGGTGATCTTAAAAGGTGTTAACGAGCACTCGAAACCATCGTCTCATTGACAAATACAATCTATTGGTACGAAACTACCTCTCTATGCGACAAGGAGATAAGTAAAACTTTTCCGGAGCGAGTGCGAATTTATCTTAACAGTAAATTTAAAATCACATTTCTGTCAAGATCAGTAGAAGCTCCTCGGTCTTCTTCTGAGTTCCTTTCGTGTCATTGTATTCCAACTGAACTCTCTCTTCAACGCGTAATTCTTTTGGGACATGTTTAAGGGAAGTGTTCCCGCAGAATCCTTTGTAGTGCATTGCATCGCTTTTCCATGCCCAGTAGCCCATTGTCGCATTACGCTTTGGTCACGTTTCGCACCCAGGGTATCATCTTTGCTAGGCAACACCCTTGGTGTGCTGATATAGTGGAGAAGTTCTCGAGGTTTCTTCCCTTTTGTGCAAATAGCCGGAACTTTTTTGGCATCATTGACTCTTTGACTCCGGTTTGTGTGGTCAGACACTAGGATAACAAATCTCTCAAGCACCGGGGCATAGTGTCTTGAACACCCTTCAAAGTTTCCTAAGAGATGTAAAAAGTTCAGTGGCTTCTCCATAAGGCAGCCTTGTGGCCCAGGCGGTTTTCTCGTCCTAAGAAAGGGGACGTCTGATTGCATTTTGTGATTGCGTAATAAAAGTACAACATCACTCAAGAGCCCTTATGATTGCTGTGCCATGTAAAGAATCAGTTGCAGGAGGAAGAACTGGGGTTATGGTGGATTTCATCGGCACCAGGAGACTTACATAAATTTGAAGTGGATTCTCACGATGAATCTTCGCGACGTCGAATCACAAATTTTAATAAGCTATAAAGAGCAGCTCGATTCTGTACGATTTTGCTGGACTGTGTCTCAATACTAGCTCCATCGGTCCAGGGTGATCTCAATTATACTTTTTCAAAACTAAGAGACGTGAGGCTTGTTCACTATCAGTGTTTCTTTCTGTGGCGTTCTTCTAAACAATTGCATGGTATTCACTTAAGGCAAGAAAGACTTCGAGAATATCTCTATATGGCGTTAAATCCACACATTGCTGTTATCAAATGTGACAAAGATTTGTGTTGTGAACTTGCTGTGAAACATCACAGCAAATATAGCACTGCTCCAGTCTCAGCAGACATCTGCTGTCATATAACTGTTATCAGACGTCTGATTTTGTATGTTATGTTATATAACTGTTATCAGACGTCTGATGTTATATGTTATGTAATAAAACTGTCATCAGACGTCTGATAACAGTTATCTGACATCAGCCGTCTGATGTCACATAACTGTTATGAGACGTTATGTAACATAACATATAAAATCAGACATCAGAAGTGTGATGACAGTTATACGACAGCAGATGTCTGCTGTCATATAACTGTTATCACAGTTAACAGACGTTAAAAGTTATAACATAACTGTTATACAACTGTTATATACTGTTATATAACAGTATATATAACAGTTTAACTGTTATATATGACAGTTATATAACAGTTATATAACAGTATATATAACTGTTATACAGTTATATATACTGTTATATAACTGTTGTATAACTGTTATATAACTGTTATATAACAGTTATATAACTGTTATATAACAGTTATATAACTGTAATATAACAGTTAACATATATGACAGCAGACATCTGCTGTCATATAACTGTTATCAGACGTCTGACATCATGTAACCGTTATCAGACGTCGGAGGTTAGATATCCTTTTCTCCTCAACTCGGCACTTTTATTTTTGATAATTGTAAAGATGACAATAGAGTGTGAGAGAGATCAATATATTATTGAAAACAAGAGAAAACCAAAGGTTACGGAGTGAGGGCGACAACGATAGAAGATGAGAACGCTGTTACTCCAACGCTGTGCTTCGCACAAGTTTCACTTGATAGATGTTCCAAACACGTGTGATCAGATTCTAAGTGACCAGAGAAGATCCAGATGCGAGTGATCAAATTGCTTTCTGTGAATTCCATTCATCCTTATAAGTGGAAGTCCAAACGAATGCCGGCTACATACCTGCGATGCATGCATAATAATAACCTGAAGATGAAAATTGTGGGCTACTCTTGTCGCCCGCAATGAAAGTGGTTAATAACTCCCCGTTGCATGTCGTTGAAGGTCTCTGTAAGTGTCTCATGTTTTATTTTTGCGGTAGTTTGGCTGAGCAATTAAATTCCCAAAAAGTGCAATTCACTTCAATCAAAGTGTAAAAATGAAACATCTTATCTTTCCAAGGGTGAAAAACGGCATACTGTCTCTCACAAACGAGAGAGCAAAAAGACCGGCCATTCCAGTCTGCCATGCAGAATATCCTTGAGTAGCCTGACCTTTTGTTTCTTCCGTGTGCAGTCTTGTTTGTTCCATCAGGAGGTGTCTCAAAAATATTAATGAAGTGTTTTGATGTGTCAGGGGGTGCATGTATAATATGTAATGCTTTAACTCAAATTAATTCCGCCCTTCAAAACTCAACCTGCTTCTACGTGGCTTTCCCTTGTGACAAGAATCACTTACACACTCTTTTAAAATAATTTTAGAAAATCTCTCAGAAAAGTAAGTAACAGGTATTTGATAGGGTTACCTTGCACTACTTTGAAGAAAATGGGAATGCAAACGTTTTTTAGGCCGCTTTCTTCCCGTTTTTGAGTCTTTTCCGGACCAAAACAAAAAGGCCATGACCCCTCCCCCCCAAGGGCACAACGTGCCTCCCCCCGTGCATATTTGAGTGAGGTCCATAGCTAAAAATATTTAGTGCAACTAGTACTATCACTGTGCCGAGTTTGATGCATTTACCCCAAAGTGCACAATTTAGCTATTTTTTTTACACTATATGGCTGGACTATAGGGATCACTGGGATTATTAGGGATGACAAGGGATGACGAAAGATTACTAAGGATAACTGAAATGACTACGGATGACTAGGATGACTTTGGATGACAAGGCATGACCAGGGGTGACTGGGATGACTAGGGATGACCAGGGATGACTAGGGATGACTAGGGATGAGTGGGATGACTGGAAATGGAATGGGATGACTAAGGATTACTAGGGATGATGGGATGACTAGGGATGAGTGGGGATGACTGGGATGACTAGCAATGACTCAAATTACTATTAATGCCTAAGGATGACAACAGATGACTAGGGATGACTATGGGTGACTGGGATGACTAGGGATGACAAGGGATGACCGGGATGTTTAGAGATGACTGGGATGACTAGGGATGAGTGGGATGACTAAGAATGACTAGGGATGGCTGGGATGGCTAGGGATAACTAAGGATGACAAGGGATGACTGGGGTGACTAGGGATGACTAGGGATAACTATGATGACTGGGGATGATTACGGATGACTGGGATGTCTACGGATGACTGGGATGGCTAGGGAAGAGTAGGGATGAGTAGGGATGACTGGGATGACTAGGGATGACTAGGGATGACTAGGGATGACTGGGATGACTAGGGATGACTAGGGATGACTGGGATGACTTGGGATGAGTAGGGATGACTAGGGATGACTGGGATGACTAGGGATGGCTAGGGATGGCTAGGGATGACTAGGGATGACTGGGATGACTAGGGATGAACAGGGATGACTACTGATTTCGGAGATTACTACCAATGACCAAGGATGACTGGGAGGTCTATGCATGGCTGGGGTGGCTAGGAAAGACTAGGGATCAGTGGGGATGAGTGGGAGGACTAGGGATGCCTAGGCATCAGTGGTATGACTAGGGATGACTAGGAATGACTAGGGATGCCTAGGCATGACTGGTATGACTAGGGATGACTAGGGATGACTAGGGATTACTGTGATTACTGGGATGACTAGGGATGACTAGGAATGACTAGGGATGACTGTAGACTGCGAGCAGTCTCTCTTTTTCTTCAGATTTAGTAAGAGCAATGCACGCGCGCGGGAGCGGCGAAGCCGTGAGACGCGCGAAACGAGGGCGGCAGCCCGTGAAGAAAAAAGAGCGACTGCCCTGTTAGCCAGAGCCATGGAATTAAGCGTTGGCCTCAGAACGCAAAATACGATTGGCTTATTTGTGAAGCGTTGACAACAAACGGTCAACAATCGAAACCATTGACAAGTTGATGATGTCTGAAGCACTGCAGGAAAGTTTGTCACGTTTGCCGAAAAAAAAAACATCAGATACGGAGCAAAGAGAAGCATAAGAAGGTCTCATCTCTCCGGGTACGTGACGTGATCTCGCAATTAAGTGCTCAAAGCCTCTCTTCACTGTCAAGGAACGCTTTAGTTCCAAAACGGTAGTCTTACTTTAGAACTTAAAACAGAAAGTAGCATAGACTGGAAGACTCTTAGACTGTTTGTTTTATAAAGCTTAAACAATAGTAATCACAGGTAGCCCAAGCTCACTATGAGAGCCCTGAACAACATTATCCTACTTAGCTAATTAATTATTCATACAGCGAGAAAATTATAAGACGTTGTATGGAGAAATATTCTTTGCTCACTAAATTAGCAAAATGTACATTGAATATCGCTTTGAAGCTTACCTTTAGCGTCTTCTTGTTTTTCTTTTTATTCTGACTGCATTTCACACCTCCTAGGCACTGTTTAAGGCCTTTTTTAGAGCGACAGTTTTTCACCCAGATGACAGTAGAGAGAAGAGAAGAGAAGGTTGGCAAACCTCTCTTGACCGGCTCCGCTCTCGGCCGCGATAAATTCCGTGACATTTGCGACATGGAGACAATTCCGCCAGAAACAGATGTCCTGATAAATAACGCACATTTTCCATCATTCACATCGCCAAAATTCCCATTTCGAAGGTCCTAAATCGCCAACGAAGTGGGCAATACACGGCTGAGGTGAGGCGTGTCGAGAGCAGACCCGCAACGGACTCCAACCGTCACGTCGACAATTCAAACCGACGCGGGCTGGCAGGGTCAAATTGTTCAACCGTCAAAGGACAATTAGAGCATTTAGCCTACTGGGCACAGTAACTGATTTTTCACTTCTCACATTGCACTCCGGGGTCGCGGAAGTCAAGCATCGCGTGTGATAGTGACATGTAATATCAAAACATGTCGCGTTGTTAATGTTTTGATCCGACAGTTTTGCCAGCTAGTCTAGTTCAAATCAAATAAAAGAGTGAAACGGTTTCAACGGCTTCACTTGCTGCAAAGAGCTACGAATACGATGATTCTTTATGATGCTTTCCAAGCTAAAGCACTTAAATGAAAATTCGGTTGACGATTGTTTTGTGTCTAAAAAGAAATGTGGCCTTGGCTATTCTCTTGATGCAAAGTTCTGGTAAGAAAAAATAATACCCTGGATTCGCCTTGATTTATCTTCAATTCTTAAAGTTGACTACGTAATACTTTTCTTGTTAGGGTCTGTCGTAATTTTGAAATTCACTGCCACTTGTTGAAAAAGGGAGGAAAAATAGCTAACAACTGTTTACAGCCGTAGTAACTCTTATTGCAAATTTTTTTTCTAAATCATACATAAAAAACCATTGTCAAACGCTTTTTAAAAAGAAGAGTACAGATCAAAACATTAACAACGCGACATGTTTTGATATTACATGTCACTATCACACGCGATGCTTGACTTCCGCGACCCCGGAGTGCAATGTGAGAAGTGAAAAATCAGTTACTGTGCCCAGTAGGCTAAATGCTCTAATTGTCCTTTAACGGTTGAACAATTTGACCCTGCCAGCCCGCGTCGGTTTGAATTGTCGACGTGACGGTTGGAGTCCGTTGCGGGTCTGCTCTCGACACGCCTCACCTCAGCCGTGTATTGCCCACTTCGTTGGCGATTTAGGACCTTCGAAATGGGAATTTTGGCGATGTGAATGATGGAAAATGTGCGTTATTTATCAGGACATCTGTTTCTGGCGGAATTGTCTCCATGTCGCAAATGTCACGGAATTTATCGCGGCCGAGAGCGGAGCCGGTCAAGAGAGGTTTGCCAACCTTCTCTTCTCTTCTCTCTACTGTCATCTGGGTGAAAAACTGTCGCTCTAAAAAAGGCCTTAAACAGTGCCTAGGAGGTGTGAAATGCAGTCAGAATAAAAAGAAAAACAAGAAGACGCTAAAGGTAAGCTTCAAAGCGATATTCAATGTACATTTTGCTAATTTAGTGAGCAAAGAATATTTCTCCATACAACGTCTTATAATTTTCTCGCTGTATGAATAATTAATTAGCTAAGTAGGATAATGTTGTTCAGGGCTCTCATAGTGAGCTTGGGCTACCTGTGTAGTAATTACCAACGGATGACCTACAGGACATCGCGCTATAGAACAAAGATTCTCAAGAAAGAAAGAAAAAACAAAAAAACAAATCGGCGAACAAAGAATGATCTTGAGTGACTTGCAGCGTTGGCTTAGCTTTAGTTAAGCTACAATTAGGATATGTAGAACACTGTCCCGTGAAAATTCAATATCCTGCAAACAAGAACTAGGCCACGGGTGATCTCATTCAAAACATAAAGCACAGGAAATGAATTATTAATATAAGAGAAATAGACCAGCTTCATGACCTCTAAATGTGAGACCAGCGGCCAAAATTAAGATTTGCTCAGTCATTTACCTTAGAATCGACTGTAACTCTATCCACTGCATAAGCTGCACTTTAAAAAGAAAAGTAGAAAAACATCTATTGTTCAAGCAAACTCTAAGGTCACGTTTCTCTTGCAACAGATGCCTAGGAATGACTATGGGTGACTGGGATGACTAGGGATGAAAAGGGATGACCGGGATGTTTAGAGATGACTGGGATGACTAGGGATGAGTGGGATGACTAGGAATGACTAGGGATGACTAGAATGACTAAGAATGACTAGGGATGACTGGGACGACTAGGGATTACTAGGGATGTCTGGGAAGCCTAGGGGTGACTAGGAATGACTAGGGATTACTAGGGATGACTAGGGATGACTAAAAATGATTGGGGATGACTAGGGATGACTAGGGATTACTAGCAATGACTAAGGATGACTGTGGATGACTAGCGATGACTAGGGATGACTGGTATGACTAGGGATGACTAAGGATGACTGGGATGACAAGGGATGACTGGGGATTACTGGGATGACTAGGGATGACTAGGTATGACTAGGGATGACTGAGATGACTAAAGATGACTAGGGATGGGTAAGGATGACTGGGATGACTAGAAATAACTGGGATGACTCGGGATTACTAGGGATTACTAGGGATGACTAGGAATGACTGGGATGACTAGGGATGACTAGGGATGACTGGGATTACTAGAGATGACTAGGGATAACTAGGGATGACTAGGGATGCCTAGGGATCACTGCGATGACTAGGGATGATAATAATAATAATAATAATAATAATAATAATAATAATAGGAATGACTAGGGATTACTAGGGATGACTAGGGATGACTAAAAATGATTGGGGATGACTAGGGATGACTAGGGATTACTAGCAATGACTAAGGATGACTGTGGATGACTAGCGATGACTAGGGATGACTGGTATGACTAGGGATGACTAAGGATGACTGGGATGACAAGGGATGACTGGGGATTACTGGGATGACTAGGGATGACTAGGTATGACTAGGGATGACTGGGATGACTAAAGATGACTAGGGATGGGTAAGGATGACTGGGATGACTAGAAATGACTGGGATGACTCGGGATTACTAGCGATGACTAGAGACGACTGGGATGACTAGGGATGATTAGGGATGACTGGGATGACGAGGGATGGCTAGGGATTACTAGGGATGACTGGGATGAGTAGGGATGACTGGGGATTACTGGGATGACTAGGGATGACTAGGTATGACTAGGGATGACTGGGATGACTAGGGATGACTAGGGATGAGTAAGGATGACTGGGATGACTAGGGATGACTGGGATGACTGGGATGACTCGGAATTACTAGCGATGTCTGGGATGACTAGGGATGACTAGAAATGATTGGGGATGACTAGGGATGACTAGGGATTACTAGGAATGACTAAGGATGACTGTGATGACTAGGGATGACTAGGGATGACTTTGATGACTAGCAATGACTGGGATGACTTGGGATGACTAGGGATGACTAGGGATGACTGGGATGACTAGGGATGACTACGGATGACTGGGATGACTAGAGATCACTAGGGATGACTAGGGATGCCTAGGGATCACTGCGATGACTAGGGATGATTAGGGATGACTAGTTATGATTAGAGATGACTGGGATGACTAAAGATGACTAGGGATGACTTGAATCACTAGGGATGACTGGGATGACTAGGGATGACTATTGATGATAAGGGATTACTGTTATGACTAGGGATGACTAGGGATTACTAGGGATAACTGGGATGACTCGGGATGACTAGGGATGACTAGGGATGACTAGATATGACTGGGATGACTAGGGATGACTATTAATGACTGGGATGACTAGCGATGACTAGGGATGACTAGGGATGTCTGGGATGACTGGGATAACTGGGGATTACTAGCAATGACTAGAGACGACTTGGATGACTAGGGATGACTAGGGATGACAAGGGATGACTGGGATGACTAGTGATGACTAGAGATGACTGGGATGACTATGATGACGGGGAAGACTAGGGATGACTGGGATGAGTAGGGAGGACTAGGATGACCAGGGATGGCTAGG
>NC_133207.1:19511817-19571817 GCF_958299795.1 Porites lutea | reverse complement strand
TTCACTATTGTCGTTCACAAAGTCTGAGTAGAAAGCACGCTTAGCCCGTGTACTTAAATAAGTAACGTGGTTCTTGAGTTTCTTGAATACCAACAAATCTTCCTGTGATCGTGTTCTTCTCCATCTCCGTTCTGCTTTCCGGCGTCGCCTTTTTGCCTCGGCTATCTCACTGGTATACCAGGGTACCTTGGGCCTAGCCCGCACTGTTTTGGTTTCTAAAGGTGCGTGACGATCAAGAACTTGAGAGAGTGTGGTCGTGTAATCCTCTACAAGTACATCCAAGTCCAGTGGGGTGATGGGATCGCTATTACCTCGATCACATAGCCCTGTAAGTACTACATCGTTCGATAGGCTCTCAGCGTCCAAGGATTTAGTTTTCCTAAACTTTATTATCCTAGTCTGAAATGAAGGCTTACTTATGGCAACATGACAATGTACAGCTGCATGATCGGAGAAATAGCGACAGGCGCGTGGTGGACTCGCCAGAATATCCTCAATCTTTCTTGTTATAACAAGATCCAGGGTGTGACCACGTATGTGCGTTGGCTCTGTCACATGCTGCTCCAAACCGAGAGACTCAAGCAGATCTAAAAACTTAAGTGCATCAGTGTCATTAGGAACATCCACATGTATGTTGTAATCACCAACGACAATCAAAGGCTCTTTGGATAGAATAGTGGACTCCATCAGGTCAGAAAACTCCATCAGAAAAGTGTTAATGGGAACCCTGCGGTGGTCATCACAATTCTGTGGACGGTAGACGATCACAAGCCGTATCTTGCGGGAAGTCGACGTTTGGACCAACAACTCGCAAAATTCAAGCGACTCTTGAATTCCATCTCGAGTCGTGCTAACACGAAGTGAATCCTTGTACAGTAGTCCAATGCCTCCACCTATCCGTTCTTGTCGTGGAAAGTCAATAAACTTGTAACCAGGAGGACACAGTTCTATTCTTAGCGCATCATCATGGGGCTGGAGCCACGTCTCGGTAATCACAACCAAGTCATATCTACGTTCACAGACGTAATCTACAAAATCGGCTGTCTTGTTGCGCATCGACTGGGCATTCATGTGACAAAATGACAAAAAGACCCCATTTACGTAGTTGGCAGACAAACAATGCACTTTAGTAAAGTTTGAGACATTCCTAGTTGTTGATTTAGACAATGAAGAACGTGATTGAGGCGCCCGTAAAGTTCCATTATTTTGATGGCGTGATTTCACAATTGTTGATATACCGCATCCCTCAGGACCAGGATTAAGTTTGAAGACCAGATCGCCAATTAGCACTTGATGGAATGAGGCACATGAATTTGCATAGTAGGCTATTGGACACCTGTGCCTACGTAGGCGTAACCGACATGAGAAATCAAGCGGTTAGGGATGATTAGGGATGACTAGGGATGCCTATGTATGTATGACTAGGGATGATTAGAGATGACTGGGATGACTAGGGATGCCTAGAGATGACTTGGATGACTAGGGATGACTGGGATGACTTGGGATGACTAGGAATGACTAGAGATGACTGGGATGACTAGGGATGACTAAGGGTGACTAGGGATGACTAGGGATGACACGGGATGACTAGGGATGACTTGGGATGACTATGGATGACTATGGATGACTAGAATGACTAGGAAAAACAAGGGATGACTAGGGATGACTGGGATGACTAAGGATGACTGGGGATGACTAAGGATGACTAGGGATGACTACGGATGACAAGGGATGACTAGGGAGGACTAGAGATGACTGGGATGTCTAGGGATTACTAGGGATGACTGGGATGACTAGGGATGACTAGGGATGACAGGGATGACTAGGGATGACTGGGATGACTGGGATGACTTTGATGACTTGGATGACTAGAGATGACTGGGATGACTAGGGATGACTAAGGATGACTAGGGATGACTAGGGATGACTATGGATGACTAGGGATGACAAGGGATGACTGGGATGACTACTGATGACTGGGATGACTAGGAATGACTAGGGATGACTAGGGATGACTAAGGATCACTAGGGATGACTAAGGATGACATGGGTTGACTAGGGAAGACTAGGGATGACTAGGGATGACCGCGATGACTAGGGATGACAATGGATGACTAGGGATGACATGGGATGACTATGTATGACTAGGGATGACTAGGATGACAAGGAATAACTAGGGATGACTGGGATGACTAGAGATGACTAGGAATGACTAGGGATGACTACAGACTACTAGGGATGACTAGGAATGACTATGGATGACTAGGGATGACTAGGAATGACTAGGGATGACTAGCGATGACTGGTATCACTAGGGATGACTAGGGATGACTAAGGATGACTAGGGATGACTAGGGATGACAAGGGATGACTATGGATGACTAGGGATGACAATGGATGACTAGGGATGACATGGGATGACTATGTATGACTAGGGATGACTAGGATGACTAGGAATAACTAGGGATGACTGGAATGACAAGGGATGATTAGGGAGGACTAGAGATGACTGGGGTTGACTGGGATGACCAGGGATGACTGGGATGACTAGGGATGACTAGGGATGACTGGGATGACTGGGATGACTAGGGATGACTAGGGATGACTAAGGATGACTAGGGATGACAAGGGATGACTATGGATGACTAGGGATCACTACGAACAACTAGGTATGACTAGAAATGACTGGTATCACTAGGGATGACTAGGGATTACTGGGATGACTGGGATGACTGGGGATAACTAGAAATGACTAAAGATGACTATGGACGACTAGAGATGACTGGTATGACTAGGGATGGCTAGGGATGACTGGTATGACTAGGGATGACTAGGGATGACTAGGGATGACTTGGATGACTAGGGATGAGTGGGCAAGAGTAGAGATGACTTGGATGACAAAAGATGACTGGGATGACTTTTTAATAACTAGGAATGACTAGGGATGACTAGGGATGACTGGGATGGCTAGGGATTACTAGGGATGACTGGGATGACTAGGGATGACTAGGGATGACTGGGATGACTAGGGATGACTGGGATGACTTTGATGACTTGGGATGACTAGAGATGACTGGGATGACCAGGGATGACTAAGGATGACTAGGGATGACTAGGGATGACAAGGGATGACTAGGGATGACTTGGGATGACTATGGATGACTAGGGATGACTAGGATGACTAGGAACAACTAGGGATGACTAGGGATGACGAGGGATGACTAGGAATGACTAGGGATGACTAGGGACTACTAGGGATGAGTAGGAATGACTATGGATGACTAGGGATGACTAGGAATGACTAGGTATGACTAGAGATGACTGGTATCACTAGGGATGACAGGGGATTACTGGGATGACTAGGGATAACTAGGGATGACTAAAGATGATTATGGACGACTAGAGACGACTGGTATGACTATGGATGACTAGGGATGACTATGGATGACAGGGGATTACTGGGATGACTAGGGAAGAGTGGGATGACTAGGGGTGACTAGGAATGACTAGGGATAACTAGAGATGACTGGGGATGACTAGAAATAATTAGAGAATACTAGGGATTACTAGGGATGACTAGGAATGACTAATTAGTACTATGGATGACTAGGGATGACTAACAATAACTTGGATGACTAGGGATGACTGGGATGACTAGGGATGACTAGGGATGACTAGAGATGACTGGGATGACTATGAATGACGGGGATGACAAGGGATGACAAGGGATGACAAGGGATGACTAGGGATGACTTGGGATGACTATGGATGACTAGGGATGACTAGGATGACAAGGAATACCTAGGGATGACTGGGATGACTACTGATGACTGGGATGACTAGGGATGACTAGGGATGACTAAGGATGACTAGGGATGACAAGGGATGACTAGGGAAGATTAGGGATGACTAGGGATGACTGCGATGACTAAGGATGACAATGGATGACTAGGGATAAGATGGGATGACTATGGATGACTAAGGATGACAAGGATGACTAGGAATAACTAGGGATGACTGAAATGACTAGAGATGACTAGGAATGAGTAGGGATGACTACAGACTACTAGGGATGACTAGGAATGACTATGGATGACTAGGGATGACTAGGAATGACTAGGGATGACTAGGGATTAGTGGTATCACTAGGGATAACTAGGGATTACTTGGATGACTGGGATGACTGGGGATAACTAGAAATGACTAAAGATGACTATGGACGACTAGAGATGACTGCTATGCTTAGGGATGACTAGGGATGACTGGGATGACTAGAGATGACTAGGGATGACTGGGATGACTAGCGATGACTAGGGATGAGTAGGGATGACTGGGATGACTAGGGATGACTAGCAATGACTGGAATGACTTGGGATGACTAAGGATGACTAGGGAAGACTAGGGCTGACTGGGATGACTAGGGATGACTAGGGATGACTGGGATGACTAGAGATGACTAGGGATGACTAGGGATGACTAGGGATGCCTAGCGATCACTGCGATGACTAGGGATGATTAGGGATGACTAGGGATGATTAGAGATGACTGGGATGACTGGGGATGACTATTGATGATAAGGGATTACTGGGATGACTAGGGATAACTAGGGATCAATGGGATGACTAGGGATGACTAGGGAATACTAGGGATAACTGGGATGACTCGGGATGACTAGGGATGACTAGATATGACTGGGATGACTAGGGATGACTGGGAATGACTGGGATGACTAGCGATGACTAGGGATGACTAGGAATGTCTGGGACGACTGGGATGAATGGGGATTACTAGCGATGACTAGAGACGACTTGGATGACAAGTGATGACTATGGATGACTAGGCATGACTAGGATGACTAGGAATAACTAGGGATGACTTGGATGACTAGGGATGACTAGGAATGACTATGGATGACTAGAGATGACTAGGAACGACTAGGTATGACTGGTATCACTAGGGATGACTAGGGATATTGGGATGACTGGGATGACCTGGGATAACTAGAAATGACTAAAGATGACTATGGACGACTAGAGATGACTGCTATGCTTAGGGATGACTAGGGATGACTGGGATGACTAGGGATGACTAGGGATGACTGGGATGACTAGCGATGACTAGGGATTAGTAGGGATGACTGAGATGACTAGGGATGACCAGGGATGACTTGGATGACTAGCAATGACTGGGATGACTTGGGATGACTAAGGATGACTAGGGAAGACTAGGGCTGACTGGGATGACTAGGGATGACTAGGGATGACTGGGATGACTAGAGATGACTAGGGATGACTAGGGATGACTAGGGATGCCTAGCGATCACTGCGATGACTAGGGATGACTAGGGATGATTAGAGATGACTGGGATGACTTAGGATGACTACGGATGACTTGGATGACTAGGTATGACTGGGATGACTTGGGATGACTAGGAATGACTAGAGATGACTGGGATGACTAGGGATGACTAAGGATGACTGAGGGGGACTAGGGATGACACTGGATGACTAGGGATGACTTGGGATGACTGTGGATGACTAGGGATGACTAGAATGACTAGGAATAACAAGGGATGACTAGAAATGACTGGGAATGACTAGGGATGACTAAGGATGACTAGGGATGACAAGGGATGACTAGGGAGGACTAGAGATGACTGGGGATGACTGGGATGACTAGGGATGACTGGGATGACTAGGGATGACTAGGGATGACTGGGATGACTAGGGATGACTAAGGATGACTAGGGATGACTAGGGATGACAAGGGATGGCTATGGATGACTAGGGATGACTAGGGATGACTAGGAACAACTAGGTATGACTAGGGATGACTGGTATCACTAGGGATGACTAGGGATTACTGGGATGACTGGGATGACTGGGGATAACTAGGAATGACGAAAGATGACTATGGACGACTAGAGATGACTGGAATGACTAGAGATGACTGGGATGACTAGGGATGACTGGGATGACTAGGGATGTCTAAGGATGACTAAGGGTGACTAGGGATTTCACGGGATGACACGGGATGACTTGGGATGACTGTGGATGACTAGGGATGACTAGAATGACTAGGAACAACAAGGGATGACTAGAAATGACTGGGATGACTAGGAATGACTAGGGATGACTAGGGATAACTAGGAATGACTAAAGATGATTATTGGCGACTAGAGACGACTGGTATAACTATGGATGACTAGGGATTACTAGAGATGACTAGGGAAGAGTGGGATGACTAGGGGTGACTAGGAATGACTAGGGATAACTAGAGATGACTGGGGATGACTAGAAATAATTAGAGAATACTAGGGATAACTAGGGATGACTAGGAATGATTAAGGAGTACTATGGATGACTAGGGATGACTAAGAATAACTTGGATGACTAGGGATGACTGGGATGACTTGGGATGACTAGGGATGACTAGAGATGACTGGGATGACTAGGAATGACTGGGATGACAAGGGATGACAAAGGATGACTAGGGATGACTTGGGATGACTATGGATGACTAGGGATGACTAGGATGACAAGGAATAACTAGGGATGACTGGGATGACTACTGATGACTGGAATGATTAGGGATGACTAGGGATGACTAAGGATGACTAGGGATGACTAGGGATGACAAGGGATGACTAGGGAAGACTAGGGATGACTTGGGATGACTGCCATGACTAGGGATGACAATGGATGACTAGGGATGACATGGGATGACTATGGATGACTAGGGATGACAAGGATGACTAGGAATAACTAGGGATGACTGAAATGACTAGAGATGACTAGGAATGACTAGGGATGACTACAGACTACTAGGGATGACTAGGAATGACTATGGATGACTAGGGATGACTAGGAATGACTAGGGATGAGTGGTATCACTAGGGATAACTAGGGATTACTTGGATGACTGGGATGACTGGGGATAACTAGGAATGACTAAAGATGACTATATGGACGACTAGAGATGACTGGTATGACTAGGCATGACTAGGGATGACTGGGATGACTAGGCATGGCAAGGGATGACAAGGTATGACTGAGATGACTCGAGATGACGAGGATGACTACGGATGACTGAGATGACTAGAGATGACTAGGGATGACTAGGGATGACTAGGGATGACTAGGGATGACGAGGGAGGACTAGCGATGACAAGAGATGACTGGGATGACTAGGAATAGATAGGAATGACTGGGATGACTAGGGATGAGTAAGCATGACTGGGATGATTAGGGATGACTGGGATGACTAGGGATGAATAAGATTGACAAGTAATGACTGGGATGACCAGGGATGACTATTGATGATAAGGGATTACTGGGATGACTAGGGATAACTAGGGATCAATGGGATGAATAGGGATGACTAGGGATTACTAGGGATAACTGGGATGACTCGGGATGACTAGGGATGACTAGATATGACTGGAATGACTAGGGATGACTGGGAATGACTGGGATGACTAGCGATGACTAGGGATGACTAGGAATGTCTGGGACGACTGGGATGACTGGGGATTATTAGCGATGACTAGAGACGACTTGGATGACTAGGGATGACTAGGGACGACAAGGGATGACTAGGGATGACTTGGGATGACTATGGATGACTAGGGATGACTAGGATGATTAGGAATAACTAGGGATGACTTGGATGACTAGGGATGACTAGGAATGACTATGGATGACTAGGGATGACTAGGAACGACTAGGTATGACTGGTATCACTAGGGATGACTAGGGATATTGGGATGACTGGGATGACCTGGGATAACTAGGAATGACTAAAGATGACTATGGACGACTAGAGATGGCTGCTATGCTTAGGGATGACTAGGGATGACTAGGGATGACTGGGATGACTAGGGATGACGAGGGATGACTAGGGACTACTGGGATGACTAGGGATGACTAGGGATGACGTGGATGACTACCAATGACTGGGATGACTTGGGATGACTAAGGATGACTAGGGAAGACTAGGGATGACTGGGATGACTAGGGATGACTAGGGATGACTGGGATGACTAGAGATGACTAGGGATGACTAGGGATGCCTAGGGATCACTGCGATGACTAGGGATGATTAGGGATGACTAGGGATGATTAGAGATGACTGGGATCACTAAGGATGATTAGGGATGACTTGGATGACTAGGTATGACTGGGATGACTTGGGATGAGAAGAAATGACTAGAAATGACTGGGATGACTAGGGATGACTGGGATGACTAGGGATGACTAAGGATGACTAAGGGTGACTAGGGATGACACAGGATGACTAGGGATGGCTTGGGATAACTGTGGATGACTAGGGATGACTAGAATGACTAGGAATAACAAGGGATGACTAGAAATGACTGGGATGACTAGGAATGACTAGGGATGACTAAGGATGACTAGGGATGACTAGGGATGACAAGGGATGACTAGGGATTACTAGAGATGACTGGGGATGACTGGGATGACTAGGGATGACTGGGATGACTAGGGATGACTAGGGATGACTGGAATGTCTAGGGATGACTAAGGATGACTAGGGATGACTAGGGATGACAAGGGATGAGTATGGATGACTAGGGACGACTAGGAACCACTAGGTATGACTAGGGATGACTGGTATCACTAGGGATGACTAGGGATTACTGGGATGACTGGGATGACTGGGGATAAGTAGGAATGACTTAAGATGACTATGGACGACTAGTGATGACTGGTATGACTAGGAAAAATAAGGGATGACTAGGGATGACTGGGATGACTAGGGATGACTAGGGATGACTAAGGATGACTAGGGATGACTAGGGATGACAAGGGATGACTAGGGAGGACTAGAGATGACTGGGGATGACTGGGATGACTAGTGATGACTGGGATGACTAGGAATGACTAGGGATGACTAGGGATGACTAGGGATGACTAAGGATGACTAGGGATTGCTAGGGAGGACTGGGAACAACTAGGTATGACTAGGGATGACTGGTATCACTAGCTATGACTAGGGATTACTGGGATGACTGGGATGACTGAGGATAAATAGGAATGACTAAAGATGACTATGGACGACTAGAGATGACTGGAATGACTAGAGATGACTGGGATGACTAGGGATGACTGGGATGACTAGGGATAAATAAGGATGACTAAGGGTGACTAGGGATGACACGGGATGACACGGGATGACTTGGGATGACTGTGGATGACTAGGGATGACTAGATTGACTAGGAATAACAAGGGATGAGTAGAAATGACTGGGATGAGTAGGAATTGCTAGGGATGACAAAGGATGACTAGGGATGACTAGGGATGACAAGGGATGACTAGCGAGGACTAGAGATGACTGGGGATGACTGGGATGAGTAGGGATGACTGGGATGACTAGGGATGACTAAGGATGACTAGGGATGACTAGGGATGACAAGGGATGACTATGGATGACTAGGGATGACTGGTATCACTAGGGATGACTAGGGATTACTGGGATGACTGGGATGACTGGGGATAACTAGGAATGACTAAAGATGACTATGGACGACTAGAGATGACTGGTATGACTAGGAAAAACAAGGGATGACTAGGGATGTCTGGGATGACTAGGGATGACTAGGGATGACTAGGGATGACTAAGGATGACTAGGGATGACTAGGGATGACAAGGGATGACTAGGGAGGACTAGAGATGACTTGGGATTACTGGGATGACTAGGGATGACTGGGATGACTAGGGATGACTAGGGATGACTGGGATGACTAGGGATGACTAAGGATGACTAGGGATGACTAGGGATGACTAGGAACAACTAGGTATGACTAGGGATGACTGGTATCACTAGGGATGACTAGGGATTACTGGGATGACTGGGATGACTGGGGATAACTAGGAATGACTAAAGATGACTATGGACGACTAGAGATGACTGGTATGACTAGGGATGACTGTTATAACTAGGGATGACTAGGGATGCCTAGGAATGACTGGGATGACTAGGGATGACTAGGAATGACTGGGATGACTAGTAATGACTAGGGATGACTAGGGATGACTGGGGATTACTGGGATGACTAGGGATGACTAGGTATGACTAGGGATGAGTGGGATGACTAGGGATGACTAGGGATGAGTAAGGATGACTGGGATTACTAGAGATGACTAACGATGACTGGGATGAGTAGGGATGACTGGGATGACTAGCGATGACTAGGGATGACTAAGGATGAGTAGGGATGACTAGAGATGACTGGGATGACTAGGGATGACTAGGGAAGACTAGGGATGAGTGGGATGACCAGCATTGACTGGGATGACTAGGGAGGACTAGGGATGATTAACGATGACTAGGGATGACTAGATATGACTGGGATGACTAGTGATGACTAGGAATGACTGGGATGACTAGCAATGACAAGGGATGACTAGGGATGACTGGGATGACTGGGATGACTCGGGATTACTAGCGATGACTAGAGACGACTGGGATGACTAGGGATGATTAGGGATGACTAGGGATGACTAGGGATGACTAGGGATGACAAGGGATGACTGCGATGACTAGTGATGAATAGGGATGACCTGGGATGACTATTGATGACTAGGGATGACTAGGATGACTAGGAATAACTAGGGATGACTTGGATGACTAGGGATGACTAGGAATGACTATGGATGACTAGGGATGACTAGGAATGACTAGGGATGTCTAGGGATAACTGGTATCACTAGGGATAAGTAGGGATTACTGGGATGACTGGGGATAACTAGGAATGACTAAGGATGACTATGGACAACTAGAGGTGAGTGGTATGACTATGGATGACTGGGATGACTAGGGATTACTAGGGATGTCTGGGATGACTAGGGGTGACTAGGAATGACTAGGGATTACTAGGGGTGAGTAGGGATGACTAAAAATGATTGGGGATGACTAGGGATGACTAGGGATTACTAGGAATGACTAAGGATGACTGTGGATGACTAGGGATGACTAGGGATGACCAGCATTGACTGGGATGACTAGGGAGGACTATGGATGATTAAGGATGACTAGGGATGACTAGATATGACTGGGATGACTAGTGATGACTAGGAATGACTGGGATGACTAGCAATGACAAGGGATGACTAGGTATGACTGGGATGACTGGGATGACTCGGGAGTACTAGCGATGACTAGAGACGAGTGGGATGACTAGGGATGATTAGGGATGACTAGGGATGACTAGGGATGACTAGGGATGACAAGGGACGACTGCGATGACTAGTGATGAATAGGGATGACCTGGGATGACTATTGATGACTAGGGATGACTAGGATGACTAGGAATAACTAGGGATGACTTGGATGACTAGGGATGACTAGGAATGACTACGGATGACTAGGGACTACTAGGGATGTCTAGGAATGACTATGGATGACTAGGGATGACTAGGAATGACTAGGGATGTCTAGGGATGACTGGTATCACTAGGGATAAGTAGGGATTACTGGGATGACTGGGGATAACTAGGAATGACTAAAGATGACTATGGACAACTAGAGGTGAGTGGTATGACTATGGATGACTGGGTTGACTAGGGATTACTAGGGATGTCTGGGATGACTAGGGGTGACTAGGAATGACTAGGGATTACTAGGGGTGAGTAGGGATGACTAAAAATGATTGGGGATGACTAGGGATGACTAGGGATTACTAGGAATGACTAAGGATGACTGTGGATGACTCGGGATGACTAGGGATGACTTGTATGACTAGGGATGACTAGGGATGACTGGGATGACTAGGGATGACTGGGGATTACTGGGATGACTGGGATGACTAGGTAAGACTAGGGGTGACTGGGATGACTATGGATGACTAGGGATGAGTAAGGATGACTGGGATGACTAGGGATGACTGGGATGACTCGGGATTGCTAGCGATGACTAGAGACGACTGGGATGACTAGGGATGATTAGGGATGACTGGGATGACTAGGGATGACTATGGATTACTAGGGATGACTGGGATGACTAGGGATGACTGGGGATTGCTGGGATGACTAGGGATGACTAGGTATGACTAGGGATGACTGGGATGACTAGGGATGACTAGGGATGAGTAAGGATGACTGTAATGACTAGGGGTGACTGGGTTTACTCGGGATTACTAGGGATGTCTGGGATGACTAGGGATGACTAGAAATGATTGGGGATGACTGGGGATGACTAGGGATTACTAGGAATGACTAAAGATGACTGTGGATGACTAGGGATGACTAGGGATTACTGGTATGACTAGGGATGACTAGGGATGACTGGGGATTACTGGGATGACTAGGGATGACTAGGTATGATTAGGGATGAGTGGGATGACTAGGGATGACTAGGGATGAGTAAGGATGACTGGGATTACTAGAGATGACTAACGATAACTGGGATGAGTAGGGATGACTGGGATGACTAGGGATGACTAGGGATGACTAAGGATGAGTAGGGTTGACTAGAGATGACTGGGATGACTAGGGATGACTAGGGAAGACTAGGGATGAGTGGGATGACTAGCATTGACTGGGATGACTGGGGATAACTAGGAATGACTAAAGATGACTATGGACAACTAGAGGTGAGTGGTATGACTATGGATGACTGGGATGACTAGGGATTACTAGGGATGTCTGGGATGACTAGGGGTTACTAGGAATGACTAGGGATTACTAGGGGTGAGTAGGGATGACTAGGGACTACTAGGGATGTCTAGGAATGACTATGGATGACTAGGGATGACTAGGAATGACTAGGGATGTCTAGGGATGACTGGTATCACTAGGGATAAGTAGGGATTACTGGGATGACTGGGGATAACTAGGAATGACTAAAGATGACTATGGACAACTAGAGGTGAGTGGTATGACTGTGGATGACTGGGTTGACTAGGGATTACTAGGGATGTCTGGGATGACTAGGGGTGACTAGGAATGACTAGGGATTACTAGGGGTGAGTAGGGATGACTAAAAATGATTGGGGATGACTAGGGATGACTAGGGATTACTAGGAATGACTAAGGATGACTGTGGATGACTCGGGATGACTAGGGATGACTTGTATGACTAGGGATGACTAGGGATGACTGGGATGACTAGGGATGACTGGGGATTACTGGGATGACTGGGATGACTAGGTAAGACTAGGGGTGACTGGGATGACTATGGATGACTAGGGATGAGTAAGGATGACTGGGATGACTAGGGATGACTGGGATGACTCGAGATTGCTAGCGATGACTAGAGACGACTGGGATGACTAGGGATGATTAGGGATGACTGGGATGACTAGGGATGACTATGGATTACTAGGGATGACTGGGATGACTAGGGATGACTGGGGATTGCTGGGATGACTAGGGATGACTAGGTATGACTAGGGATGACTGGGATGACTAGGGATGACTAGGGATGAGTAAGGATGACTGTAATGACTAGGGGTGACTGGGTTTACTCGGGATTACTAGGGATGTCTGGGATGACTAGGGATGACTAGAAATGATTGGGGATGACTGGGGATGACTAGGGATTACTAGGAATGACTAAAGATGACTGTGGATGACTAGGGATGACTAGGGATTACTGGTATGACTAGGGATGACTAGGGATGACTGGGATGACTAGGGATGACTGGGGATAACTGGGATGACTAGGGATGACTAGGTATGATTAGGGATGAGTGGGATGACTAGGGATGACTAGGGATGAGTAAGGATGACTGGGATTACTAGAGATGACTAACGATAACTGGGATGAGTAGGGATGACTGGGATGACTAGGGATGACTAGGGATGACTAAGGATGAGTAGGGTTGACTAGAGATGACTGGGATGACTAGGGATGACTAGGGAAGACTAGGGATGAGTGGGATGACTAGCATTGACTGGGACGACTGGGGATAACTAGGAATGACTAAAGATGACTATGGACAACTAGAGGTGAGTGGTATGACTATGGATGACTAGGATGACTAGGGATTACTAGGGATGTCTGGGATGACTAGGGGTTACTAGGAATGACTAGGGATTACTAGGGGTGAGTAGGGATGACTAGGGACTACTAGGGATGTCTAGGAATGAATATGGATGACTAGGGATGACTAGGAATGACTAGGGATGTCTAGGGATGACTGGTATCACTAGGGATAAGTAGGGATTACTGGGATGACTGGGGATAACTAGGAATGACTAAAGATGACTATGGACAACTAGAGGTGAGTGGTATGACTGTGGATGACTGGGTTGACTAGGGATTACTAGGGATGTCTGGGATGACTAGGGGTGACTAGGAATGACTAGGGATTACTAGGGGTGAGTAGGGATGACTAAAAATGATTGGGGATGACTAGGGATGACTAGGGATTACTAGGAATGACTAAGGATGACTGTGGATGACTCGGGATGACTAGGGATGACTTGTATGACTAGGGATGACTAGGGATGACTGGGATGACTAGGGATGACTGGGGATTACTGGGATGACTGGGATGACTAGGTAAGACTAGGGGTGACTGGGATGACTAGGGATGACTGGGATGACTCGGGATTGCTAACGATGACTAGAGACGACTGGGATGACTAGGGATGATTAGGGATGACTGGGATGACTAGGGATGACTATGGATTACTAGGGATGACTGGGATGACTAGGGATGACTGGGGATTGCTGTGATGACTAGGGATGACTAGGTATGACTAGGGATGACTGGGATGACTAGGGATGACTAGGGATGAGTAAGGATGACTGTAATGACTAGGGGTGACTGTGTTTACTCGGGATTACTAGGGATGTCTGGGATGACTAGGGATGACTAGAAATGATTGGGGATGACTGGGGATGACTAGGGATTACTAGGAATGACTAAAGATGACTGTGGATGACTAGGGATGACTAGGGATTACTGGTATGACTAGGGATGACTAGGGATGACTGGGATGACTAGGGATGACTGGGGATTACTGGGATGACTAGGGATGACTAGGTATGATTAGGGATGAGTGGGATGACTAGGGATGACTAGGGATGAGTAAGGATGACTGGGATTACTAGAGATGACTAACGATAACTGGGATGAGTAGGGATGACTGGGATGACTAGGGATGACTAGGGATGACTAAGGATGAGTAGGGTTGACTAGAGATGACTGGGATGACTAGGGATGACTAGGGAAGACTAGGGATGAGTGGGATGACTAGCATTGACTGGGATGACTGGGGATAACTAGGAATGACTAAAGATGACTATGGACAACTAGAGGTGAGTGGTATGACTATGGATGACTGGGATGATTAGGGATTACTAGGGATGTCTGGGATGACTAGGGGTTACTAGGAATGACTAGGGATTACTAGGGGTGAGTAGGGATGACTAGGTACTACTAGGGATGTCTAGGAATGACTATGGATGACTAGGGATGACTAGGAATGACTAGGGATGTCTAGGGATGACTGGTATCACTAGGGATAAGTAGGGATTACTGGGATGACTGGGGATAACTAGGAATGACTAAAGATGACTATGGACAACTAGAGGTGAGTGGTATGACTGTGGATGACTGGGTTGACTAGGGATTACTAGGGATGTCTGGGATGACTAGGGGTGACTAGGAATGACTAGGGATTACTAGGGGTGAGTAGGGATGACTAAAAATGATTGGGGATGACTAGGGATGACTAGGGATTACTAGGAATGACTAAGGATGACTGTGGATGACTCGGGATGACTAGGGATGACTTGTATGACTAGGGATGACTAGGGATGACTGGGGATTACTGGGATGACTGGGATGACTAGGTAAGACTAGGGGTGACTGGGATGACTATGGATGACTAGGGATGAGTAAGGATGACTGGGATGACTAGGGATGACTGGGATGACTCGGGATTGCTAGCGATGACTAGAGACGACTGGGATGACTAGGGATGATTAGGGATGACTGGGATGACTAGGGATGACTATGGATTACTAGGGATGACTGGGATGACTAGGGATGACTGGGGATTGCTGGGATGACTAGGGATGACTAGGTATGACTAGGGATGACTGGGATGACTAGGGATGACTAGGGATGAGTAAGGATGACTGTAATGACTAGGGGTGACTGGGTTTACTCGGGATTACTAGGGATGTCTGGGATGACTAGGGATGACTAGAAATGATTGGGGATGACTGGGGATGACTAGGGATTACTAGGAATGACTAAGGATGACTGTGGATGACTAGGGATGACTAGGGATTACTGGTATGACTAGGGATGACTAGGGATGACTGGGATGACTAGGGATGACTGGGGATTACTGGGATGACTAGGGATGACTAGGTATGATTAGGGATGAGTGGGATGACTAGGGATGACTAGGGATGACTAGGGATGAGTAAGGATGACTGGGATTACTAGAGATGACTAACGATAACTGGGATGAGTAGGGATGACTGGGATGACTAGGGATGACTAGGGATGACTAAGGATGAGTAGGGTTGACTAGAGATGACTGGGATGACTAGGGATGACTAGGGAAGACTAGGGATGAGTGGGATGACTAGCATTGACTGGGATGACTGGGGATAACTAGGAATGACTAAAGATGACTATGGACAACTAGAGGTGAGTGGTATGACTATGGATGACTGGGATGACTAGGGATTACTAGGGATGTCTGGGATGACTAGGGGTTACTAGGAATGACTAGGGATTACTAGGGGTGAGTAGGGATGACTAAAAATGATTGGGGATGACTAGGGATGACTAGGGATTACTAGGAATGACTAAGGATGACTGTGGATGACTAGGGATGACTAGGGATGACTTGTATGACTAGGGATGACTAGGGATGACTGGGATGACTAGGGATGACTGGGGATTACTGGGATGACTGGGATGACTAGGTAAGACTAGGGGTGACTGGGATGACTATGGATGACTAGGGATGAGTAAGGATGACTGGGATGACTAGGGATGACTGGGATGACTCGGGATTGCTAGCGATGACTAGAAACGACTGGGATGACTAGGGATGATTAGGGATGACTGGGATGACTAGGGATGACTATGGATTACTAGGGATGACTGGGATGACTAGGGATGACTGGGGATTGCTGGGATGACTAGGGATGACTAGGTATGACTGGGATGACTAGGGATGACTGGGGATTGCTGGGATGACTAGGGATGACTAGGTATGACTAGGGATGACTGGGATGACTAGGGATGACTAGGGATGAGTAAGGATGACTGTAATGACTAGGGGTGACTGGGTTTACTCGGGATTACTAGGGATGTCTGGGATGACTAGGGATGACTAGAAATGATTGGGGATGACTAGGGATGACTAGGGATTACTAGGAATGACTAAGGATGACTGTGGATGACTAGGGATGACTAGGGATTACTGGTATGACTAGGGATGACTAGGGATGACTGGGATGACTAGGGATGACTGGGGATTACTGGGATGACTAGGGATGACTAGGTATGACTAGGGATGAGTGGGATGACTAGGGATGACTAGGGATGAGTAAGGATGACTGGGATTACTAGAGATGACTAACGATAACTGGGATGAGTAGGGATGACTGGGATGAGTAGGGTTGACTAGAGATGACTGGGATGACTAGGGATGACTAGGGAAGACTAGGGATGAGTGGGATGACTAGCATTGACTGGGATGACTAGGGAGGACTAGGGATGATTAAGGATGACTAGGGATGACTAGATATGACTGGGATGACTAGTGATGACTAGGAATGACTGGGATGACTAGCAATGACAAGGGATGACTAGGGATGACTGGGATGATTGGGATGACTCGGGATTACTAGCGATGACTAGAGACGACTGGGATGACTAGGGGTTATTAGGGATGACTAGGGATGACAAGGGATGACTGGGATGACTAGTGATGAATAGGGATGACCTTGGATGGCTATGGATGACTAGGGATGACTAGGATGACTAGGAATAACTAGGGATGACTTGGATGACTAGGGATGACTAGGAATGACTAGGGATGACTAGGGACTACTAGGGATGACTAGGAATGACTATGGATGACTAGGGATGACTAGGAATGACTAGGGATGACTGTGTATCACTAGGGATAAGTAGGGATTACTGGGATGACTGGGGATAACTAGGAATGACTAAAGATGACTATGGACAACTAGAGGTGAGTGGTATAACTAGGGATGACTAGGGATGACTGGGATGACTAGGGATGAGTAGGGGTGACTAGGGATGACTAGGATGACTAGGGATTACTAGGGATGTCTGGGATGACTAGGGATGACTAGGTATTCACTAGGGATGACTGGGATGACTAGGGATGACTAGGGATTACTGGGATGACTAGGGATGACTGGGATGACTAGGGATTTCTAGGGATGTCTGGGATGACTAGGGGTGACTAGGAATGACTAGGGATTACTAGGGATGACTAGGGATGACTAGAAATGATTGGGGATGACTAGGGATGACTAGGGATTACTAGGAATTACTAAGGATGACTGTGGATGACTAGGGATGACTAGGAATGACTGGTATGACTAGGGATGACTAGGGATGAGTGGGATGACTAGGGATGACTGGGGATAACTGGGATGACTAGGGATGACTGGGTATGACTGGGATGAGTAGGGATGACTAGGGATGAGTAAGGATGACTGGGATGACTAGGGATGACTAGGGATGATTAGGGATGACTGGGATGACTAGGAATGACTAGGGATGACTAGGGATGACAAGGGATGACTGCGATGACTAGTGATGAATAGGGATGACTGGGATGACTAGGGATGACAAGGGATTACTGGGATGACTAGGGATGACCGGAGATTACTGGGATGACTAAGGATGACTAGGAATTACTAGGGATGTCTAGGGATGACTAGGAATGACTAGGGATGACTAAGCATGACTGGTATGACTAGGGATGACTAGGGATGACTATTGATTACTGGGATGACTGGAATGACTAGGGATGACTAGGGATGACCAGGGATGACTGGGGATGAGTAGAAATGATTAGGGATTACTAGGAATGACTAGGGATGACTAGGGATGACTTAGGTGAATTGTCATAAATTGAAAAAAGAATTAAGGCCTAGTTTTGTTGTTAAAGTTTATTAGAGACCCAGTCTCTTAGCTTTAAAGGACTTAAAAGTTCTTAAAGTATGGTCGATTAAAATGGAAAGAAGGTCGTAGAGAGCCCGTTTTTTGCAGGAATGCAAATGCAAGTGCAAAACAACTTCGGAGGTAACACTGCGCGACAAAACCTGAAGATTACACCACCCATAGTGACACAGAGACCCCTCTGTAACAGAACCAGTGAAATCTATATCTCACCAGATTCTGAGAGAAAACGTCTCAGGGTTGGCATATTTTCCGCTGGGGTTTCCTCTCGATCTCCCATTCAAGGGAGTCAGTGCATGGCAGGCCTTCCTTTTTTAGAGGGCAAAAATTTGAAAACCTTTTACATATTGCTCTAGCGAGAAGAATTATACGATTTACACTTTTTTTATGCGACATTGATTACCTGTCCCGCCGTATTTTGATTTTATCAATGATAACAATGCTTTAGATTCTTGCTTATTTTAAACAAATATGCACAAAGAAATACACTAATCTTGTAGATCGATGTCATTGTGACTGAGGACGCAAAAAATCAGCAGGGTAGAAACAAACTATTCGTCGGTTATTGGGGAGGCTAAATTGCCAATGGGTAGACTAGATTAAGCCACTGGGTAGGGTATAGGGTTTCACTGGGTCTGTTACAGAAGGGTGTACAGAAACATTTAGGTTTTTGTAAGATGTCGGTGAATCGGAAATAGCTTCAGGTACACGCAAAATTTTAGTTTTGCCACTGTGCCACCTGTTCATCTTCATTCATTCATTTCGTGAAGGTCGGTCCATCGTTAGTCTGCTACACAGCCGGTTTTAGTGTCGTCACGCAACGCTCCTCCCCACTAACGGCTGCTGATTGGATGAAATTTGTGGCGCGAACACCTTCCAGAAAATGGGAGCTGAATTCTAATTGGCTAACGGCGGGAAAGGAATGTGGTTCGGTTTTCAGCAGCCGTTAGTCGGGAAGAGCGTTGCGTGACGACACTAAAAAGGGCTGTGTAGCAGACTAGTCCATCGTAAGTTTTAACATATATTGCTTGGCGTGATGGTCTGGATCAAAATCTCGCGCAGATTTATTAGTCGTGGATAAAGCATTAAATACATCAATCGTGCATGAGCAACATGGGCCAACCCTGCAAATGTACTTTTAACAAATATTACCGAATGTGTTGCTCGGTCCCTTTAGAGCATGTGAGCCAGTACGATTCGATCGCCCAACAAGATATTTCAATTTCTTTGTGTACAGGAAGTTACTCTCTCTTGAAAATGTGAACTATAGATCAGAAAATTCTTTTCTTTTTAAATTCACAGTGCCATCAAAGCGAGTATTGCACTCGTTTTCCCCTTGCGTGCCCTCAAACGTAAGGTGCCCAGGACATACCGCGTGAAGAGGTAAGGAAGTTCGGACCATTAGAGAGTTTTAGATCGGAGTTTACCGTGAACCTCTAACCGCGGTTTGCGGTTACCCGTTTGCGGTTCGACGTTCAAACATAATTCGATTTAGATTGGCGGTGGATTAAAGAAGTGGATTCTGGTTTATTTTTGGCGCTAGTAACCCAGTGTTACCGTAAATTTCTTTTATTTTCACTTATTGATATTTCTTCTATTTCTAAATGGAAATTAAACCAGAATCCACTTCTTTAATCCTCCGCCAATCTAAATCGAATTATGTTTGAACGTCGAACCGCAAACGGGTAACCGCAAACTGCGGTTAGAGGTTCGCGGTAAACTCCGATCTAAAACTCTCTATTATCTCGAGTTATACGTGTCAAAGAAACTGCCCATCTACCCTACCCTGGGTTTCAGAGGTTATTTTTTTTCGTATCCAAATTCAGTTAATTCGCTCTCAGGAGCTTTTCCAAGCCATAAGCACGGTTTATTTTTTTCCTAGGTATTTTGAGAACAGACCTCTGGAGCCAGGGTACACGTACCCCTCCCCTAAGCTAACATTTTGCCCTATCGGTTCTGTGTGCAAGAGATATGAAGGCCGGATCGGTCAGTAGTTAATCGACCGGTAATTAACAGTAATTGAATAACGTTGCGTATGAAGTGAAGAATTCTGAAGATCGGGGACTGGGTACAGCCGAATTCAATAATTGCTTTATTATTCATTCAAAATATTTCTAAGTTGTCAATATGATTAACCTCCTGCTCTCACTCCTCGAAGATTTTCTTCAAAACTTTGGCCTATTTCTCCGCACAGTTTCAGGATATAAACAAATCTTTTATCTTGCAGATACACCGTACAGTCGAACCTCGCTTTACTGACGCCCTCGCGTCATACGAACACCTCATTACTACGGACAGTTTTCTTTGTCCCTGGGAAAAGTCTTAATACGGACACTAGTTAATGCGAACAACGGACACTTATTGAACCAAGGATAAAATTGAAACGCAACGTGGATACATTGTAAATTAATTCTGAATACACACTTCTACCCCGCTTTACAGACACCCGCTCAATACGGACGCCTCATTATTATGGAACGTTTTCTTTGTCCCTGGGGAAAGCCCTTACATTTTCTCCAATTTCAACCTGAGCATTTTTCGCCTTTTGAACTTAGTTCAGCTGCAATTAAGATCGACGTCTGAATCAGTTCAGTCGGTCTAAATAAATTGGGTCGGCCTTAATTCGAATTAGGTTCGGCTCATGAAAATTTCGACGTCGGAACCGGGCCTTCCTCGAGACTTTGAACCAAACCACTGCCCAGTGATTCAAAACGTCGACTCCACTTCCGTCGTCCGTCGCTCAAAAACGGTGTGCTTGACTTGCTTAAGCTCCCTATATCATACTTACACAGGTGGAGTCCCATGTGAAAAATGACTGTTCAATGACGGAGGTGGTGTGTCCTTATGAAGAAGCTGGATGTACCTTCCACGTAAGTTTTATCATCCCAAGCAAACTTTCTGGTAACACGGAATCGACATGTGTGGACTAAAAAAGAAATAGATTGTGTGTATAACGCGACGTCAAAAAACGATGTGTTAACTGAAAAATGGCAAGAGCAACGGTGACAGGGAAACGACGATGCTATATCTTCGAACACTGACAAGTAGAGTTGCAGTAATAACTGTTGAACGACAACAGGAGCCCATAACCTGGAGCGAGCAACTTCCATGCGCTCGTGTCACGGCTTTTTCACGGACCAGTTTATTTTTAGAAGGGTTTTGGCGCGAATTTTGAATATCTTTAGTTTTTCCTTTTTGATATCTTATACTTCGAATGCGCTCACAGACATGGTGAAGATTCTACTTTCGCGGGGAAAAGGGCCCTAAATTGTGTCTAAAATAAACTGGTCCGTAAAAACGCCGTGACATAGGCCTAGTATGGGAGTTGCTCGCTCCAGGTTATGGGCTCCTGACGACAATATATCCTCAGTAAACCGGCTGCGCCCCGGCCATCGATCCACCCACCCACCAACATCTATGAAAAATGGGTGGAATACTAGCTATTTCTGATTAAGTGTCTGGGAAGTCAAAAAGCTAATTTAAATTTTTTGTAATATTTAAATTGGTAATGGTTGTCTCGTCAATTTTACTTTCATAGATCTAGGTAACAAAGACTATGGCTTTTTTGAAGGACAAACGAGCTAACTTGAAATCACACATGAAAACATTTAGCGAAGACCACTTGAATAAAACATGGTCGGCATTCTTAAGAACAAGACATGAATTGGGGGGAGCTGAAGGGCAATGTGGAGGAAATACGGGTTCGTGTGGAAACACTACAACTGGAAAAGAGGGCGATAGAAGTGGAGTTTGACGAGTTGAAACAAGCGGAGAGAAATCTAGAGGTGGAAAACATGTCGCTCAAGGAAGAAGTGGCTTAACTGAGACGAAAGCTCAAAAAATTCGATGAGAGTACCACTACTGAGAACATGTCTCTTACGGGACTTGTTCAGACAATGCAGAAGAAACTTGAAGCTTTAGAGAAGGACGTAACTAAACTAAAGGTAAAGAACCAAAAATGCCAATACTGGTTCTTACAGATTATACTATGGCTGAATCGACGAGCTGGCAAAATGAAGAGTAACTAGGTCTGTAACCTACTTTCTAATAGACCTTGCTCACGATACCCGCCATCTTTGCACGCGCTAAAAGACTGATGGGAAAAAAGTAATGCCACGTGGTTTCTCAGAGGGCAAACAAATGAGAAAAGCTGGCAATGCAAGAAATCGCGGTCAAGTTTGTTTACTGTATCAAAACAAGACGACGATTTAATAGGTTTTCCCCCTGAGAAACCACGTGACATTATTTTTTCCCGTCAGTCCTTTAGCGCGTGCAAAGATGGCGGGTATCGTGAATAAGGTCTATTGGCTACCTGAGCGGGCAATATGGTCCCATCCTGCCCACCGGAGATTTCCCGCTTTGGCCCGGCAAGACAAAAAGTTATCATTTTGGCCTGTCTATATAAAAAAAGTCCCTTTTTGAGTAAGCATGAGGTCAAAATGGCTGGATATCCCAGGAGGGGGGTACTTTAGGAATTTTTGGGTAGGGATGTGCCGATGGGGCTTTGGAACCCTTAGCCTATACTAGAGCTAGTTAGCTGAATTTGGGTACCCCAAGACTAGCCTAACCTTTTCCAAATCCCCCTATCCTAGAGAGGATTTTACGCTGAGTTACATAAATTTAAACTTTACTGCTTATTCACACAACATTTATACTTTAAAGTGGTTTAAGGACGATGACTTTTTTACCCCCCAGGTAAATCCCATAGTCCCAGGCCTTAAACTACTTGAGAAATTTATGCCACGAAGGCTACTGTAAGCACAAGCGTACGTTTGACTGTTATAATCCAGGCAATGCATGATAATTTTCGAATTAACCATATCATTTTTTCCCTCTTTCAGTCAACGAAACCTGGGTTGCAAGAATTGGGAGCTAACAAGGAGGAGACAGACGAAGTACCGGACACACCTTCGTTTGACAGGAATCAGGTACAAAAGCATTTTAACGGCTGGCTCTGCCTCGTACCCAGTTGTCTCTCTATCGGTGATTCTCGCGCAAATGACGAACGTACGGAAGTGCGTACAGAAGATTTTGTCCTGGTGCTCCGCTACAACTGTGATCTGAGAAGCAAGCCTTTCCAATCGAGTTATTGCACGAAAGAAATTCTCTTTTTTATTCTCGTCCCAACTTCCTCTGCGATTTCTCACCGACCGCTTGATACGCAGGCTATATACACCTTGATGAGGTGTTATGCCATCGAAGAAAGTGTTAACTGTCGAAGCTGAAAGCCATCGTAGATCCAAAATATTTTCAAGTTAAAAGCATCCTTACCATTGTGTATAATTTGTTAAAAGCATTTTCCAGATCCTGGGCTGGTTAAGCGTATGAAATAATGTCTTTTTGTGGGCAGATATTCTCTCTCTCACTCTCTCTATCAAAAAAAAAAAAATGAAAATTGTATTTGGATTGGCTTTTTGCGTCTTCATGCTATCTTTCACTGTGTTGGCTATTTGCTCTTCCCTTTAGCACTTGAAATATCCCAGAAAAATATTCGCCCCATAAATTTTATTTCATTCCATAATGCCATCCTCAGTCAGTCAAACAGGTTATTTTCAAGTGCTTATACTATCGATCGAAATATCAGTTACTAAACCAAACCATACAGAGCTTGAGACAGTGGCCTGATATATGAGCCCGGGGGTAATGCCATTATGTATATATAGCGATATAGTTATGTGCCACTGTGAAGGGTGTGGATTTCAAGAAGTTTACTCTGAGACAGGGTACACAAATCTGAGCATTTGGGTCTGCTAGAATAGGGTAACATTTTCCAAGAGAAAGTTTTTTGTCCAACACCGGGAATTGCCAGTCAAAAATAATAACCTGATAAAATCAAATCGGTTTTGTTTTGGCTCGACTGTGCTCTTAAACTCAGTAGAATTTTATCGGTTGAGGTGATTTATACAAAAAAATTCTCACTAGCATTTAACCGTTCCTCGGTAGTTCCTCCGTTTGAGATGGGGTTTTCACCAGAAATCATAGAATTCTATACAGGAAACTAATATAGAATGTTTACCATTTCTTTCCTGAATTTTTATTCTGATTGCAAATTTGGACATCATTTATGACGTCACTATAGCAGTTAGATTGGATGAAATAAAAACCAATTAACAGGTAATTTATCAAACTATTTCCCTGCCAAGTTTCGTCACATTCGATACATTCTACTTCTGTCTATGGCCTTTTGAGAGTTGCGGGAGGAAAAGCCTTAGCAACCGACCACCGTGCATGTTGTTTCCTGGCATTTGAAGAGGTGCAATATACTTCATGGGGTGAACTTGTTTTCAACAAACCTCCTTTCCTGTGCAGATAGGTATTCGTTGGTTAAGATTAGCTCTCGAATCAGTCGAGTACTCACAGCTTGGTGGTTTTGTGTATAAATCACATAAACCGACGAAAAGTTTTTCGTTTACTTTTCCAGGTTGTTCCGTTTCAGTAACATGCCAGCCGAGACAGTTTTTTGGGGTTTGACGATGATGATGATGACGATGATGGACTGATCAGGGTGCCTTTATAGGTCGAACGCATTTAAGTGACGATATCTTCTTTCTTTTGTAATCCGAGCACATGGTTGTCTAGAATGCCTCTTCCTTGTGGAAATAGTGTCACAGTACGAATTTTGTAAAATTACTGTGTTTGTATTGGGTAGTAAGGTCGATGAACTTACTCTGCAGTTTATAGTTGTTGTTGTCCTTAAAGCAGAATTTCGTGAAATGCTTTGTCCCTGCGATAAAAAACACGAGGTAGGTCACTGGCGAGGAACTCTCAGCCGCTATCACTCCTTTGTCAAACGTGGCTTTATCACGAAATTTGAACTCTGATGGCAAATAACACGCTACGCTCATAGAAATAGGACCCCAAACCAATGAAGCTTCACTAGCCAATCGAGGCTAATGAAACGAATCCAGCAGACTTCGCTCTTTTCCTAGACAGCTGCCTAGACTTGTTCACAAGTCCAGCGCAAAGGGCGAGCCAGAAATATTTTTTGTCTTGAGCGAGCGAGAGACCGGGAGCTCTGGGGCCTTCCACCCTGTCTTTTCGGAAATAAGTCGAATAACCCTTGCGGCTCCAGCAAAAACGCGAGACAGGAAGTTTAGAGAACCTGGGAACCTAGAAACAAGGTTGCAAAACCTGTCTGCGTTAACGATTCCTGTAAATTAAAGTGTTGGGGAGTGGGCGGAATAACATTATAAAATTTTTGCGACACTGTAACAAAAATGAATATAAAACAGTCTTGCATGGGTAAAGAGGTACTGTATTATGGTACCTGTTTGCGTATGGGTTAACGTCTTTTGGAAACTCTTTGCGTTGGGTGCAGCGGCTCATTATCTTTTTTAGTCAGGCTTTTACTAAACAAGAACAAAATTGTTTTATTCTTCTTGAAGATTTGCTGCTTTTCTGGCTCAGTTGATAATTTTAATCACTGTTATTATACATTCAAAATATTTCCCCGATTCTGATTGGCTAAAAGCACACGCATAATTCACCATAACCAGCTACTGATGACCAAATTTGGAAGAATTTTGCGATTAATCAACCGATCACGTCAAAAGTGCAGCTTCCTTGCAGGTTAATGCACTGTTAACCGAAAAGAACTGGGGACGAGGTTGAGTTGCTTTGGTTGTGAAAACAAAAAACGGCGGACATTTCACTCGTTTAAAGAGTAAGAACTAGGCTAAATAATAGCTAAAAACATGGCGAGGACAGCAAGAAGACAACTCTTATCACCTCGACGGTTAACATCCTCCTCGATCTTCATAATAGGCAAGTTTCGGGAAGTAATTCATGACAGTCTACATATAGACTCTAATATGTTATCTCTTAAGAATACAAAGTCACATACCTTATATATCCTGTATACCCTGTATACCAATACATGGAGATTATCATGAACTACTTGCCCCAGTTTCGTGTTCCCGGGCGGCCTATTGGGCGAGTGCTTGTTTTCGCGCGAAAGCGAGGCTAATGCGGGTCACTTCTTGGCAAGAAGTCAAACAAACATGAGAAAACTGCAGGTGGGTTACTGGAAAATGAGGAAAATCTTAAAGATTTAATGTTTCGATGGGCTCCAAACTTACTTATAGGCTTAAGAAATCATTGTTACGTACTTCGAAAGGAAGATCAGCTCTTCGTTACCGAGAAAAACAACGAGCGAAACCAGAAATTGTCCGGAAGAGTGGGTTGCTGAGCGAGTTCAATAAAACTGCCAAGATGGTCTCAAAATCCTCAAAACATGGTAAAACCCTGAAGCCATTTTAATGACCATTTTCAGTGATCATTATAACTTCTTTAAGTAAGCCTTTCATTGAAATGTGGTAGTTATCGAAAAAATGCAATTAAGTAAAACAACTACTTTTCAGCTGGAGCTCTATTGCATTTGAGCGTTTTAAGGGGGAGAGAATGGGCACCTTTTCACACAAGTTTAGATAATAACGCTCTTGCAACTATTTTCCAATTATCAAGGGCTGTGTTTTTCGATACAGATGTAAATCATCACATAAAAACATCGCAAAAAAAACTTTTCAACGGTTTGAAAGCCTCCAGTTAGCCCTACTCGCAGTCATCTTACGTTGAATTCAGATAACATTGCATAAAAGCTTGCTTTGGTCAATAACTGTGATTGTATGGTGCTCTAGCCGTGTTTCTTTTTTCATATAAATGTAGAGCGCCGCTAAAAAACGAGGCAAAAATTCTTTTAATGACCCTCGGCTGAAAGCTGGCCTCCATTTTTTTCTGATACTGCATTAAGCTATTAGATTAAGCTATTAATAGTTCAAATGAACTGAATGAATCATACATGTATTTCACGCTGTATTCGCGCTGTAGTCCATATTTCCTAGACTGTTCGTCGAGATAAAGCATTTTGCACTAAGGGGAGCCATCTTGGATGAGAGTCGAAACAGCCCCTCTACAGTTTCTCGCTTCCTTCCAAACCGTCTGGACAGAAACAAAACTATACTTTTTTTCCCCACTAACCGCTATTTTTGTCAATATAATCTGACTAGTAATAGTTGACACGACTACAGCTGCCCCCGCTGTATATTGTCGGTCAATAGTATTCTTGCAGTTGTGTAGCTCTTTGAAATATACCGATTCATAACGAAGATTTTCACACATATTCCATACAATAGGTGAGATAAATACAGGAAATGAAAGGTTCCATGCACCGTTTCAGTTCGATTTAGCACAGGTAGCCCAAGCTCGAAATATGAGCATCGGCGAGCATCGGCATTGTTGCGTATCAGTCAAAATATAAGGATTTGTATGGGAAAAAAAACTATCGTTTCTGTAACCTACGAAAATGAAAGGATTTCAATAAAAAACAGCTTACCTTACTTATAATGTGTGTTACGTCTCTCCTGTGTGGTCCACGGACCGATTTATGGGTTTTTATGTAAAACGGTTTTCTCTCTTTATAAAGGTTTACCCAGGTTGGGCACTCCAGCGAAGCGGCTCGACAGATCCACCGAAGGAAAACGCCCGGAAATTCGCTCCAACTGCTCTAATCGCCTCCAAATTCCGCCTAGGTAACACACGATAGTTCTTCTTTCCATCTTCAAGACTCCTTTGCACCGAGAGAAAACCGTTTGCGCAGTGGTCTTTCAGCTTAATTTGCAATACCTACATGTGAAAATTACAAACCTTTTGTAGGTAGTAAGTATAAACAAATAATAGCATGATTTGTACTTGATATTTGGCATAAAAACCACTCGTGATATTTCAAAATTGCCTCAAATTTCACTCGCCTAACGGCTGGTGAAATAACGTATAACAATTTTGAAATATAACTCGTGGTATTTATGCCAAATATCACTACAAATCATGCTATTACCTATACCAATTCCAAAAAATTTCACGTCCTGTAAATAAGATGAAATTGAAATATAACAAGTGGAAAGTTAAAAATGTAATGGATCTGAAGGAGCAATAGTCTATGAATATAAACTTTCTACGTTAAGTTCCTGACTGTTATCGTTTTTTCGCTGAAGCTTAAAATTGAAAAATTAAGCCAGGCCAGGGCTAAAATACATACATGATACATATTTTTTTTTACTCTCGAATTTCAGACTGAATAACTTACTCTATCAGGAACTGATATCTTGGAGGAAAACCCATTATTATATACACCTAAAAGAAACTAGTTTTACTTGAACAATAAATATTATTTACCAGCATCGGCGGAAGGAAAAAAGTATATGTAAGCAAGATTACGATAGTGCACGAACTGTGACCCAGAAGAGTCAGTGAGAGACCGGATCCAGCGAGAGCATCAGCACGCGTGTTGATGACCGTCAAACATTTTTCACACTCTCATTTACTATTACAGCAAGGAGCCCAAAAAGTGTTACCGCCTCTGGTTTATTCACATTCTTTCGTGCAGATTTAATCCAGTCACAGGCCAGCTGAAAACTGTCGTCGGCATCTGATTGGTTGATGCCTTCATGAAAGAATGTGAATTAATTAATTAATTAATTTGGGCCCCTTGCTGTAATCAAATTTCGTGAAACCAGGTTCAAAGCTCAACTGACACGGCAAATGCTTCTACTTCATTATTGTTGTCTATTTTTTCTTACAAGCCTGGCAGTTGTCAATGAAGATTAAATAAACAGCCTCTCGGTGAAACATTTTCCGTTGATTATACTTTGAAAATGCCTTTGATGTTTTTTCGTTACTGTAGTTTGTCCTTTAATGACACTACTTCGTTCTGTTCTCTCCCCTCCGTCACAATTTGTTTCCAAGTTCTTTCATAAACTTCCATTATCTTTTATTCAGATCAGAAAAAAGTATTACAAAATCAAACTTTTCATAAATTAAATGTATTTGCACAACTGGTACTCTCCCGTGTTATTTTATTACCCTTTCTCTTATGATGTACCCCGTAAATTGGAAAGAAACGGTTCTTTTCGAGGAGTATACTTAATAGTGTTATGTAATATGTATAGGGAATACTTCATTGAAAGTGCTGGCGTACGGTATTTACGCAGTCGAGTTGTTGACGTATCAGAAATCAAACGAGTGACCGCAGCGAACGAGTAAGATTTCTGATACAAAAACAACTTAACGAGTGCGTAAATACCGTACAAAGCACTTTCCTTGTGGTGTTGTGTTTATTATATACTCAACTGTTTGTTCTCAATGCACAATTGACAATGAGTGAATTCAAGTAAAATGGCCGGCTTTAATATAAGCTTAAGCTTAAATGAAAGGTAAAGTAGCTCCGACAAAAAGCACAACAATAGCTTACGTCTCGTTCTGTTTATCCCTTTCCGCTGTTGTTTCGCCGGCTCTCTACCGTTTTCTTTATCGACAGTGAAACAAGCGAAACTATTCCACTCCATTCCCGAAATGTTTTTCACTTTTTTAGCGAGAAAAACTCTTTGAGTAAAACTTTTCTCGTTGAATGCGTGCGAAGCGGCGCTGCAAGCTGCAGTAAAAGGCGGGAAGTTTGGCTCGAAAAGTCTGTGGCTTCTGATTGGACGTATCATTTTTCTCGCACGTGAAAAAATATCGTTCGCGATTCTGATTGGACGTATCAATTTTTTCACGTGTGAAAACCATCGTTCGCTCCTCTGATTGGCTAGAACTAATTTGCGTACGAAGATTTACCACATAGCTTTTTGGTGAGTATTTCTCAGTATGTATACAATAAACATGAGGTCACTATATACACTTTATTCCTACACAATTAAACCTTATGAACTTTAAAGAGTGTCTGAATCCTGGTTCTCCTTCCTATTTTCATGACTCCTGAATACTATTTTCAGATTTTTAAATTGCGATTTTCCAAAAGTTAAATGAGGAACGTTTTCCCTAAAACGATAATCTATATATTGTTTGAAATCTCGGTAATTTGTTATTTTTTCGTTGCGGGAAAATCGCGAAGACCCGAGGCGGGAGTGTAGCACTTTTAGGGAGGTGACAAATTTTTGTAGCATTTTAATACTGGAGTGCGCTCTCCACTTGTAACTAACTTTTCAATACAAAATTGCGGAAGAAAACATTACATTTCCTTGTTATGGATTTGTTCTATGTTTGTTCAATATATCGATTGATATAAGACGTCTGATACCAGACGTCTGCTTTCATATAACTGTTGAGACGTCTGATAACAGTTATATAACATAACATATAACATCAGACGTCTTAGAACAGTTATATGACAGCAGACGTCTGATATCAGACATCTGACATTAACTGTTATCAAACGTCTTGTAACAGTTATATGACAGCAGACGTCTGATATCAGACATCTGACATTAACTGATACATCAGACGACTGCTGTAATATAACTGTTATAAAATATCTGATGTCATATCAGAGGTCTGATATCAGACAGCAAACATCATTGACATCAGACGTCTGATAACAGTTTATAACATAACATATAATATCAGACATCAGACGTCTGATAACAGTTATATGACAGCAGACGTCTGATATCAGACATCTGACATTAACTGTTATCAAACGTCTTGTAACAGTTATATGACAGCAGACGTCTGATATCAGACATCTGACATTAACTGATACATCAGACGTCTTATAACAGTTATATGACAGCAGACGTCTGATATCAGACACCTGACATTAACTGCTTTCAGACGTCCGATGTCATTTGTCTGATATCAGACGTCTGATCTGATAACAGACGTCTGATGTCTGTTATGATGTCTGTCATATTAGATGTCTGATATCAGATATCAGACGGCTGATAACAGTTATAGAACAAACATATAACATCAGACATCTGATAACAGTTATATGACAGCAGACATCTGACGACTGTTGTAATATGTTATCAGACATCTGATGTTATATGTTATGTTATATAACTTTTATCAGACATCTGAAGTCAGACGTCTGACTCTAGACGTGTAACATAACTAATATCAGATGTCTGATGTCATTTGTCTGATATCAGACATCAGACGTCTGATAACAGTTATAATATGATGTCGGATGTCTAAAGTCAGATGTAATGAATATAACACAACATATAATATCAGACGTCTGCTGTCATAATAACTGTTATCAGACATCTGATGTCATATCTGAAGTGTGATATCAGACATCTGACATGAGATGTCTGATATCAGACAACAAACATCATTGACATCAGACGTCTGATATCAGATATAGGACATGAGACATCAGACGTCTGATATCAGACATATGACATGAGACGTCTGAGAACAGTTATATGACAGCAGACGTCTGCTTTCATATAACTATTATTAGACGTCTGATGTTATATCTTATGTTATATAACAGTTATCGGACGTCTGACATCATATAACTAGATGCAAGAACGCCTGGTTCTAAGACCCTTGGATTTAAGAATCCCATGTTGTAAGACCCCTGGTTGTCAGAACCCCTGGATGTAAGAACTCTTGGTTATAAGACCCCGGTTGTAAGAACCCCTGGATGTAAGAACTCTTGGTTGTAAGACCCCTGGCTGTAAGAACCCCTGCTTGTAAGACCCCTGGATTGAAGAACCCTTGGTTGTAAGAACTCCTAGGATGTAAGGACCCCAGGTTGTAACACCCCTGGATGTAAGAACCCCTGCTTGTAAAAACCCCTGCTTGTAAGATCCCTGAATGGAAGAATCCCTGCTTGTAAGAACCCCTAGATGTAAGAACCGCTGGTTCCAAGACCCCTGCATTGAAAAACCAATGGATGTAAGAACCACAGGTTGTAAGACCCCTAGATGTAAGAACCCCTCGTTGTAAGACCCCAGGATTAAAAAACCCCTGGTTGTAAGACCCCTGGATATAAAAACCCCTGGATGTAAGAACTCTTGGTTGTAAGACCCCTGGTTCTAAGACCCCTAGATGGAAAAACCAATGGATGTAAGAACTACTGGTTGTAAGACCCCTAGTTGTAAGAAGCCCAGGTTGTAAGACTTCTAGATGGAAAAACCCCTGGTTGTAAGAACTCCTGGATGCAAGAACTATTGGTTGTAAGACCCCTAGTTGTAAGCCCCTGGATGGAAAAACCCCTGGTTGTAAGAACTCCTGGATGTAAGAACCCCTGGTTGTAACACCTGTGGATATAAAAACCCCTGGCTGTAAGAAACCCTGGTTGTAAGAACCTCTGGCTGTAAGAACTCTTGGTTGTAACAAACGTGGTTAAAAGAACCCCTGTTTGTAAGACCCCTCAATATAACAACCCCTGGTTGTAAAACCCCGTGGATGGAAGAACCCCTTGTTGTAAGAACCCCTGGATGTAAGAACTCCTGGTTGTAAGACCCCTAGTTGTAAGAACTACTGGTTGTAAGACCCCTGGCTGTAAGAACCCCTGGATGGAAGAACCCCTGGTTGTAAGAACCCCTAGATGTAAGAAAGCCGGGTTCTAAGACCCTTGGATGTAAGAATCCAATGTTGTAAGACCCCTGGTTGTAAGAACCCCTGATTGTAAAAACCCCTGGATGTAAGAACCCCTGGTTGTAAGACCCCTGGATGTTAGAACTCCCGCATGTAAGAACTCTAGGTTGTAAGAGCCTTGGTTGTAAGACCCTGGCTGTAAGAACCCCTGGTTCTAAGACACCAGAATGGAAAAACCCCCAGTTGTAAGAAGTCCTGGATGTAAGAAAGGCAGCTTCTAAGACCCTTGGATGTAAGAATCCCATGTTGTAAGACCCCTGGTTGTAGGAACCCCTGGTTGTAAGACCCCTGGCTGTAAGAACCCTTGGATGTAAGAACTCTTGGTTGCAAGAGCTGTGGTTAAAAGAACCCGTGGCTGTAAGACCCCTAAATGGAAGAACCCTGGATATAAGAACCCCTGGTTGTAAGACCCCTGGATGTAAGAACCCCTGGTGGTAAGAAACCCTGGATGTAAAAAACCCTAGTTGTTAACACCCCCCTGGTTGTAAGACCCCTAGATGTAAGACTCCTGGTTGTAAGACCCTGGTACAAGACCTTTGGATGCAAGAACCCCTGGTGTGAAGACTCGTGATTGTAAGGCTCCTGGTCGTCAGACCCTTGGTTGTAAGACTTCTGGTCGTAAGATAATTGCTATGATTTCATGCCCAAGTTTTTTTGAGAAAATAAAACAGTTTATCTATTGTAATGACAATGAAAAAAATTTACCAGCTAGTCTTTATTTTGACAAGTTACAATGTAAACAAAGAACATCCTGTTATCAATTCTGCTCGAAAAATATCAGGCTGAGTTAATCCCCCAAGAGGAACACCACTAAGTGGCACGGATGAACAAATGATTCCCACTATCAAACACGTTAGAGACAATGCCTTCCCAAGAAGCCTAACAACTGTGGGGGATTAACATGTGGGATTTGTGTGGGGTCAGTGGAATTCTGAGACTTACACAGGCAGGACAGACAAAGAACAGGCTAATCCCGAGTTGTTCATGGAAGGTAATGGTACTGACTGTTCAAAGGGCACTTTCTTACAATTTTAATTGTACCTTATGGTGTATTTTGATAAATTTTCTCCCAACTGGGACAATCTTTCAAGATAAAACCATTTCCTTTGTTTACTAAATCACTTTCGTCAAAGAAATGTACCTTCACATGGGACGCCATTATTTCTTGACAGCACTGAATAAAAGTTTGTGGACCTCTTTGGAAACCAATTTCTGATTAATTCAAGCATTTGATTGGTCTAAAAATAACTTTGGTGAAATTCACATATCCCAAGGGCTAGATTGGGTGTTTCCGTCTCTATCCCATTATGGCTGTTGTGTACATATATGATGTTAGCTTTGTTTATTTTCTTTGTTGATAGATTTCTTTATGTTTTACACACGACCCCAGAAGCTTGTATTTAATGTTAGTTTTTATTACATAAGTGGTGTATTGTGTCAAAATAAGGGTCTTCTTCTTCTCAGAAGTGGTACATGTATATAAAGAGGTGAGGGGTTTGACCTTGGAGGGGATCCTCTCTGTATAAAATGTTGTAGTAGCACCCTCCCCCCACTGGGTACAAGAGGCATGCCTCCACACTGGCAGATATCAGAGGTTTTTGAGGATAAATGGTACAAAAAATTGTCAAAATGGTGTGTTGATGATTATTTAGGAACGTGACATGGTCATTAACTTTTTCAAGTCATAAAGGTTCGAGAATACAACTTTTAATTATTAATATAATAATCCATTCTGTCTTATATAATACATCTACATTTTTACAGTAAAAAAACATAATTGTTGTAATCCACAAGTCACTACAAAACCACTCTTTGCCAGAGTCAAACAGGGGCCCATAACTAACATTATGCAATCCACACTAATCTCCAATAAACTGACATTCTACCTCCACTGCCCTGTCCTGCTTCTTTGTAATCTTTGAAGGCACTTTCTGGAACAGAGAAACCCCTCAGCAGGTATGTGGTTTTGGGTTGAACACACAGACACTACTGTATGTGCAAGTTGTTGAATGTTGATAGTCACAATGTGGTGAATACAAGATGCAAAACAGTAGTTTCCACAAAGACACTGTTTTGCACTGTCCAGAAACACACAAAGAGACAGAGGAATGATTTCTGAAGAATATGACCACCTAAAACAGGGACAAGTACTTAGTTCAGTAATATAAATCCTTAACAATGGCCAGTATCCAATGACAAAGCTTAAAAATGTACTTAATTCAAGCTCATTCTAAGGGCAAGAAGTGCTCAAGTGTTGCATCCTCGTCTAAGTCAGGAATGATTAAGTGACAGACGATCAAACAAGATTTCTTTTGTGAGCCCTAAACAATATTTATTTGTCGTGACAGTACAGGCTTACCAATAATGCTGAGAAACTGTCATATCATTAGTCAGTCTTTGGTAAAATCATTTTTTTTCAATTGGTTGTTAGATGTAGTGTCCAGTCACCCACTTCAGAACCTTATGTAGTGGGTGGCTTGTTACTAAGGAGGTAAACTCCACCTACACTACCCCTCCCCACCTGGTCAGGTTTTAGGGCACACGGAGAAATAAGAAACCATTTTAGGCTACACTTACTGTACTTTTATTGGCTAAGTTGTGATTCATAAATTACTTTTCCTAATACATGTAACGCATGCTAAGTCATTATCTACACGCTTATTGAATTACTGAATTAATTTATTTGGTTACAATACATGTACAAAGAAAACAACAACAAGTACTAAAGTACTAAAATAAAAATATTATTTTACCTGTGCTTTTTTACAGCAATCCCAGAACACTCCTGTAATGAGGGCACAGCTAATTTGTTGACAATGTTCCAGTTGTTTTGATGAAGAAATGGGTTCTCAGACACATCCACTGATTCCAGTTTTAGTTTAGATAAACTGTGGGGCAAAACTGTGAGCTGATTGTGACTTACACTGAGGAAGCGTAAACTTGACAGCTTTCCAATATTCACTGGTAGCATATGAAGCTGGTTTCTATCAAGTTTAAGATGAACAAGGTTTTTGAAGTTGGAAAAAGCTACAGGAAGCAGCTTGATTTCATTCTGGCTGAGATCTAACAGCCTCAAAGATGATGTTATTACTCCATTACACAGTGCTGTAGGAAACTCTCTAATCCTATTCCCATGTAGAACCAGTTCAGATAACGTTGACAGTCTTGCCATTCTGCATGGAATTTCCTTTAACTGGTTATTGGCAAAGTTTAAACATGCCAGACTTTTAATCTGTAATATGCGCGCCTCTATCCGCAGTAGTGCACAGTTGCTAATGGATAACTTGTTCAGGGTGCTTGGAAAAGGTTTTCCAAGGGGATAATCACTGCGTCTCGTGATTGTCATTTCAGTTTTAGGTTTTTCAATGTCTGATGCTTTGGCAGGTGTCAGACCCATCAGTTTCACCTTTTGTAGTTCCTTGTCTCCAAGTTTAAGAATGGACAGGAATGATTTGAGGCTTGATGGATCAGCCTAAAAAAGAAGTTTTCCACTCAAGTTTTGAACAAATTACCACTGCTTTCTACTTTTTCTGTGTAATTTTTCAGTTGCATGTAAAAGTAAACCAAGCCATGTTTCACTGTACAACAATATTATTATAATACTAGGGTATCTAAAAGATAGTAATGCTGCGGCACATTCTGTTGATACTGACATTAGTTAGGCAGTGGGACTTAAAAGAATCGAAAATGACATTGAATGTCCTATTTACATGTTGGAAAGTACTAGAATAATTACTACCAGTCTATAGAAAGAACTCGTGGGAACGTTGTTTAGAAAATGATCAAGTGGTTATAACCCTGGTTTTCCCACAGTAAGTTGTAGAAAATAATAAAAATTCAGATTGTTTATCCATATAATTAATATACGGTGCACGATATTTTCTCTGAAAACACAATACTTTTCTTGCTCTTTGTTGCACTTTATTAAGTAACAGTTATTTAGCTACATATTTATAGAAAACAATGACACAAAAAATGGAAAAAAAAAAGAAAGAAGGAGTAAAGAATTCGGTAGGACTTGAACCCTTCACCTTCGGCTCGACGCGACTACACCTAACCACTACACCACAGAGGCTGGTTACGTAATTGTTGGGAAAAGTCTTTCATTTTATTCTTTTTCCATGAAACTTCCGCCGGCAAGATCATCGCCAGCCGCATTAACCGAGATATTAACAGTGAAAAAACAATGTAAACGCATATTCCATGGCAATGAATAAATGAAAGAACATAATTATGCTTTTCAAAACGCCGATACACGTCCTCGTCGGCAAAGTAGGACAAAAAACATATGTTTGTTATCTCGATTTCCGCTGTTATTTTGAAGCGAATGGTCAAAATTACATCCATTTTCGGCTCATACAGTTTCTTAAGAATAGCACTGCATGACATTTTCTCACTTTCACATCACCTTCTAGCAAGGCTCTTGAATTGAAATCCAATCCCCAAGTTAACCATCGTACTCATCTGAAAGACTCCTGCGTGTCTTAAAATTTGGTAAGACCTCTAACCGTGCTTTAGAAAATTTGCCACAAAGAAAACTCTGAGTCTGAGCAGCGAACGATGCACTCTAGCTCTCACCCACCCAACTTCCCCGTGCATGTTTTTATTTGAGTTGTTCATGGCGCAATGCACTCTGGTTAAATGCAATGCATTGTGGTAAAAAGTGATGAATTCGAGAATTCGTTGCCCCTTATATATGTCCTTTAAATCCTGATTATGTTGCTGCTCGCTCCCTTCAGTCGCTCCGCAGCAATAAATTTTGTGTACCATCAGAAGGCGAGATGTTTACTATTTTTACACCTCACAAAATGAGCCTGTGAAGCTAACAGTTGTCAGAACATGTTTCTAGTTGAGTTCATCATGAGTACTGTACAGCTCAGGGGTGGTCAGTGTTCTGGGAAGCCTCACATTCATATCAAGTAAGGAACTCAGAAAATTAATAATTTTTCTTTGCGGCAACCCTCAGACTTTTTCTTTGTGACGTTGTGAAAAATACAACAAACTGTACAACATCTCTCTCAACAAAAGGAGTGGCATATAAATGGGAAATGCCCACCACCCTATTTTTGGACCAAACAGAGAGTCAAAGGGTCAAAAAGTATTTTTCTCAGTTGCAGGCCTTCCTTTTCTTCATACCTCCTCATGATGACACTCGAAATAGCTGCGAGGGAGACTACCCTAATACCTCAAGGACAGGACAACCAGTCCTTCTCCCTCTTCCACTTTCAGCAAGAAGCCCAAAAGTGACACTTCTTTTAATTTATTCACGTTCTTTTGTACAGTTTTAATCCAATCAGAAGGCAGCTGGAAACTATCCTCGACGTCTGATTGGTTAATGTCTGTATGAAAGGATCTGAATTAAGTAAATGAAGTCACACTTTTGGGTTCTTTAGCTTGCTGTAAAAATCTTGCAGCACTTGTTGCTGTCAACTCTCCCGGATAATCTGGGAGACTCCAGATTTTGGACTGTATCTCCCACTCTCCAGATTAGAGCCTGAAATCTCCTGGATAATCGCCAAAGTTTGCTAGACTTTCCAGAATAAAATTTCATCTTTTTGGCGTTGTTTGAGCTATTTTACTGTTAACATCAATCATACACTCCAGTATTCCATTGTAATAAATTATAAGCAATAATGAAATTGGTGGGAAGTAAACCAATCACATCTACATGTAGATCTACAGTCGGTAAAAATCGCCAGGACATCACACCGACCCGCTCAAATGTTACATGCCAACATCTCTTTCGAGCATTCTGTGTCATCGTAAATTTGTAGCGATGGGTATTAACTTTTTGCACAAATGTCGTCATGTGCTGTACGTTATGACGTCATCATCCCTTGTGTTAATAATAATAAATAATAAAAATGATATTTATATAGCGCCTTTTCTTTTCAGTGCTGAGCGTGGGGTTGACAGCCCTGAGCATTTTTGGATCATATCCTCGATTCTCATTCATTGTAATACTTGTTATGCAGAGACAAGGTAAGGAGAAATCATATGCTTTTACCTTGTTTATGAGCAGATCATGTGGAGGCTCTTTGAAACGAATTGTTGCTTTTCCTTTTTCGACGAACTTTGAGAAGACTTGCTGAAGATTTTCTTTGATCTATCGAGAAATTAAACGTTATTAAAGATCACTTGAAATACTAGTTTTAGATTAAATCAACGTTGTAAAAACCTTGTATCTTGCTCCATTTTTCTCTTTCGCAGTGCAAACCAGAAGAAACACGGTCTTCTCTGCGGTACCTCCAGCAATCTTGGAAGATTCTTTGCGCCCGATTGCCAAAGAAGCACGGGCCGGTTTGCTTGAATTTCGCATACTAAACGAAGGGCCTAATCGATTTACAATTGATACTTCACAATTTAGCCGCATTTTCCTCTCTCGTTGATCATTGAAAACTAAAAATTAATTTGACAGTGGGTGACTTTCAAGAAACTGCTTTCGCTCTTGCCGCCGCCAAGTTTGATTGTACTCACGTGATTGATTCGAACCAATCATCGATGATCCTTTGGTGGAAATTTTCTTGAGCCTGCGATATGCTGGAGAAGCTGGGTTGACATTTCGGCTAATAAAGAATTTTTGCTTCTTTTTCCTATAAAATAGTGAGAAATGGCGAGCATTATTTCAACGCCAAGTACGGTATCTGTTCAGATTACGAGCTCAATGACTTCTTTTACATCTGAGAAGAGGCTGCAACGGGGCGATGCTATCTCTACTTTGAAGGTAAAGAAAGGAAACTTGTGATCATAAACTTAAGTTTAATTTTTTTTCTTGTAGGGAATTTTCTCATAGACATAATTTATTACAGTATTGGTCTTGCATTTCTTTTAAACAAAATAATCTGAACTGTCAGATTGATCAAGTGAACTGCTTCAATTGTCAAAGGGGTATAATACCATATATATCTCAATTTAGGAAGAATGGAACTAATCTGCATGTCATTCATGCATAATCAATCATACAGTCTGACACAAACCCAGTCAAAAAGGTCATCAGTCCCTTTGTAGACTCAGCGGGAGTCACCTATGTTTACTTCAAAATCAAATATGAACTTATAAAACCATTGTGTGATCGTGTTAGAAACTTGCTAAAAACTATGTTATCTAATACTTCGGAAAACCGCTGAAGGTAATGACTACACTAATAACAGCAAAGGGCGACATTATTTCCCACTGAGCATTAGATAATATTTTACCAGTTATTGCAACACGATTGCATGACGGTTTAAATTTCCAACCGTGCACCCATCTTTCTCTGATTTGACCTTTTCAGCTTGGATGGTCCTGGAAGGAAGGTGGGGTCCCCTTCTTAGTGAACTTTGCACCCCTATGAGCACCCCTTCATCAATCTGCCCCTGTCTTCCACAGCGTCATTCCAGGTTAATTCTACAGTGTAGAAGTTCTGGCTATAATTAAGCAGCATATCCTTTGGCCAGTCTTGAGCTTGAGCCATCACAGACCTTGTCTTCATATTGTCTCAAACCTTTACTTATTTGAGGGTTAGCCTCCTTCCTAGATATTCCTTTGGCTCACCAAGCAATAATTTATGTGGCAAGTCTAAGGAATGTCTGTGAGTATCATATTTCCTTCAATAATAGCCAGGGGTGATTATTTTTTTCGCACCTAAAGGGGGCAATTTTTTTGAGAGAGGTGATTATTTCAAATATTGCTCAATGGAAGTCATGCCCTAAATATTAGTGCTATTTACTGATTCACCTCCAGCTCAAACCTCCAGCTCAAGCGAGCGATGCCAAACTCGCGTAAGTTTCAAGCAAAATGGTTTCCTGGTTTACTGCTGTAACAAACAAAGAAATTTCACTAATAATCCAGCAAGCTGTTCCCGAAATACATGAAGAAGGTGACAAAATTTGGTTTGGAAGCTTTAGCTTTGTTTGTTTTACTTGAATATATCGATGAAACCGGTGAAAAAGTTTTTAGTTTACAAATGTAAATTAAGTGTTGTATTACTTTATTTAGCTGACATGTTCATAATAAAACTTAAAACTAAATTTAATAGTTTTTTACAGAATGGGTTCAAGTACAAAAAGAATTCATAACTCCTTTTGAAGAAATTTCCGAACAATAGGTAAACAAATTGCCTTCAAAAGTTTTATTTGTTGGGACGAAAATCATAAGGGCCGTTCGGTCATTTGCATGCCAAAATTGTGATAGTTGGTAGCAGTAAATGAGTGAAACACCATCCTTTTTGTGTTTAGTTATATCACTGTTTTATTATACCGGTATATTAAAACAATTATTCACCTCATTGTCGGTGGCTAGCAGTGGATGTAATATTTACCTTGCCACTTTGCGGCTCGGTAAATACCACCACTAGCCACCTCCACTTCAGTAAATAATAATCTAGCATAATATTATCCAATTAAATAAAAAATGATCATACAAAATAAACTGAACATGCTCCAAAGTTGGTTCCTTGATTTATTTTTAATGTCATTATCCTTGGCATCGGAGCTTGAATTTGTCACTGATCAGTTTTCCTAGATCAGACTCCACTTCGTCTTGACAGGGAGGGGATAAAAGAAAGAGAAGATGGCAAGAGGGGTGCAGGGGCGATTATTTTAAATATTTTCGTCTAAGAGGGGCGATTATTTGAAGGAAGCGTTTAATTGAGGGATGGCTATTATTTGAGGGAATTCGGTAAGTAACTTTTAAGTAACCTAAATGTATACTTAGCTCATTAGAATTGCTGCTATTTTGCCGGTTTTGTCACAAACATAAATGTAATGCTTTTAAGATAAATAAAGTAGGTATAACATTATAAGATTTACTTCTTTAGGGGAAACTGGAGTTAATAACAGGATGCTCAGCTGTGACAATGGAAGTTCAGTTACTAGACAAAGAAGGAAAGCTTTTATGTGTCCTTAACAACGATGATGCATTACTGGGTGCTTACCCAGTAGATGACAACATGAGACTACATGTATGTTTTATTTCTTGGTTATTCACTGGAGGTACAACGTGATGTTACATAATAATATTATTCTACTACATTGCATATCATCAATGTAAAAATTAGCAGGCAAGGATCCACACCAATTTCAATCATTTTACGAAAATGGGTCAAATCTTTCATAAATTAAAATATTTTAATAAATATATATTTTAAAGACAAAAAATTTCCAAGTTAAAATCAGGCCAATATCCTGTCTGAATGGCACCGAAATCCAGGGAAGGTGAATTTGGGAATTTAAATCCAAAAATGTTCTGCGGGTGGGGGGTGCATGTCCCTGGTCCCCCCTAGAAGCTTGCACCTTCGGTGTTCGTTTAGGAAATCAGGCAGTATTTATTCTCTTTATCCACACCAGACTAGTTAAAATCCCATGATACACACTTGGCCCCTTACATTGTGGCAATGATATAATTTGTTTTACATGATTGATCTAGGAGTATTAACAACAAAGTTAATGTTTAATGAGGTGCCAGTCTATTGCAGAGGAACGTTTAGTATTATTTTGATGCCTATATAACATCCATCGAGCAACAGACTGTATGGCAGTTTTAATGTGTCTGGCCTAGGTGGTATCAAAATTGACTGTCAGGCTTTCATGATTTCATAGTAAATCAATAAGCATGACATCAGGGACAAGATCACATGTCCAGTTGGAATGACACTGTTTTTCACTTTGCATCTAATATAAAGGTTGTCGACAAAGATCCTACAAAAAAGGTAGGACAATTTGAAGACTTATCAGCCGTGGAAAAATATGAGATGGACACAGAAGAATATGCAAAGAGAACTGGTTAGTGATTGATATTAATGTTTACTCCCAGATACACCCAGATTTATCACTTGTAATAGTTTAAATCATTGTTTACTTTTGAAAGTTTAATACATTATTCACATTGCCCAAACATTTTATATCTGAGGCCTTAAATCAGGGTATGCTTTGGCTTTGTCAGTCACTTCTGAGATTGTCTGTTGCCTAGTACGTAAACAGAGTTGTCATTAAGATTTCAAGTTGCTGGGTAACTACAACAAGTAGGCAGTTTTTGGGGCTGTGTCGCCTGTCACTTCTACCCCTTGGAAGGCCTTATTTATGGTGCAAGAATCTTCTTCTATAGATTCAGTGAGGGCCTTCAAAGAAAGAAATAAGCTTGGCCAATTTAAGGAGAAAACTCCAGAGGAAATACAAAAAGAGAAGGAGAAAGCACAACAAGAGGAAGAAGCTGCGAAAGCAATCACTGTAGGTTCTCGATGCGAGGTCAAAGTTGCTAGTGCACCTCCCAGGAGGGGCGAGGTTATGTTTGTAGGTATGTAAACATAAAGTGTTCATGTCACCCCTAAAAAACCTTTAATACTCTAAGATAAATTGCATGAGCCCTGAAGCTCTAAACATTTGAAAATCAGTAAATTAATCAAACCCAGGAACTAGATAAGTAGTGCTGCTAAAAAGGGGTGGGAGCTTAGCTAGTACCCCTAGCCACCAAGCATGTCACCGATGTGAGAAATCCCTCGTGAGTGAGCTTTTTGTGATAAGCAAAGCAGCTTAGTGCAAAAAAAAAAAAAAATGTCATCTATGGTCTCTTAACATTAATATCAGGCCAATCACAGGTCTCATTTACAAGTAAGGAGACTGACTTTGGTAGTTCATTAGTCAGTCAAACAAAAGAGCGTTTCTTGATGTTTTAAAGTGTTGATGGACATGGTTGAGTCTGTTGCACTGAAACAAAGGAAAATACCGTTTAGAAGCTTTCATGCTGGTTATCTTTTGACCATACATAGGTTGCATTTTATTTACGACACTTTTTATGAACAGTCATTTCAGATGTTTCAACTGCGTGGTCATGTAAAAGAAGATGAAAAAGTTGATGAGACATCCTAAGTGAATGGTCTTGTGTTTGACATTTTGTAGCACATGCTAGAGTGTTTAAAACAATGCAAATCCTGAAATGATAATGTTTTGTTTCAGGAAAAACAAACTTCAAACCTGGCTGGTGGGTTGGTGTGAAATATGATGAGCCTGTTGGTAAAAATGATGGCAGGTAAGCAGATTTTCCATGATCATTGTATCCTACCAGGGTGTTTCTTTTACTTTCTGATATGTTTTATTAACCACGGTGAGAATAACTCATTGGGTAGAGGGCTTGATTGCAGAACGAGAGGTCACGGGTTCATCAGTCCCGGGCCGGGCCAATAATCAGAATCTTAAAATAACTGAGAAATGAAGGTACTGCCTTTGCACTGCAAGTGGCTAGGACTTTGCATGGCCTGAATAACTACACAAAATGGTGGTCCCGTCTCCAGTAGGAGACATATCCCCAATATTTTGTAAATTCAAATAAAGTGTTTTTATTTAAAGTGAAGGGTGCTGTAGCTAGTTATAAGGCTGGTGGTCATTTGATAATAACTATTTTAATTTTGTTGGTGTGACAAGTTTATACACTCTCTTGGTGCATTTCAAAGCAAACTTGAATTAACATGTAACAAAAACAACAACAACAAAAAAAGAGAAGAGTACAAAGGTGCAAGGGAATGGTGGTAGAGTGAATTACCCCTCCCATGCTCTCAACATTTTAGACTGAATGTGTCCATTTTGTGGGTTTATCAAAATTAATAATAATGTAGAAAGATGATTATACATTGTAGAGCTATGAACAATCTATTTTCCAAACAGTTTAATTAGTTTCATTGTATTTTCCAAAGATTTTTCAGTTTGTTTAAACTATTCTTTTTTTCCCTATCTTTTTGCATCAGATTATTGTTATTGTTTGTACAAACCTTTGCCCATGAATCACTTGTACATCATAAAGGTTCAAGTTATTAAAGTTCTAAGACAAGTTGATTGAAGTTGTTTCTGTTTTCCTTTCAGTGTTGCTGGGAAAAGATACTTCACTTGTCCACCAAAATATGGCGGATTTATTAAACCAAAGGATGTAGCGGTGGGCGATTTCCCAGAAGAGGACTTGGGAATTGAAGAGGATGAAATGTAAAAACAAAAAGAAGGAAAGAAAGAGGATGCTTATATTCTAATAAAGTGGATAAATTATTCAGAAACTGTGGAACTCCAAACACAGCAAACAGCTACTACTGTCAAACATCTATAAGATAGTGGCCACTTATTATAAGTGACTGTCTGTCAAAAATTCCAATATAATATTGAAAATTTTCCAAGTTAAAATAAGAAATTTGGAATCTTGTGTAACCAACCTGAACCAAGTTCCACGACATCTTTAATTCAATCAAAATTTGATGCCACACAGCTCTGGGAACAAGTCATACATTTTTTGATAGTATTATTTATTATAACGCACTTAACGGTAAAAATACAGAACTTTTTTAAGTTACCTAACAAGCAAATTATTTCTCTACAAGCTGCAACAGAAAAACTGGAGAACAGAGACACTCAGTGGTGTAAAATTCAAAGTAGACAGACTGCAAATTATATTAGTTAATGTTAGGCAAGCCAGCAATAAACTTTTAAACACTAAAATTGATTGCTATGACTGAAGGCATATCAAGCTGTACTGATCAAGTGGAACCCTTATAACTATGGGGACTGGTGGAATGGTTTAACCTCGAGGCACATTATATTGGGGTTTAATATTCTACACATTTTACTGTAATAGGGTAGAAAATCAGTTGCTCCTCACACAGTGGTTTGTTATATTGAGGTTCCACTGTGTGTAGTAAAACAGCTTGTTTAATAAACTTCTCAATATTGCTTTTTAAAGTTATTTGGCACAACTAACACAAGTCTGGCCATTGCAACCAGTGATAAGTTAAACTTCTACATAACCTACTGTGAACTGTTAAAACCTCACCTGTCAATGTTCTAAAAATATTGAACAGAAATACAACCAGGACTGAGATTTTATCGCTGATGATAAAAATAGAAAAGGGGCTGTTACCAAAACAGTCTGAATCAGCGTTTTATCTATAGTTTAGTGGACAAAGATTTATTCAGATAGTGGATAGTATTATGCAACTTAGAACAACTCAGCCCCGATGGCACAATTCAACTTTTGAGCAATTAAGTCAGGGTGGATAGTGCCATACAACTTTTTAAAATAACTAAGCCATTCTTGCACGCTGATTGGTCAAGAGCTATGTTCAGTAAGAGTGAAGACCATGGGAATGATGTTATGGTGGCACAATTGTTTTTCTCTTTCTTGTGTGTGTGTGATTTGCTGAGAACCGTCAATGGAAATGGACATCAAAACTGTCAATGTTATTTTAAAAAACAATTTGACAACAATTTTCTCATTGATGATAGAAATGATGTCAAAAAGTTCAAAATTTTGCAGTGCAACCACTAGCCTATGACTCGTTGTTCCACTTGAGTTATGAACAATTTGACGGCATTTCTAGGGTTGATAAGAGTACAAACCATGAAAAATTGTTGTCAATTTGTTAATATGAATGACCGAGACTGGAAGTCCAAAACTCATGACCCTACGTTTCAGAGACACACACTCATGCATATAAGGGAGTTCTCCTTCCTGGGCCTACATTAGGATTACAATCCCCTAGCTATAACCCAGCTGTTGGTATTGTTTTGCTGCTGTGCTCCTCGGCAAGTTCTCAGCTGTTAACATTCGACTCCAAACTTATCAAAATTTCTTGTTATCACACCCAGTTGCAAATGTACTGTTCCCATAGCAACTGTTCTTAGTTTATATCTATCCGCACCAGTGTAGATAGCGTCTGAAGTTTTTAACTGAGGAGCTCCGCCTACGAAAAAACTCCGAAGTTGTTCGAATTTCCCCGAACACAAAGGTCTCCAAGTAACGCAATCCACGTTGTGTGTCCCGGGAGAAGTAGGAACATGACAGTATCCATACCCGTAAATCTCGTTTCTACCATAAGAATCCTGATGCCACACTTGAAAGTGGAATTTAGGCCATCCTTTGAGTCCCTTTGTAGCAAAATGCAAGTCTATAGGGTGACACCACTTCGCGCATTCCTCGTTTTGCGGATTGTCAACTTGTGTCTGGCCTTCTTTCTGTCCCGCTAAAAGTTTCCATAATCCATCAACATGGACAGACCATTTGCAGTATAAATTATGCGATGGAAAACCACTGGCACCGATAATTTCGCCAATAACATGAACTTCCGCCATACCTGCAACTGAGTGTTTGCAAATAAAAATTTCTGAACGGAAAAATTCCAACATGGCGGACTTCATTCTGCGCATGCGGAAACTGAGCCCGCGATAGTTTTGAACATAACAAGATGGCGGCAAAAGTTGAATGTTGAATCATCAAGTTTCTGCTTGAACAAAATAAGCCTAAAAGTAGTGATTTACCCAAAGGCATTTAAGATAAGAGAGCTTTCTTGTCGTCTTTTGAAAGCTACTCCTTCTCTCATGCTACATGGAAAGAGAGATCTTAGAAATTAGTGGGAGGCAGAAATGAATGAGAAAGGCCCGCAAAAAAGCGACACGAGACCCTTATGCAAATATGGTACAGCCTGTTATCGTAAGAACCCTGCTCACTTTCAGGAATATCGGCACCCAGGTATTTATGTAAAACAAACTTAATTTAATTCAGCCGAAATTTGAAAATGTGAAAAATCATGCTCATAATGTGCATGATCATGATTTTTAACATCAGCATGCAATGGCTGTTACCCGTGGCCGTACCTGAACCTGTAATATGGGAAGACTCCTCTTATAGACCTGCCAACCCCTAATAAAGGAAAATCTGCTGACTCATGAAAAAAAAAACAAAAAAACATTGGGAGATTCTACAAAAATACTATTGAGATTCTGTTTTTCCATTGGGGGAATGAAGTGTTTCTTTACAAGTTGATGGTTAATTTCTGTACTAGCCTTAAATGATAGATATAAGAAGCACAAATTCCACAGTTTGGTAACTATTTAGCAGAGTGATAATTTTTATTATTTGATCACTTTAGTTTATGTTACTGGCATCCCCCATTAAATTTCCATTTTTATGCAACAAGGAAACATTTCATTTCAAAATGATTTTTTCCCCCAAACCATGAGATTGGTATTCTTGTCGTGAGGCTGTGAGAAAAGACGTAATATCATGAGACTCGCACAGAAAAGAGTCATGAGAGTTGGCAGGTCTGCCCTTACCCTGCAGAAGTCATCACCAGTAGGGGGTTGGGGTGGGGGGGGGCACTCCTTATAAAGACCTATGCGGGGAGGTTCAGCCTGAAAGGGGTACTAATTTCAGGTATATTAAAGTGTAGGTAAATCTATTATTTACTTATTATTAGATTAAAAAGACATGCCTTATTATGGCTTTATCATTTTAATTTATTTGAACTTACATGAAAATGACAAGAAGACTTCCTGTTTTAGCGATTTATGTTGTCTTAGTATAATAGGTATGTGAAAGGGGTACCATTTTTCAATATAAGGTCATAATAATAAATGAAAGGAGCTTCTTTTAAATCAAAAAATGGTATTTACAAGGGTAAGGGATTTTACCTTGAAGCGAAGTCTCCTGTACATATTTTTGCTGAATAGTCCCCAGGGAAGTCAGCTAGGCATCTGGTACAGCATGATGCCATTTAGAAAAGGAATCTGGTCATTTTGCTCAAAAGTGGATTTGCTCAATGAATCAGGTGTAAACAAAATATCTCCTCATGGCAAATACATTGTATGTTCCTCTGTACCCATAGACAAGAAATGAGTGGGTACAAAAGGTGCCTAAAATAATCCAAGTCCTTAAATGAAAATGCTATTCCCACTCAAACCTGAGCAAAAACTTTGTGAAGAATTTGACTCAGGGCTTGAAAAAGTACTGTCTGGTAGTCCGGGATAAGTAGGTAGATTTTTTTGGACTGGGCAGGCAACTTGAGGTGATTTTCAAAAGTCAGAACTGGCCGGTCGGACGAAGACCGGACCGGTCATTTTGAAAAATAAATAAGCTTTTTCAAAGAGTTTTTGATGAAACACGATTTCCTTCATGCATACTATTTAAGATTTGACTGATCTAGCAAGATGGTTTTGATTAAAGGTGAAATTCTCATTACGAGGGGAATGGTTTGGGTGGTCACTTCTGAAAAATGGAAAGTGCCCTTAATTAAAGCTCACTTGCCCAATGAGTCTAGACAAATTATCCTTTAAAAAAATCATTATTAACTTGTAATGATGTGTAAAACAAGCAAGAAGTTCTCCCAGAGCAGCAAAATGTGAGAGCTGCTCATCCAATGGATCCTTTTTTGAGCCCTGTATCTTTATGAGATTGTTGATGTTCCTAATGTGAAAACTAACACAGGTTATGACTCTGACACGGATGATGAAGAAGTGCAGAAATCCCCTCCAGCTAAGCGAAAAAAGCTAGAAAATAGTACGGCTGCTTGTGGGCCTTCGACATCATCAGCCTCCAGCAATACTACTGACATGGAGAGTTGCATACCTTTCTTGCTTACCAAAGTACGTGGAATTCCTTCTCAATATAACACTAAAAATATGGCAATCAGTATTAAAGGTATGTATTATGTGGGAATTTCAATATGTGTTCTACTTGATAGTATTGATATAATTTTTAAAAATTAATTCACTTGGAAAGTTATTTTTTAACAATAATATAATGATATTATTGTGATCTAAAACCACTCAATGCTATTTCATTATTACCTCTTTTGCTCTTTTCTAGATATCCTGTCAAGTCAGATGGGTGACTTAGAAGCCTCTGCACAGGTATAAAACATTGATGTTAAAAATCAATAATTAATTTAATACTAAAATTACTATTCATAAAACTAAAGTTCAAACTAGAGCTAAAATTGGAGACAAAGAAGGGGGGTTGGTAAATTAAATGTCTCCCTTCTTTTCAGTTATATGAAAAAAAAAAATTAAAAACCCGTTGGATATCCTAATAAAGATACTATTCTGTTTTTTGTTGTTAAACTACAGTTCAACTACATGTTTGACATACCCTGGCTGATTGAACAGTATCCTGAAGCTAAGAGGTAAGTGGTTAAAATGAGGGAGAGTTGAAAAAACTGACCCCCACTCCGCGGACTACTCTACGGACTACTCCGCGGACTACTCTACGGACTAGTCCGCGGACTACCATGCGGACTACCCTAACTAATCAACCAAATTTACTTTCACGGAGAAAAGAGTTAGAAGAAGCGTACCTGCCTACAAGATCACACTTGATAAACAGCCGCCATCTTGATTTTCGCCATTTTACTCGACCCAGCTCTCCTTTAGCCTCGCCCCAGTCTTCATCGGCCACAAGTCAGAGCACGCCGTTCAGCCAATCGATGACCACTATTGGCGCTGGTAACAGTTTTTGTTATATTCAGCTTAAAAATGTTTTTAAGAACTTACTTATAGCCGTGCTTGGAAGTCACCATATTTTTGGATTCACCTGGCCCACAAGGCCCTTGGAGACGTATTCTCCTAAGTAGGGCACGCAGTCGTTATTTGGATCATCACGCGAGGTTTGGAGAGAAGCGTTGCGTGACGATCCAAGAACGGAAGCTGCAATGGACGTAGCAATGAAGAAGAAGGGCTGGGTCGAGTAAAATGGCGAAAATCAAGATGGCGGCTGTTTATCAAGTGTGATCTTGTAGGCAGGTACGCTTCTTCTAACTCTTTTCTCCGTGAAAGTAAATTTGGTTGATTAGTTAGGGTAGTCCGCATGGTAGTCCGCGGACTAGTCCGTAGAGTAGTCCGCGGAGTGGGGTCAGTGGGTAGTCCGCGGAGTGGGGGTCAGTTTTTTCAACTCTCCCGTTAAAATGAAGATTTAGCCGAGGCCAGAAGCAAAGCTCGCCATTAATAATTCATAATTATTCAAATAATAAACTTGCAAAGAAATCCATTAAGGGTTGAGCCTACAATCCATTGATAACTAGTAACTTTTCAAAGTGGATTACTTAAAAAAAAATGCAACCTCAATGGCTCGACACCTGAGCGTGCGATACGATCATGTGATATATGTCAGCAGATACCCTATTTTAACTGCTGTAAGTAATTTCCTGACCACAACATGGATATTATTTTGCAATATCAGGTTGTAAGCTCCCACACTAGCTAGAGAGTGTGAGAGTGTAATAATTTTTGTATAGGTAATAGCATGATTAGGAGTGATATTTGGCATAAATACCACGAGTGATATTTCAAAATTGTTATACGTAATTTCATTTGCCATTAGGCGAATGAAATGTGAGACAATTTTGAAATATCACGAGTGGTATTTATGCTAAATATCACGTACAAATCATGCTATTATTTCTTTATACTACTACCTGCAAAAGGTTTGTAATTTTCACATGTATGTATTTCAAATTAAGCTGAAATACCACTGCTCTAAGCCAATCAAATTGTAGAAATTTCTCATGTAGTAGTATTATTTAATATCAAGGGCTATTAGAGACTAATGTGAGTGTCTTATCTACAAATAAACACATTTTACTGGCTGTAGAATGCATGAAATGGAGTTCAAACATGCAAACAGTAATTACTGCATGAGCATTGTGCATCAAAATGTCTCTTAAATGTCTAGTTTCTGCCTAAGAACAGGGCTTGAAATAGCCGCTGTAACTACCAATGGCCAAATGGCAAGCCAAATTTTAGGTCTCTGCATGGCAGACAAAAATGAACTAAGGTAAACTGCCAAATGGATATAACATAATAAAGCAGCATAAATTTTTTGTGTCATTGTCTTCTCCTCTTACAATGCTTACGTACCTATCATTTCTTTCCACAAATCAATCGTCCTCATTGAAAATAATATGGCAGAAGGGCCCCTCAACTGTAGCTTCTTCATAAAGTTTTCCATGATATGCATTTTCCTCATGAAATTTTACCCAGCATTTTAGGGTCCTCAGCAAGGCTTTGTTGGTGTTTATTTATTTATTTACAAACTTTGGTAAGAGGCTTGGATAACTCACAGAACAAGGTCTGCCATGAGGTCCAGATCTGGTGATTCATTCATACATGGATAATATTATGAATGCCTGCAATGTGTGACAATACAATTAGAACATTGTTTGCAAGTAAATTCTAATAATTTCCATCACTGTCGCCACAGAATGAAAGAAGAGAGCTTAACTATAAATTGTTTTCTTTTCTTTTGCACTTCAGTCCCCCTGGGGTTTAAAAATCTACCTTTTTTGAAAGTGAGAGTTTCTAAAGCAGATCTATTTATCGCAGGTCCAAGCCACTGCTTATTGTTCATGGTAATCAAAGGGAAACCAGTGCCAATATTCGCGGAGAAGCTGAGCCATATCCAAACATTAAACTCTTTGGTGTAAGTATAAGAGTGTCATTGCATGTTAATGGTACAGAAGAATTAACCCACCTTATAACCACAAAATTCATACCACCACCTTGTTCACTTACTACAACCATATTATTTTAAGACTAAAAAAGTGTCAGTCATTTTCTCTTCCCAAACTGTTGTTAATGAATCCAGCTTGTCAATATGACCGCAAAATTATTTTATGACCCATAATGCAATCCACATCACATCTTGTAACATACAGTAAAGGGAGGGGGCAGGGGGAGGGTGGGGGCGGCATACAGATGATTTTATCACAACCAAAACTTCTTGGATGCACAGATAATCAAATTTTATTAGCCATGGTGCTTTGCTTCATGTGTGCGCATGTGAGGACTCTGCTAGGGTTGTTGTCACAGTTGTAGGAAAAACTGTCAGATTGATAGCTTTAAATTAACCTTTATTAATTCATAGTGGCCAACTGCGTAGGTTTATGAAATAGATAAAATTACTTAATGCTTAATTGAAACAGTACTCATAGGCCACCAGGTACTGCAGTCCACAGCCCAATTTCTCCTGGGATGACTGTAATACCCATGAAAATTTAAAAACAAAAGTAAGTGGAAAATTTTGGGAGGAACTAGCTGTGTCTAAAACTGTACCAATATCTCTCTTGATAGGCCAGGCTAGAAGCATTTGGGACACACCATAGGTCAGTGTCAATTCAGTTACAATAAAACTTGCATAATCACAGCAAAAGTAATAGTATTGTTGTTGTTAGCTTAGTTTTTTTCTTTACAATTACATGTAACGTACAGGTCTTGTAAGAACTTTTGGCCGCTCTTTTAATATATTACAGATTATTAAAATTGTCCCTGTCTTTTTCAGCAAAATGATGTTCCTGTTGTATAAAGAAGGACTTAGAGTGGTTATCACAACTGCAAACCTGATATCTATGGACTGGGATCAGAAAACACAAGGGTAACGTGTTTTTCAGGGTTCTCAATAGATTTTTAAGTAGGAGGTGATCACTGATAAAGTAGGAAGCTCTTCAGCAAAGCCAGAGGTGTCAAAACAAAGCAAAGAAAAGCGACCTAAACACAAAGTAAGCGGCTATAAATCCCAAAGTAAGCGGCGATCAATCGCCGGGTGCCGCCTTCTATTGAGAACCCTGGTTTTTCAAAGATTGTTAAATTGTTTTTTCCTTTTTCAAGTTTTTGTTAAGTTCTTATTGTTTGGGAGTATTTTTACAATGAAACACTTTTATCAAACTTGACATGAAACGGTACCAACGAGTATTGCAGCCACTCTCTCTACCCTGAATTCCTTCCAGCATTATCCTCTTCCTCAGCATTCGTTGTCGTCATCACATCATCATCATCCTCCTCCTCCTCCTCCTCCTCCTCAGCATCATCTTTTGACTGCGGAGCAAGCACCACTGTTTTACCCCGCTACCCCTGGTCTGTCAGACCATGGCTATTATTCAAGGAACTTGTAGCTGTCATTTCTTTTCTCTGAGTTAGTGTAAACAGGACGTTTTAAGCTTACCAGGCCTCCTTTTCCCATTTCCAAGGGTGTGTAAAGCGTAAATTTTAAGTTAGTTCATGTAATACGCGCAATACTTATATGACCAAGGAACTTATGCTGACACTGTTGTGCTTTAACTGTATCTTTCTAAGAAGAGGTACTGTCTTGATGTGCGGTTGTACTTTAGCGATTGACACCCCGTCAGATCGTTTAATACCCCGCATTATCCAGTAAAGCGATGTCGCGAAAGCATTGATCTTTTGTTCTTCAGTGTTACCTGTTGATAGCCATATTCATGCCTCTAGTTAAAAGATAAAAAAACATTACTGGCACTTTTGTTGCTTATTTTAGTGTTTGGATGAGCCCATTATTTCCTAAGATGTCATCTTCTTCAACAAAGTCAACACCAACTAATTTTAAAGAGGATTTATTGGTTAGTAGTTGAAAGTGTTAAAAATATTCTGACTTGACTACTTTGGTGCAGAGAAGGAAATAACAGAACATGCGGTTTTGTAGTAGTTTTGATGTAAATTGCAGATCAGTATCACTGCTCATGTGTATAAAGTTTAAGAAACTATCCAACAATTCTAACTAATCTAACTATCTAACTCAATCGAGTGAGGTTCAAGATTATCATCTTTGACCGTGTGAGGTTCAAAAAACGGTCAAATTGCTGGTTGTAGGTTGTAGGTACATTAGTTTCTGCAAGCTGGTTTCCCTTTTTTGCCCTTTACAAAGGTTTGCATAGGTGTACTTTGTGAAAAGAGCGGTCGATTTTGGTGATCATGAAATGATAACGTACGAACAAATTTTTGAAGAAACAAACAAACAAGAATGTAACAATTTGATTGGTTTGATGGACATAGTAGGGCGCCGCTTTTTGTTGGTTTAGCGATTACGCAAAGCCAAAGATTACCGGAAGTCATTTTCCGTAATTTGATATACAGAAAGAGGCTGCTGATGAGACAATCGAGTGCTTGTGTTTTCCTCGGCGAAAAAAACAAGACAAAACAAAACAAAAATCCGTGTTTTGATCCTTTTAACTACTGTCGGCAGATAAAAAAAAAATGCTCGTGGAAACAATTTTTCCTGGTTGAACGAAAATCACTCTATCTGTTTTATTTTGATGTGGAATTTTGTCGATAAGTACTGTACTGTTTATTATAGGATTACTTAGCGGCATATGGAGGGAATTCATTGGATGAGTGGAAAAAGCATATACGAGAACATGACATGTCGTCTGCAAGGTTTGTATAGAAGATTTTCTTTCCGTGGGGGACTCCCTTATGAAAGTGACGTTCGGGGATGCTCGTCGACTCTCGTAGGGTTGTCAATTGCAGATTTGGGCCTCAGTTGGGCTGTTCAGGGTGGAAGGTTGATATTTTTATCTTTACTATCGCTCAGGGTAGTATGAAAGGAAGCATGTACAAAGTAAAATAAGCCAACTCCGTCACACTGAAGACAGCATTCAATTTCAACGTCGTTCGCTCAATTTAAATCACTACAGCTCTAAATTGGTTCTGGGAATTAGTTGCCTGTTTTAGCTAAGTGTGAGTTACGCTTAGAATGGCCTCTTTGCGTAGTTTAATTCATATTTTCCGACGGGCATCACATGGGCGTCAACCTGCCCCCGCCCCCACGCCTCCCGGGATGACTTTTGCTCTGGTTAAGGATGTTCATTGAAAACAAAAGGGCTTCTGTGAGGTATGTTTACTATAGCTAACCTCTGCTATTGTCATGGATATTAATTGATAAATCAATTTTGATTTAACAATTTTAGTATAATTACATTGATGATTATTCGAGAAAATAAAATTATTGATCAATTTCCGACTCCGAAACATCAAAAAATCTGGCTGCCATTTCGAAAACTGCTAGCCTTTAAAGTTATTATGACCGCGCGGTGATTATAGCGGGATAAAGCGAAGCTACTAGCCAATCATAGCGCTCTGTTTTCGATAATCGTCAGTGTAGTTATACTAATAATATATAAACAACAGAAAAGAAGAAAAAAATAATCGCGATAAAATTTTCCCTTTGTAATATAACGCTTGGTATTTCTGGTGGAGCATTCGTGATACCCAGTTTTGTTGCAGTGTCCGATTGATTGCTTCAGTTCCTGGAAGACACACAGGACTCAACAAAACCAAGTGGGGACATCTCAAGCTGCGCAAGGTAATGTTTTCCTTCCATTGGCCATTTTCAACTTTTGCGAGAGGAGACTGGGTCCTGACTCGTCCCAAGTCCTCTTTATTCCGGAGGACGGAACGTGACCAAAAGGAGCGCGAGGGGTGATGGGAAGGAGGCGCATCTCTCGTTTATGAGGAGCTTAAGCAACGACAACGGCGACGTCAACGAGAACGACAAAAAGACTTCTCGCAACCTGCAAGAATCTGATTTCTTACACCTGGTTTGTGGGTGGTAAAACGCGCAACACCGCTGTTCAGTTTTGCAGCAATGTTGCAAAACAAGTTGCACGTTTTTGCTGCCCGTTTTACCGTACGTTGTGTTCTATAGAATATATTGTTTTGGGAACAATGCCGCTTCTTTTATTTTCTATTAATGGGTTATGTTATGCCGTAAACTGGGTCCCATAGTGCAGCTGGACACAGCACCGACTCAGTGGTACTCGCAAGATGGCTAATAGACCTTTTGACCGATACGGCGGCCATATTGAATTAATTAGAGTTAAGGAGTATTATGGGAAGTGCAGGAGGCATGAACACGATCCTATATATTCGCTCAGTATTTTCGTCCGGTTTTCGGGCCAATTTTTCTTAAAGTTTTCCTAGAAAAAGATTGTAATAGGAAGAAAAGATCATTTTGCCGTGTTTGGATATAGTAAATATCGCCTTTTTCCCGAGAAATATACAGTGAAGTTCTCTTTTTGCCCGAAAAGCGCGTGTAAATACTGAGCGAGTGCCCCCTGGGCATCCCATAATACTCCTTAAATCTAATAAATTCAATATGGCCGCCGTATCAGTAAAAGGGTCTATTGATTGACTTTAAAATTTGCGTGCCGCTCGTACAACAGAAAAAGTACCTGCTTGGTATTTTGAACAAAACCGTCGATTCCCCCAACGAAGCACCTTCAAATGAACAACTTTACAAGGTTTACTGCAGAACAGCTGACTTATCATGAATAATTTTGTCAGGTACTACATCAATATGGTCCTGTCGCGGATGATATCAGCCCCAAGTGGCCCGTGATTGGTCAGTTTTCTAGCATAGGATCCCTTGGAAATGATAAGGATCGTTGGCTGTGTGCTGAGTGGCTGCAAAGTTTATCAACTTGTTCTGGCAGGATGATGTCAAAGCCCCCGCTGCGTCTGGTAGGCATATATGTTTGTCACCTGGTCCTCTAATTAATAATTTCGCTTGACGATGCTGTAGGAATAAAAAGGCGGAATTGCAATCTAGTGTCGAATGCCTAATTAGTCGCGTGAGACCTTTAGATTCTGAGACGATTGCGTCATTTTGGCCGGAAAACGTGATTGCCGTCGTCATTCTGCTAAGAGTTTTAGCGACAATGTCGTGGTGGCGGAAGCAAGTTACCAAAAGTTTTAGCATTTTGCGTTCGGGAGAGGGCGTAACCTCCTTCAATAAACATAACAGTGCTATTTTTTGGTCAAAAAAGTGCAGTGAAGCTTTCCTGGGTGTCTTCAGTCTATTCGTTGAGAATACGCGAAAAAACTTATAGTTAAATCTCGTAGTCGTAGTTATTCTGGTCTTCGAATCTAAAGCTCTCAAATGAAAACAAAGGAAAAGATTAGGTGGTGATTCTCGAAATTGGCCGCGGTCGCATACGGGGGTGGTCTCTTACAAGAGATTTTAGAAAAAGCCACAGTTCAACCGGGGTTTCATATAGCCTGCGAGCAAGCTCTATGGCCTTGCTCGCAGGCTAGGTTGCTATCTACAGCTGCTCTCAAACTAAATTGGTCGCAAGGAGAGTGTCCATGAGTGTAGTCATGATTATCGTTTGTTCCCTGTCACTGCAGATTTTTCCAACTGTGGATGATGTTCGTAGTAGTTTGGAAGGCTATCCAGGTATGAAGTAGATTTTCAAATTGTTAGTAACAATTTACTTCTCATACTCGGTATAAAAACCTGTGAACCTCACGAGCGACGTAAAACAATTTTATTAATACAGAGAAGCCAGTGAAAAGTCAACACAATAGAGCCATTGAAAATAATAGCTAGAAAGCAATGAAAAACTTCACAGGTTTTTACACCGAGGATGACCCCAATTTACTGAATTTGGGAATGGACAGTTGTATGAAAGAAATTTATGCTAATTCCCCCGCCTTCATAGGACACACTGGCAAGTTAGTATAGTGACGACTAATACAATCGTGATTGCTGTATTCCAAAGTCTTAGGATACTGTCTCATAACTTTTTTCTTACCGGCTGTCCACACTGAGGTGCCCGAGAACATTAGTACCTGGTTACCGGCACAAAAACTGGGTTGTCTTCACACTATGAGTGCCCGATATATAACTGTGTACATAGTCCTGTGAGGCGTCATCAGTTAAAACTTGAGCTGAGCAGGAAGCACAAGCAGTAGATTGTCCCGGACCTAACACAAAGGGGCCAGAATCACAACAGCTTACTGGAAGCCACATTATAAAAAGGATTGTATAAAAATTTATCTAAAGATCGATCAAACGGTTAAAAGGTTTTGGTTGTCAAATGCAATCAACTCTTGCCTCGCGGACACCCCGCTATAACGGACACCCCAATATACGGACAGCAGCTAAATCCCAGGCAAAAATACATTACACAGATTTGACAGAAATAAACTCGCGCTATTGCGGACTCTTGCTCATGAGGACACTAGCATCAAGTTCCCTACAGGGTGCGCTGTAAAGGGGGTTGACTGCACTGAGCAGTTGAGAAACCGAAACATCAAAACTTGCTAAAACGGCGTTTGTAGGGCAGGAAACAGTAAGAAAACAACACAGGCACAACTTTTTTCTAGTTATGTATACCTTAATAGCTGGTTTTGTACATTGTAACCGTTTTATCGATCTTAAGATGAATTTCCATAGAAATCCTCATAATTTGGCTTTGATTCTCGGCTCCCTGTTGAACTAACAGCAACAGTATGCTCACAGGGACGCAGTGCCCACTCTAGTACCCGGCGCTTGAATTTGGGCGTGAGTACTTGAAAAAGGGTGGGTTCACATTAGTGCCCAATGAGTATCGTGCGTGGGCCCCACACCAAGTGTGAACGCGGCCTTAGATGTGTTTTTCTTTCTTCTTTTAAGCTGGAGGCTCGCTTCCCTATAGTTCAAGTACCGCTGCGAAGCAACCTTACCTCACAAACTTCCTTTGGTAAGTAGACATATGTTGTAATACATATGCCACCAAATGCAAACACTTCAGGTACCTTCCTTGAGGACATTCCAATATCCCGCACAAACATCGATCAACGGTTTAGCTGCCAAGTAGCGTACAGGCATTTTCTATAAATTAAGGCACTACATGTCCCTGTCTCAACTCAAACAGCTATATTATAACCTTCATATTTCCTCTTATTTCGTATGCCATATTAGCATGGGGTAGTTCTTATCAATCGCAGATCAACAAAGTCCAAGTAAAACAAAATACAGTAATTCGAGTAATGTTCTTCGCCGTAACTCATGGGAAGAACACAGAAAGCGCTCTTTCTCTCATGAATCTACTCAACATGTTGTCAGTGAAATCTGTCCACCAGCTACAGGCCCTTAAATTTGCCTTCCGCTGGCACAAAAAGG
>NC_133207.1:19494317-19504317 GCF_958299795.1 Porites lutea | reverse complement strand
GGTCATTCTCAAAGAAGATTAGTTGCCTACCTACTCATCCGCTGTATAATTTGTTGCCCAAATTTAAAGAATCTTCAAAACGTCTGAGAACTCAAACAAGCCTACTACCCTGTGTTAATACGGAACGTTTTAAAGCTACCTGTAGTTTTATTAATAAACCGTATTTTAAATATACTTTTACTTTTTAACCTAATAATATTAAACATGTAAATATAGGTATGTATTTTTACTGGTATATTCAATAACGACTGAAAAGGAAAAAAAAAGACTTAAAAATACATGTAAAATCAGGGAGCAGAGAGATTAATAAAAGTAACGAACGCATGAACATTTGAGTTGTTTGTCACGCAAATCAAAACTCGAAAGCAAGCATATGGAAAATCAGCTTTTTTTCCAACGCTACTAATAATCATCATAAGGAGTTCGCTAAGTTTACACGCGGGTATGGACAAATTTTTGAACGGACAAAAACTTGCACGCATCCGGCGTTTTTCGTTTTCAAGGGACCCGGAGAACCGTGCAAGTTTTCGTATGGACTCTTGTAAACAGTACTGAACAGTACTGCAATCTCTGACAGAATTTGTACGGTTCCGTTTAAACGAGTTGCACAAGTAAAAGGTTCGTCCGTTCAGAAATTTGTCCCGGACCCGTGTAAACGGTATGTGAGTTTCAGGTCCATTTTTAACAGAGTGTTTAGCACGACGGCGACGACAGAGTAAATGTCACTTAAAAAGTGAGTTCGCGTTATTTCAATCTTCATCGCGGTTATTCCAACTCGTTGACGTTGTAAAATGCTGGCCAATTCTCCCTTGAGTTGAATTCTTAGGAATCATATCTGAGTTCAGAAAGAGGAAGAAAATTTCGTCGTCGCTGGATAACTTCCTTCGTCAATCGTGAAATCAGGCATTTTCACGTCGTAGTCACCCGGTAACAGCAAATGTTGAAGTTGTCGTTTTGCTTATTAATCCTTTTGCTCTTTTGACGTGTTCGTTGCCGTCGCCAAGACCATTAAACATACACTGAGCGTTCATTGAACGCGCTTCAGTAACTTATATTGTGGATCTATGCATTTTTCGTGTAATCCTTGATGACCAGTTGTTGCTTGTAGGTAATTTTGCACGCAACAACAATTATTTCCGTTCTGTTCCCTTAGAATTGTGTTTTTAAGAATTCTCGCCAGAAAATTAGGGCTAAAAATTTTGCCGTGTTTGCTAAATTGTTTTGATTTTCGCTTTGAATTATCAAGTATGAGTTTTCAAAGTATGTTTTAAAAACACTTTTCGGCAATTACCGTTTTCTTTTCCTTCTTTTTAGTGCAAATTTGTCAAAAGCAGCTTGGGGGACCCTAGAGAAAAACGGTCAGCAGCTCATGATCCGTTCGTATGAGATTGGAGTTCTCTTTCTTCCCAAAGATCAGGTATGGTGAAAATGGACGCAACAACTCAGCTGACAACTCCCACCAATGTTGGGACTGGTTGGCCAACAATGTTGCACCCGTTTGCCCGCGGCTAAAAGTTTGACCAGTTTTAAGCTTAACAAAACAACACGCAACAAAATGTAACAGGTTGTGCAGACGGACGCAACATGTAATATCCAGAAATGTTGGAAAATGTGTCCGCTTCTACGAAGCTTAAGAACTGCACACGATCCAGTCTTTTAAAAACAGGCGGACACCTTCGTACACTCATAAACGTTTTATCAGTTGGTACCACTTAAAATCGATGTTATCTTACATGATCGAGACCAACTATCCCGCAGTTTTATTAATTTTATTGACGGGATAGTGCACTTTGGTTCGTTGATTACAATCAACTCTCCCTAAGATGGACGCCTCTGGGATTGGCTTTATGTGTCCTTATTAGAAAAATATGCGTCCTATAAAGGGTCAACTAAAAGGTGTAAACAAAGGCAGGGACCATCTCTATACCGGGGTGGGGGCGGGGGGGGGGGGTGAGTACTCAACAAATGTTTATACAGGGAAGCTCAGCCTTGAGGTCCAACACCTTACCGTTTTTCAACCATTTTTCACGGAAAAGGTATCCCTTTTATATACCGTCTATTAACAAATGGTACCCATTTCACATACCTTGTTTAGAACTTTGCATCCCTGTTAACTGCTGTAAATGCAATGTCCTTTAAATTTGAATCAGTCTCCTAAATCGAACGTTTTCTCGACTTTATAAAGCCATAAAATTCATCTGTTAGGCCAAGATTTTCCCTTACGCGCAAATACGCGTCAGAGACGCGTTGTTTCGCCGAAAAAGAAAAAAAGGACGCAAAACACCAAAGAGAACCGGTCCTCTCGGACGCACATGTTCTAGAGCGATAGTTTACTAAAAATTAGTTTAGAACTGCGTAGTTCTTCAAAAACTTTTTTTTGAGAATAAAATATACAGACTTTTGAATCTTCTTCTTTTGTGTGACCCCTTTTTTAAAACTAAAAAGAGCCATACTCACTCTGAATGGTTCTCAAGCTTGCTTTTCTGATGTTCCGATCGGAGAACCACATTGAAACTCCTTGCAGAGGCTTGGGAACTAATGTCTCATTGTGAGGCATTCTGGGACAGAAAGTAGGTTGAAAAAAAAAATCATGGCGGATTCGGAATCACAGCCCGGTGAGCCCGCTAAGTAAAAGAGGCATTTTCTGCCTGCTTGGTTGAAAGAATTTACATGGTTGCGATATCTGTAAGTGAACAGGTGAGAGAAACCCTTTCACAACTACAGGCTGTAACAATCTTGATAAGTCGACCCTGGAAATGCACCAAAATTTTAAAGATCACATTTTGAGTATCAGTGACCTCAAGCTTAGAAAAAGCTTTCAAGCGACAGTTTCAAATGCAAAGAAGAACATCGACAATCAAACCCTGGAAATTACAAGGAGGCAGATTGTTCAGCTTAAAACTGTATCTTATGACTAAGAACGACATTGTCGCTGATAACTTTAATTGCTGCCTGGCATCGGCCGGCAGCAGACTATATTCTTGATCCATTTGAGATTTTTGGTTCGATGGCTCGATGGTTCGATGGTCATCTGTGACTGCAGCCCTGTGCAGTCAGCGGTTTGCTTAGCTGCCGCGCCTGTTTTTCACTTAGGAGCAACCCGCCATTTTGTTTTGCTCTCATGTAAGATCTCTGCAGAAATCGTAGTTTATCGGATGCTTGCTGTCTTTTTAAACGGCTAAACGGTAAGAACAGTTCAAGACGTATTGTACGGAACATTTTTTCGGTTTATTTTTTTTATTCAGGTTTCAAGATTAGTTATAGGGAGTATTCTTTTGTCACCCAGATTGTTATCTCGGTAATCAGGATTGTATCGAATTGTAAGTTACATAAGTGAACCGCATGTGCTGTACATCTACCTGACCTGTGAATAAACAAGTTTTGGCCTTTACGTCATTTGTTCGCAACTCATCTCATCGATCCTGTGTACGATGATTGTTCGACGAAGAAACAGCCTATCAGCACCGCTGTTGTTTTAGAATTTCGTGAATTATTAAAATGAATTACAAAATAGTATTGAAACCTCAGCGAGTTATATGAATGTAAGCATATTTGTCATCGTGATCGGTTCATTTTTTGTATTACGCTCTGAGTGTTTCATAATGCCAGCAAGTCTAAGTTATTGACTTTAATAAAAAAGAATTTATATGTTCAACTGTTCTACAAACTGTCTTTGTCCTGTCTTAGGGACTCCAAAAGGAAAATATTGAGGGAAAAACCTGACTTTTGAGCCCTTTGACAGACCGAAGTGACAGATTTCCCTACCCTTTCATATACTTCAACTAGTGAAATCCCTACCCTTTTATATACCTGAAGCCTGAAAAAGGTACCCCTTTCTGGCGAAGCCTCCCTGTATAGGCCATCATAGGGAGTCTTCCACGGACTCTATTGGTGTCCCTTTCAGCGAGGTGTCCCTCTCGTAAAGGTGTCCGATGAAGGAGCGTTGACTGTATGCACCAAAAAGACATGGCAATGCGCTTTTCCTGTTCTTGTTCCTCTTATCTCTGTTTGTGCTTCCTGTTTCACAGGATCCCGAAAGCAAGTATTTCCTTGTAAAAGGAAACCAAGGAAGTAAATCGAGCTCTTCCAGCTACAGTCTACAGCTCCCTTTTGATGTTCCAGCGTCTCCTTACACGAAAGATGGTACGTTAGTAAACTCAATTAATGTTAAATTAATTTTAAACTGTATCAGGTGGTCACCAAGGCAAATGACCAATTACATCGCGGGATTATATCCGTTACATTTGCGATAACGGATACAAGAAGAGACTTTGTTGAAACCAATTTACTGTATGTTCCTCAAATAATAGCCAGGGGTGACTACTTTTTTTTTGGCACCAAAAGAGGTCGATTATTTGAGGGAGGCGTTTATTTCAAATATTGCTCATTAATATTGAAAAAAAAGATAATGTCTTTTCGTAGTAGTAAGTTGCCCCATTGAGTAAAAGTACCTCGTCCCAGTCAAGTGGGCGAAACTCATAGTTAAAGCTCGGAGCTCTCAAAATTGTTAAGTGGAATTACCTGGGGGACCAGCCTAATCGAAATGGGTATTTTGATTGTCAATAAAAAAGGAGTATTAGGGAGCTTATAGGGAGTTTAAGCAGCGACGGTTATGAGCGACGCATGTCAACCGGAAGTGAACGTTAAATATGCCTTAAAACTACAAAAATTGCTCAAAACGTTCTAATGTAGCCTGCGTGCAAGCACTCCGGGACACTCTGGCGGTTGGGGCGTTACAAGGAAGTAGAGGTTGATACATAAAACATCAGACATCTGACATCAGACGTCTGACATACCACATCAGACATCAGACATCAGACGTCTAACTTACCACATCAGACATTTGACATCAGATGTCTGACATACCTCATCAGATATCAGACATCAGACATCTGACATATCACATCAGTCGTCTGACATGCCACATCAGGCATCTGACATTTCACATCAGACATCTGGGATGAGACGTCTAACATACTTCCTCAGACATCGGACATCAGACATCTGACATACCACATCAGACATCCGACATTAGAGATCAGATGTTTGGTATGTCAGACATCTGATGTCAGATGTGTTATTTGGTATGTCAAAGATCAAAAGTTGGATGTCTGATTTCTGATGTCTGATGTGGTATGTCAGACGTCTGATGTCCGATATCTAATATGGAATGTGAGATGGTTTATGTCAGATGTCCGATGTTAGAGTTCTGATGCCTGATTTTTAATGTCTGATGTAGTTTTTTAGACGTCTGATCTCAAATTCTGATGTGGCTTGTTAGACGGCTGATGTCAGATGTCTGATGTGGTATTTTAAACATCTGATCTCAGCTGTCTGATGTGACATGTCAGACGTCTGAAGACGTTTTGTCTTTGTCGAGTGTTACGTAGTAAAATTGCGGTCATGTGTTGCGTGACCTCTACGTTTTTGGATTATTTAATGAATAATTAATTAAGGCATTTTTACATTTGAGCATAAGTCAGCAGGTTACTGAAATTATAAAATATGTTGAAAGGCTACTACTATTCGCCTGTTTAGTATTTTCTATAACCTTATGTGAAACGTTATTCAAGTTCCAAGTGAGTTGTTTTGATGAACTGAGTTTTTCCAAGAGCTGGTGTTTAGTCAAGTGTGACGAAGGTCGATTTTCAAGTTCGTATTTACTAGTTGGCGGAGGCCGTAAGATTTCTAAAGTTCAAGTGAGAGTTTGTTATAATTGGCAGAGGCTGTTTAGTTTTACTTAAGTTCAAGTCAAATTTGTGTTGGCGGATGCTGTGTTTTAAAGTTCTGCAAAGACTATGTTCCTTTGGTATTAAACTTCCTTGTGTTAATCCGACATCCTGGCCTGCATGCTGATAGTCAGTAAATAATTATACTTAAAACATTCGAACTCGTAACGTTGAGTTTTAGCCAATTCCATGCTCAACGTAATTGACTCCTTACCCATGCCTTACATATCGTTACAACAACAACAACAACAACAAATTTTATTGAAAATTGGATAAATATATAACTAATTACATTACTTTCCCAACCGCAAATAGGTTATGAACTAATCGAGGCGGGGGAAGCTGAAGACATATTACAAGTACACGGTTTATCTATAGATGAACTAAATAACAGTAAAGACACTACTATACAATAAATGCAATAAACTAACGTAAAACAAGGCAAGCACAACGATTACGAAGGCAGACTAAACTATGTAGGGAGCTTAAGCAAAGACGTTTTTGAGCGACGCGCGTCAACCGGAAGTGAGACCTTCCTACTATATATATGCCTTAACGCTAACAAATTTGTATTGCTAAGTTTCTTTTCTCTTATAAAGAGGATTTACCCGAGAGTTTGAACCAAACCACTCCCCAATGATGCAAAAAGTCCACTACCTGTTGACGTCCGTCGCTCAAAAACGCTGCTGCTTAAGCTCCCTAATAACTTAATAAGACGGTAGGCTTCGACCTGGGGGGTACCCTGCTATAAAAAGGACGGGGGTGCTTGTCGGAAAATTTCGGCAACACACCTAAAAGGTACCAGAATCTTGTTTTATGGGCGTGTCCCAAATTCATTTCCACCTCTAAGAGGTACCAATTCAACAACAACAAATTTTATAACTGGCACTGCGAATTGTAATAGTAGAAAACATAACTTTCGAACAGTTTCTTCCCAAGCACTTTTTGAAAGTATTGTCACAAATCTTACCGAGGCAACTCTGGCAGTAGCCTGTGTACAGACGTCCCCCTCCCCCTGAGGGAGGGGGAACGTCTGTACACGGGCTACTCTGGTAGCAGTTATTTTCGGTTTTAGCACCCTAAGCGGTACCAATCCACAAATTTAAGCCCCTAAAAGGTACAACGAGCACCCCCGTCACTTTTATAGGGGAGTATCCCCCGGGACTTCGACATAATCACAGAGATACCAGCCTCTAGAGATCTAAAATTTGAAGACTCTCTTTTCTTCACTACCCCCCCCCCCGAATTTTCAACGCCCCCCCTTCCCCGACAAATTAACCCAGCCCCCAATAGGAATCAGTAAGGACATAAAATGAAGTCTTACATGAAGTACCTACTGTCAAAAATCGAAATCATCGTTTTAATGCCAGAAATAATCTTTGTCACTGGCTAAATACGTGCAAAAATACCCCAGAAACCGTATTGCGAATGAGAAAAATTCACGTTTTGAGCTAAAAATGAGCTAAATTTCAAACCTAGACACAGAAAAGCTCAAAAGATGATTTTATCCTGTAGATATGGTGATCCGTACAGGTGAGCGGGAGATCGGTGCCGTATCCGGGAGAGTTGGCATGTATAATAATCATCCTCTGACCGCATTACATGAGTAATCATTACATGAGACTGTTATGCCTTTTTTGAAGCCTGATGGAAAAAAAATAGGGAATTCTTCTTTTCACTGTTTGTTTTGTTTGACTTGTTACTCACTGCCAGTAACCTCATATTTGACTTGGGTCTAAGCGTTTAGACCCAAATCAAATTTAGAAGGATTTGTAGGAAGTCATCTGAGCACAACTGGGCTTGAATATCTCAGAGACAATTAAATTTTGCCTCAAAATGCTAGTTTTTGGCAAGTAGGCCTCTTGGATATTGCTCTTTTCAGAATATCCTGACAAGTCCCATAATTTCACAAATTGACACCTATATGATTTCTAACTATTCCTCCGCAATTACAATTAATTCCAGATCCGCGACGCCGAAGTTTACGCTCCCTAACGTCTTGTTGTTGTTATTATTATTATTATTATTATTATTCATATCGCCCTTTACATTTTGTACATTCCTTTTTAACTGCAATATGTTCTACAAATCTAAAGCAGTAGCCACATGCAGTCACAGGGTGCCTTTTATTTTTTCTCATTTTGAGCCTGGATACAGTCCTTAAGAATAAGCTCCAAGAAAAATCTTCCACATTTGACAATATAGCGTGTCAGCTAAATAAACACCATTCAGTTTGAAAGAGTTTTTAGCAACGTTTTTACTGCCGTCTTCGTCGTCGTTGCACATGCGCTCCCTATCTGCTCCCTATTTTTGGCTTTGGTGAAAGACTATTTTGGCCTGACTATAGGTTCTTTAGGATGAGGTTATGTTGGTAGGTGTCACTTTGAGGCTAAGGGTTTGGGTTATGAAACAGTTTGGTCTGGTTAACCCGATGCGATGTTAGAGTTTTTAATTGGGATAAGAAGTGTGAATAAATGAGTCGATAAAGGCAAAATAATTAACTTAGGCATTAGTGTAAAGTGGGCCTGGAATCGCGGCGTTAAGTTACAGGGTCCCGACATTCAACTGAGCCTGGTCTGGTACTTGGTAAGGAATTTTAGACTATTAGCGGTGAACAGTGGAAAGTACCCCCCTCCTAACCCCACCCCTCCCTCCCTGGGGAATTGTAAATGGGCGGTAACTTGAAGGAGTCAACTTCCGTTTCCGCGTACATCCTTCGAGCCTGTGAGTTAGAGAAACCGTAGTAGGTGGGTCTTTCATAGAAAACATTGATTTGCATTACAGAGAACAAATGTTTGTTTTTAAAAAGACTTCATTTGTTGTCGGGCAAAAGAATCGTAGATTCAACTAAAACGACATTTGAGATGGTAAAAAGGGATGTTTTATTTTAAATTTTGTCTCAATGTTTAAACTGCCGCTCGGTGTGCGTATGGAGCGAAATTTAGAGCAATAAAATTGCGAAGATGGCAAAGAGTTTGTAAGTCTGTAATGACGAAAACGGAAGCGGAAGTTTGTGGTAACGGGAATTTATCCCAGTCAAGCCTCGGTAATTTTTGCCAGGAATTAACCTGTTGTCAGTAGTTCTGGATGGCCGTAATAGCGAGGTGTCCGCGCAAGGTAAGAGCTGACTGCATATTTTGTTATTCTTTTGTAGAACGCCCATGGATGTGGGACGTCAAGTACAACATCCCGGACTGCCACGGAAGAATATGGTCACCGTCTTGAAGGACCTTTAAACACAACTTTCAAGTGCTATATAATAGGCCCGGCATTTATTTGCTCGCTTGGCGTCAAGATGTCTCTTGTCAGTTTGGAAAATATGCTTCCACTCCAGTTGAAAACACTAAGCATTCGATCGCGTGGCTTAAAACTTTTCTTCACATGCTTCGAGTCTAACTGCAAACAACATTGATCGCTTGGCCCAGAATTCTCACGGCTTACGTGGTATCTGGCGAAAATAGTATATGTTAATAAATTTTAGGTATTCTGTACAGTTTTTTCTGGGTAGTTATTTAGCCTTGTTCCCCGTCCCTGCTTATGCCTGGGGAAAAGCGATGAGGGTTACACGGAATGCTGGTATTAAGGAAGGATTCGATACAACACGCTCTCGTATTATCCGCCCAAGGTGCGGCTGTTAATTATTTCTCCGACTCTAGCTGTTCAATTAACGCCACATTGCTCGAGTCACTTACGCCACAAATGCACTTGATCAATGTCATTCACAGCTTATATTGTTTGCTTTTGTATCTATATTGTCAATAATAGTCGAGTTCAATACCTTCTTTTTTGGCCGAAATATTGGAAAATCTTAGTAATAATTGCCGATCTGCAATAAACGCTCTGCCGTTCGATGAACTTCGGGTTTTGTGCTTTTAACTTAACAAACGTTTGTATTCGGTTTATTCAACATTACTACAGTAATACAAACACTTTTATGCATACATGTGCAAGCAACAAAAACAATATCATTAACAACCATGCATGTAACAAATGATTCTTTAAATTATATTTACAGCTATTTTTGTTACCATCTATGTTGGATATATTTAAGTAGAGGGCTATTTTGGAACACTAGTGATACACTAAATGTAGTAACAAAAAAATATGGCAATAATTCACGAACATAATATTCTCTTTAAATAAATAAGTGATGTCTGCGATCAATTCATCTTTAGGATAAAAACGCAGATCCAATACAATATTTTCATTTAAATGCTAAGACAATTGCTTAAAGCTGAAACTTCCAAGAACACACTGTTCAAAAGGAAACC
>NC_133207.1:19411817-19489317 GCF_958299795.1 Porites lutea | reverse complement strand
GCAAGAGTGCACTTTTAAGGGAGCTTAATTAAGCAAAGGCGCGGCTTTTTGAGTTAACTGGAAGTGATCCTTTTTAATATGCCTTGATGCTACCAAATTTATCTTGCTAAGTTTCTTTAACCTTATAGAGACGCTACCCAAACATTTGGGCAAACGCATTGCCCAATAATGCAAGACGTCCACTTTCGGTTGACGCGCGTCGCTAAAAAACGTCCGTTACTTAAGCTCGCTAATTGTTTTTTTTTTCTTCCTGTCATTAAGGGTGTATTGTAAACTGACCGACACTTAGCTGCATATACATCCTAAAAACGTAAATAATACCCTACCTAACTAACTCGCTGAAATAACGGTTGCGTTATGTTATCCTAATCTGATTTCTTTACCACTAGATGCATCTTGTATTTTACAACTCTCTCTATGAAACTTTCCAAAAAGCAGTCTCCAAGCATGACGGCTTGGCTGTCGTTGGAGTCTTTGTACAGGTAACTCAACTGAAACTGTGTATTACGTAACTCATAAGTTTTCAAACAAAGGATTAGTCTAAGATGCATGCCATCTCAAACGTCGAGTGGAAAGCTATTTGCTTTTCACCCTGTGGTGTGATTCTGGTTTCTGTGGGCGCAAGCGATTTTGTAAAATAAAAAGTAGCTATCTTGTATCGGAGGACAAATTCATCAAGGGCGTAGGGTGAGGTTTTGAAGGTGTAGGCAAGGAAAGAAAGGTGGGACCTCTGAGGGTACTGCATACTAGGTCTGGAGGCATACTCCCCAAGAAAATTTTTAGAATTTAGGAGCTCAGAAATGCCATTTCCTTCGTTTTCCGCAGGACATTTTCAGTAAGTTAATACGAAGGAAACTGCAATAGTTAGTTGTTTAATTTACATCTCTATTGTTATCGATAAGGTACAGTGTTTGCCAAAAAAGGTTAAAACAGTGACGCCGTCAAGAAGGTTACAAGCAAAGGACGAGACGTCTACCCCTCAGACGGGCAAATAATCCAAAATATTAAATGCGAAAGATTTATCAACCAACCCGATTTAATGATAAAATGCTTTCAGGAAATTTTTTTTTCAGATTTCAGCCGTATGCACGGGCGTACATGTGTATATTGACCGTACGCTCCTGTTCATTAATAATTCGCGAGGGGAATCTACGAAGATAGTTCGGATCTTCTGGGAAACTGCCCACCTGCCCCTCCCCTAACCCAACATTTTGCCCCAAGTGAGACGCAAATGTTAACGTTGAGTTAGGGGAAGGGTAGGTGGGCAGTTTCCAAGAAACCTGAATTGATCCTATAGTTCTACTGTGATTAGGCTTGGGCGTTCCTTAGTCAGTTTCTTAAGGTAAGCCTTGATGGTGGTGATTGTCATTGCCAGTGTGTTGAAGCCGGCACACCTTATCTAAGGATTCTTATGGGCTGTACTGAAGTGTTTCCTCTATCCCACTAATGTCACCAGTTTTGTCGTATTGAATGGGACCTCTCTGGGTTCGCACTAGTGCTAGTTTGAATATTTGCCTATCTTAATTACTAAAGTTATACTACTACAGGAGAAGTTTCTGCAATTTGATTGGCTTAGAGCAGTGGTATTTCAGCTTAATTTGAAATACCTACATGTGAAAATTACAAACCTCTTGCGGGTAGTAGTATAAACAAATAATAGCATGATTTGTACGTGATATTTGGCATAAATACCACTCGTGATATTTCAAAATTGTCTCAAATATCACTCGCCTAATGAATCGTGAAATTACGTATAACAATTTTGAAATATCACTCGTGGTATTTATGCAAAATATCACTACAAATCATGCTATTACCTATACAAATTTGTTAATTGGCGTTAAATTTCCTTGAGAATTGCAACGAGTTGCCTCATTTTTATTAACCGGCCCCACTTCTCATTCGGTGTCTAAATGATGAAATAGTACCCGCTTAAAATATCAACTAAAAAGAGTAGGAGTATGTTCTTAACCACGTCTGCTAATTGTCTCAATTTAGGTTGACGGAAAATTCAGTGAGTGGATGGAAAAGATCGCCGTGTCGCTGAAAAACATAAAGCGTCCTAACGGTAAAAGAAATCTAGCATTAAAAACTGTAAATCATAAATCTTTCCTAGACTGACTTATGGTGATTTGATGTATTTTTCACTTTTGCAAATGAATTCTCTTCGGCAGAACTTTTTCAAAGTAATACTTATATCTTGAGATTGTACACAAAGAAATATATATTTTTTTCTGAAATTCTTATCTTGGTCACGATTAGGCCTATGTGTGAAAGGGTAATATCAATTTTTTTTGGCCTTATTTAACATCTGTAAACCTGGAGAAGGCTGTTATGGGCAGCCGAAAATATTGATATGAAAAAGCAATACACGTTGTTATGATCAGCTTTCAGTAGTCTTTACACTTCTCGTTTTTTAGTTTTTATTTGCTGGTCATTTTGAGGTTTGGCTGTACATATTTATTTAATCGCTTCCACCATGGTTACAATACTAAGATAGAACGTAGTTTTGAACAAATTACACGAAGGAGTGGCGATGGTGCGGGACGCAAAACAGAGCGATGCTCTACTTTAAGTGTGTCCCAATAGAAATTCTCTTTGAAAAACCCTAAACTTTACGAAGAAAGTATGAGCTCATTAACGTTTTTAAGTCACCCATCTATTTTGCAGGTTTTGATTGCCTATATTTCTTTTGTTAGTGATTACAAAGATCTGAAACTTGCACTAACAATTCAAATTAACCAACTCTTTCAACTTTGAGCCTAATTTGCATATACGGAGGGGGGGGGGGGGGGGGCTATTGTCTCTTTCATCCCGGTACAATAACGCCAACCAGTTTTATTCTCTACCAAGGGATCCGGTATCATCTGGGAGACAGCATACCGCTGGCCAGCCTTATTCCAGACTTAGCTTCTGTAAACGCACCTTACTTTACCTACAAAGGGTCCCTTACCACCCCACCCTGCTACGAATCTGTCCAGTGGATTGTATTGGAAAACCCCATATCCGTCACTGAGTCTCAGGTTAGTTTGATTAAAAATTTCGTATTTTTCTTAAAGCTCAAAATAGAACGCGATAAAGTTAATACTAAAAGCAAGTATTGACCGGCAAGTATTGATCAATGACATACTCTTTGATGAGTTCAAACTGGAATGTGGCGTGCCTCAGGGTTTCAGTCTAATTCCTATACTGGTTAGGCTGTATACGAGTAAGCTCTTTGAGATTGTCAAGTTCATTGTTACAAAGGTCTACATTTATTTTAGTCGTAATCTTAAGTCAGACCTGCTTTTAGAAAAAGCATGGAAAATCGCATATCGGATATTTGTTTGTGGATGTTGAATGACAATCTTAAATTGAATGATAGACGACAAAACTGAATTTCTCATTTCTGGCACACCACAAGAGCTTGAAAAGGTCGACATCACGAGTATCCGCACGCGTGGTTAACCCTGACATTCATCCCGTTCCTACTTCAAGGAATCTCGGTTCATGGTTTGACTCTAGGCTCTCCATGTCGAAGCATATTACAAAGAACTGCGGTTCTTAATTTTTTTATTTGTACAAATGTCAACCGAAGCACTCATTCATGCAGTCGTCTTGACTACTGTAACCGCTTATTGTATGGCCTTTCTGGTTCCTCATTAAATAAGCTACAACATGTGCACTAGAGAAAGTTTGTGCAAGACTGATTTTTTTTTTAACGAACACAAGTTTTGTCACGTAACGCCCTATACTGTGCAGTTACTCTGGTTAATAGTTAGATTTAGAATTGATTTTAATTTTTTTTTTTTTAAGATTCTTTATAGTTTAGCTTCGTCCTATTCTCTTATTTCTCGTAGGCGTCTATCGAGATATAATCTTAGGAATTCAAAGGATAATCTTTTACTTAGTTATCCCAGTTTCATATCCAAACTAACACTTGGCGATAGGTCCTTCACTTGCGCTCTCCAAGGCTCTGGAATGCTTTGCCATTCGATGTCAGATGCGCCAAGCTAGTCTGTTGATGTTTTCAAGGTCCCTTTGGCGACACCGCGCGTATTACCCTGGCAACCAACTATTTGCCATACTTTGCACAAATTATTTCGGATCTCTGCACGAAAGCAAAAGGGCCTTAACATAGAAAGGTTTACTAGCAAATCCTCTAAAAAAAGAAAAAAAACAAACAAAAATTGAAATGCGGTAATGGGGGGGGGGGGGGGGGGGGGGGGACAACGATAGCGGCAACCCACTTAACCCCAACAACAATTAATCATATTTTGCCCAAATTGTCCTCTCTGCACGAAAGCAAATAGCGCCCTGATACAGAAAGATTTACTTGCAAATCGTTTAAAAAGAAACAAAAACAGTTGATATGGGGTGAGGTGGCGACTACTACTCACTCCACCTTTGTGTTAACAATGCATCGTTAATGTAATCAGCTCCAAAAAGAGTCATTCTAATACTAACATCAAGACTTGTCACAATCTCTCTTAGTTGGAGATCATGCGAACCTTAACATCAAAGGATGGTAACCATTTGTGCAACAACTTTAGACCTGTGAAGCCACTGAATGGACGGAAACTCTTAAAAGGACCTGGCGAAAAGACGTTTCCTGGGGAATTTAGGCGTCGCTTGTTTCTTCGAACAATTAAACAGCATTAAGACACAGCTAGATGCCGATATCTAAGAAATCGTGTATTGTGTTTGAGTTTTATTATCAAGGAATATGACCTTTTCGGGAGATTAAAACTCGACTTGCTTCTTCATTCACTTCAATTTAGAAAAATAGCTCAAAGCGGAATAAAGCTAGCCTCAGACTTTCTGTTCTGCACGTTAACGCAGGGAATTCTTAAGACGATATGTTAACCGAGATAATTGTCAAAGGGTATTTATTTCTAATTTTGAATTGGTACTTAAAACACTTTTGTGAAACAGCTGCATTTACACCTTGCGGGATCACTGTCCGCATTCCATGCATTGGTATAAAATATTGAGCACTGTCACCAATCCCCCTGGCCGTGTGTCATTTATAGGCTGCAGCAGCATGAATAATATTTTCAAAACCTAACCGTGCAATTTTTCAGTTTTAAAGCCAAATTTCACCCTGCACCTAGTCAAACTTAACGGCTTAGAAAAACCTAGTGCTTTCCTAGTCGTCCCTCCTCCAGTACCTAACTAATTCAGAAAATCAGACGTACACCGATCTGAAGAACGGGCCTCCATTACCTCTAAAAGTTAATTTAGTTCTGTCTGTTTTTCAAACTTATTAACAGCCTTTTTTACCGGGTTTCCGTTTTTCTTGTGAAATTATGTCATCCCTTTATACCCAGAATGACCCGGTAATCATCTCAGCACTCCGGGCTGGTTCTAGTAGAGAACCTGCACACCACGGCCCTCACAGTGAAATCCTACCGCTTGCCCGGAATTATTGTTCTCTTTTAATAATCTGTTCGTTACTTCAAACACATATAGCAATATGATAATATTCTAGCCACAGTCACTCTGAATTTTGAAACGAAATTATCTATTATTGATAAACTTTTGGAAACCCATTTTATCCAAAGGTGCTACTTGGCACATTTTTCTCAGTGATGTTTCTTTAACCGTAATTTTCTCCTAATTTGGGCAGTAACCTCTTCTACGAACTTCAGAGACCTTCTTTCTTAAGTTCACATGCGGTTTTTTTATTACAAAAGCGGAACATTTATTAAGTACAGTTATTATTACTTTAGAACAGAAATTCTTTTCCGTGTTGACAAATAACTAATAGAATGATTTTGAAACTCCTAGAATTGTGACGGAAAAACTCACTGCACTTTTTCTCTTACATAATGAAAAAAAGTCTGAAGTCAAGCCGAGTCGCTAAAAGAACTGTTTCCGTCAGTGTAGATAAAAAAAAAATCGATTTTAGTAATCCTCTTTTAATTTGCTACGCTAAGAGATGCATTGCTTCACGCCCCTTTTCCATAGGTGCTAAACGCCACACACAAAATTAAAACATGAGAATTTGCCTGCTTTAGTCAACCCACTATTTTGAAACCACATTCAGTAAACGAAGAAAAAAAGAATAAATGCAGTGCCTCATTTTGTCCCAAAGTTGGCACGTTTTTTGTTGTACAAAAGGTCGATATTTTGTTGAACTAACTTTGTCTTTGGACAATCACCACTTTTAGGTATTGAAGTTTAAGAACTCTTTTATTTTAAAGTATAATTAAGAGGACAAAATACATGAGGACAAAGCCGTTTAGCTTTGGCACGTTTTTCCTTGAACTGATGATTGCGTGTCTATGGACACTGACCTCTTTAACTATTTCTTTGTTTTAAAATAATTTTGAAAGTACTTAAGTTTGACCCGGATCTAAGCTGTTAAAAAATTTATTCCGGATCTGATTTATTCACGGTTGAGTGTAGCTATTGACAAACTATCTATTTATTGAACATATTTAATGAATTTTATGACTTTTGTGAAAAAAAAGTTTCTTCAGAGATATTAACATTTTCACCAATTTAAATTTCGAAGTAAAATAAAGTCTGATCGATACAGTTTGTAGAAATTCAAGAAATCTTTTGTGTCCCTTAAACTTTTAACCAAAAAACAAGGAAACCGCGGCACCTTCATGCAGCTTATAAAGTGCCTGACAATTTGCAATATTGACCGCGGAAATTATTTCACAAGTCAATGAATTAGAAGTCTTATCTTTGTTTATAAAAAACCAAGGCTTTTTAGCGTCTTTTATATCTTTTGAACCGTTCCGTACGCAGCATTTACGTACGTAAATATGGAAAAGTACATAAACGATTTTCATGATGCAAAAATTACGTTGAGTTCCTTTTGTGGTGGCACCGATGCTATAAAAACGCTATTTCCTTCGATGTTTAGGGCAAACATTTTTGTCTGCACAAGGAATTACCTACAAGCGGGTGAAATTCTGAGCAAAACACAGGTTAAGGTGAGCCTATTTACTACTAAATGCGATAGGATTCTCCGTCAGTTAAACTCGAGCTCGAACTTTTTCTGTTTCCCCTAGCTAAAACAAATTCTATTCGTTTTTATTATCCATTTACGCAGTTTGCATTTACATTTTAAGCTGAATTTTGTCTGAACGTTACTTGGGACTACAGTCGTTTTTTTATACTTACTATTCGTTTCACCTGGATCTTGTTTCGCTGGCTATTCAATTATTGAGGAAATATATTTAACTCCTTAGTGCCGAATAATTCTCCCTTTTCCCACCAGTTTTGTGTTATTTTGAATTGGAGAATTTAATCGATGACGAATTTAAATCAATGACTAAAAGATATATTTTGAGATTCACGTAAGACAAAAGGATTGCATGTTTGACATCCTATCCAATTGATATAGTCCAATATAAAACCGAAAGTGAGAAGAAGTATATTTTGATATATATTAAATCCTTTGAAGCTCGTTAAGCCGTAAGAATTGTTGACTTGATAACGGGGAATTTTTTCGGAGTTTTCTGCATTCAAATTATTTCATAATCTAAGGTTTTCCAAGCTTAATAATAACTATAATATTTGTTTGTTTGTTTATAACAGTCAGAAAATGCATTTGTTCAAGTTTCTTCTTTTGGTTTTCGGATTCTGTTTGGTTTTTGCTAAAGCTGAAAGCGAGATGAAAGATGAGGAAGCGTTCGTGCTGGACGAACTTGACAGCACTGCATCAGAAGATGGGTCTCCTTATCTGAATGAAGACCCAAAAGAAGACACAGGAGACCCCAAGATGATGCCAGAAGAAGACTCCAATGAAGATAGCCAGAAAAGGCTCTGTTATTTCTATTCCAAGACTGTAAGTTCTTAACAAAACAAAACTAAACTATCTCGACAAATCTCGACAAGTCTCGAGTCAAGTTCCATTCAAGAGTCCGAGTTCAACAACAACGTCACATGACCGAAACACGTGATAATTGTCAGGACGTACATAATGTAACGCAACTCGAAATGTCACTAACATTTCTTCCCCTCCCGAATTACAGGGAAGCTGAAATTCGAATACATTTTAACTGAAATACATCTTTAGCTCTAGATCATAGTTCTCCGAAATGTTCTTGTTACACATTAATCTGATTACAGTTCGGTGCCCGAATCTCCAGCGGGGAGATTCTAGTTATTGGTCGCTTAAGGGTCTTGCCATTAACCCGTACGTCCACCACTCGCACAAGGCCATCAGGGCCAGGGTACGTCTGCTCGATACGCCCAACATTCCACTGTCTCCTCACTGTTCCGGGATCGATAACAACGACAACATCTCCAACCCGCAAATTGTCGTTACGAAAGTACCACTTCTGTCTTGATCCAATCTGCGGTAAGTATTCTTTCATCCATCGGTTCCAGACATGTCTTGTGAGCTCTTGTAGTCTTCTCCAGCGCTTTCTGGGATTAAATGGCTCGGTGTCGACGCTCTCTGGTACAAAATCACCACCTATCTGCCCGATCAGAAAGTGATTTGGAGTCAAGACGCGGTCGTCGTTAGGGTCGTCACTCACAGCTGTTAAAGGTCTCGAATTCAGCAGACTTTCTACGCCAATGAAGATTGTCTCCAACTCCTCATCATTAACTTCTGCATCACCGAGGACAGCAAAAATAGCTCGCTTTGCTGCCTTGATCATAGATTCAAAGACTCCACCAAAATGTGGCGCTGCAGGTGGATTCCATTTCCAACTCACTCCTTTATTGGAGGTCATCCGTTGTAGTTTGTCTTGGTCTATAGCAGAGACTAGGTCTCGCAGTTCCCTCGATGCGCTTACAAAGTTCGTTCCATTGTCACTTAACATTTGCTGCGGCCATCCCCTCCGCGCAGTCATTCTGACAAAAGCGTTAAGAAATGCATCAGTGTCCAAAGACGACGCCATCTCTAAGTGGCAACAATGGGTCTTCAAACAGAGAAACAAACACAAATAGCGCTTAGCTCGCACTCTTCCACGTCCTTGCTTAGTTAAGAAAGGTCCTCCAAAGTCTACTGCACAGCTCTCGAAAGGTCTGGAGGATTGCTGCAGTCTACTCTTCGGTAACGGCGCCATTTGCTGGTGAGCTGGCTTTGATCGAAATCGTCTCGCACACTCAAAACATTCTCTCATGACTCGTTTCACTTGTTCACGAACATGGACCACTAAGCATTTCTCCCGTACATGATTAATCGTATAGTTAAGCCCCATTTGATGACCCTCGGATTCATGGTAGTACTTAACACATCAACACGATGGGCTATGAACGGCTTATATTCTCTACTTTGACCTTGGATCCAGTACCCCACATTCATACTGTCCACCCAGTATGTCACTCCATTTGTAGGTATCTTGAGTGCAGAGCAAACTTGTCTTGTTAATCGTAATCCGACTAGAGCACCCAAAAGCTCTAATCTGGGGATGCTCACTGCTTTCAATGGTGCAAGCCTAGACTTTGACATAATCATTCGAGCAGTAATGTTGCCACCCTCATACACATGACGCGCGTAAACTACAGCTGTGTATGCGTTCTCTGAGGCGTCACTGAATGTATGAATACTCAGTTCTTCCACCTTAGGACTTGGGTCTTTCAAACACCTTGGGATTTTTACAAGTTCAAGGTCTTTCAATTCTCGAAACCACTTTGTCCATTCTCGCTGATGATGTGTTGGCAACAGTTCATCCCAATCCCGTGCCTCCAGCCAAGCCTTTTGTATCAACAACTTGGACCTGATTACATAAGGTGATAAGAAGCCTAATGGGTCGTAAACTGATGCTGTTCGCCTCAAAACATTCCTCTTGGTGAATTCAAATCCATCCAACTGTAATGAGTGTCTAAAGGAAAATTTATCGTCTGTGGCGGCCCACAGGACACCCAGGGTCTTGGTTGTTGGCAATTCTCTCTTCTCCAAGTCTATCTCGGAAGCAAGATCTTCTTCCACAATGTCAGCAATTACATCCGGTTCATTAGAGATCCATTTGCGGATGTGAAAACCAGCCAAGTCTCCTAATTCGGTTAGCTGCTTTCTTGTATCCTTCGCATCATCCACCGTAGGTGCGGATGGCATCAGATCATCCATGTAACAGTGTTCTAGAACTGCATTAGCTCCCAATGGGTAAGTCTCCTTGTGAAGTCTGGCATGATATTGCCAAGCAAACTGGACACAAAAAGGGCAATAACACCCTCCAAAAATAAACCTCTTAAACTCATAAACCTTTGGTGTATCCCCACTGTCCAAGTTCCTGTATAAGAATCTGTGCAGAGCCCTGTCCTCTGGTCTAAGAAGTATCTGGTGATACATTTGGCTCACATCACCAGCCAATGCAACTGGCTCTTTTCTAAACTTAACTAAAACGTCCACAATGTCACTTTGCAACTTAGGACCTGGTAGTGATTCACTGTTCAAACTCTTTCCATTTTGCTGAGCTGAGCCATCGAAAACAACCCGAACTTTGGTTGTGGCCTTCTCTGGCCTTACCACAGGGAAATGTGGAAGGAACCATTCTGATGGTGGTTTTGGCTCATCCTCTGGGACTTCTCGGATATATCCTTTACTTAAGTAGTCATCAACCACTGATTGGTAAGCCTGTGCCAGCTTCTCATCTTGCATTAACTTCTTCTCAACTGTGTGAAGGCGTTTCTCTGCCATCTGTCGGTTTGGCGGTAATTCTGGTCTTTCATGTTTCCAAGGCACCGCAACTTCATATCTTTCACCATCAAACCTGATTGATTCGTTCACTTTAGCAAAGGCTAGTTTCTCTTCAGGGGAAAGTGGTTGCTCCACCTGCGGTGTGATCCCAATAGCCTCAAGGCTCCAAAACTGTTTCAGCAGATAATTCAGATCTCCATCACTACACTCTGACTGCCTTATGCGGTAGGTATTCAGGTAACCAGTGTTACTTGTTCCAAGTCCCTCAGATGTACCAATGGTACCAATTGCTGTCCACCCTAATGGACACAGTCTGGCACTAGGTTCATTGTCGCCTCCACGAACCTCTTTCATAGGAAACAGCAGGTTGTAATAATCTGAACCAATAAGAACGTCAATTTTACTCCTTTTTCCAAGCTTAGGAAAAGGAATGTCTCTCAAATGTTTCCACCGGTCTTTGATTTGCAGCCAGTTGGTGGGTTTCATCCCACCACAGATGTTATTAGATGTTTTCGCCACAATCACTGTGTCCACCCGACCATCTAGACTCTCCAAGCCAATCTCCATGGTTGCTGACATTAAATTGACCTTCTGTCCATTTGCAACATTGATAATTACTTTTTCCTTCCTACCATACAACCCCAGTTCCTCTACCACATCCTCATTAACATACGAAGTATCACTGCCTTCGTCCAAGAAACAATTAACTTGCAAGCGTCTCTCCTCATGTTTCAGAATGACAGGAACAGTACGCAAGGCAATACTCCTCTGTGCGTGTTCTTGCACTGTTTCATACGTACTGGACTTGTTTTCCTCTGTCACGGGTGTGTCAGCCTTCCCCTCCATGGACCCAGAAGCTACTTTCTCCTCGTGAAGTAACCGATGGTGTCTGTCCTTGCATCCGTCAATTCCACACTCTCTGTTCCAAGTACATGAGTCACCAAGGTGCCCTTTCCCCAAGCAACGGTAACACAGTCCAAGCTTCTTCGCCGTCTCCCACTTCTTTCTATGTTCCATTCCCTTGAACATCTCACATCTCCAAATTGGGTGTTTTTGGTTGCACACTTTACAGGGACGATCACGTTTCTCTTCTGTGGTCCCAAAATAAGACTTAGTTGAGCTCTTTCCTCGTACACTTCCAACACTGGACAAACCATGCTTAATTTCTGATGCTTGTACCTGGTACTCAGCTTCCTCAGCAACCCAGCGACGCAGCTCTTCAAGAGACTCCAAGCTTCCCTTTTCTTTAATCCATCGATAGTACTGGCTAAGTAGAGCTTGAGGAAGTTTTTCCAGCACAATTGCGTACAATGTTCCTCCTTCCAGGTCAGCAAACTTCTTATTTTCCTTTAAAGAAACCACAGTCCTCTCCACTATGTCGGCAAATCTTTCTAGCTCTCTCGGATTATCAGCGTTTATTGGCCTCATCTTACGTAGCTCATCGATATGGGCTTGAACCTGTCGCCTGTTTCCCCCATACTTTCGATTCAACCTCGCCTTAGCTGCTTCATAGGCATGATCCGAGTAACCAAGCCCTTTCACCGTTTCGGCCGCCTCTCCTACTAAACAACTTTCGAGCCGCAACATTTTAAACTGAGCCGACAAATTTGTTTCATCCACACAACTGGAAAACGCTGCCCACCACGACTGATATTCTTTCTTGTCGCCCGAAAACTTTGGGATTCGAATCCGCTCAAGCTGTTTGTTTGCGTCGACCACGTGACCATCTTTGCCATGTGCGCTCTCAAATGTGCCGATCTGGCTTGTGTTATTTTCTTCGCTTTCCTTGCTGTTACTTCGCGATAAGAAAAGCCGAGCTTCCTTTGTCTCGTTATCCACACGATCTATCATTTTATCCGCTTCATCACCTGTTGAAGCCGCCAGCGATGCATGCTTATTATCTCCGTACAAGGTTTGAAGCGAGTCCAACAGCTCCAACAATTCATCCCGTCGCTTGTCGATGTCCTGCAGTTTTGCCGTGACATTTTCCTTGTTTGGCGTTTTCGTCGATAATTCCGCAGCTAATTCGTTCAGATGCTTCGTAATACTTGTCTTGAGAGTTCTTTTTTCTTTCTTTAACTCTTCTATTTTTCCATCCATAATTCCTCCAGCTTCAATTCTCGATGGACTTCCCGCCAAATGTTTCCAAGTTCGAACGAGTCCCTTGCAAATTCCACAATACTGGTTCCGATTGTCCAATTATTACACCAATGCGAATATCCGGTTTCCGAAGGACCAAAATGTTATTTCTATTCCAAGACTGTAAGTTCTTAACAAAACAAAACTAAACTATCTCGACAAATCTCGACAAGTCTCGAGTCAAGTTCCATTCAAGAGTCCGAGTTCAACAACAACGTCACATGACCGAAACACGTGATAATTGTCAGGACGTACATAATGTAACGCAACTCGAAATGTCACTAACAGGCTCCATAGTTCGTACCCAATATATCTCACCATGAGAGTGCCTGCAAATCACAACTTCAGGTTCTTTCACGCTTCCTACTGTTTCAGACGTCGATGTTATGGTACGAAATATACCTTACTGAATAAGTGTAAAGTCAAGTTGACTGGATATTAGTTACGAAGAGGCCAATATTCAAACATGTTGACTCAACATGTTTGCTTCAGTCACACAAACTGGTCGTAATGAGTAGGGGACGGTAGTTCCCTGCATGGTGGTCTATCTCACATTTGTATTCACATAGCTGGCATCATTACTCATTCCTTTATTACTTGTAAACTGCACCATTAGCAGTCTGGCAAAAATCCCCTGATGAGTGTTGGAAATTATTCCGGGCGAAGCCCTAAGGAGGATGCCCTTGGATAAGACTGATTTACAATGATTTACAATTTTATGGCCAAACCAAAGCAGGCAAAGCGGGTGATTCCGAGATGAAAACGAAGACCCATCTAATTTCCCCCCCCCCCCCCCCCACCACCCCCATATGTGTCCAAAAATAAACTGGTCCGTAAAAACACCGTTACATAGGCCTAGTATTAATTGGAGTTGCTCGCTTGGGATTATGGGCTCCAGACTTCCACTAATATATAATATTTCTTTGTCTTCAGTACCAGGCATGCGTCAAGGGTTCCTTTCATGGCGAGTTGTGTACGAATCAGGGTACGTGGTGATCAACAATTGGCTCTACTATTTTTGGAACTGCAGCGGCCCAAAATACTTTTATGGACATCGGCCAGTCCCACCAACCATTAATCCAACTTCGACTTTCACGGCCCCTGCCCCACGCGTTGGATAGATAGTGCGATCAGTCCGGCGCCTGATAGTGTGCTTTCAAACTGTTAATATACTTAAGTTAAGAATAAAGGTCTGAAAAATATGATAATAAAACAAAGAAAATCTAGCAAATGACACGGACCATCTGGCCTGAGAACCATCAGCACGTTTCACACTCCTACCATTAACATTGAAAGATCGCTGGCTGTATGTAGTTTCTAGACTAATTTAATCAAAGTCTCCTTAATATGGCCTAAGAACGAGAGTTTATATGACTCAATAGGCCGTGAAACCTAGGAAGTGCTTTTAGTAAAGTGCTTCCTTCAACAGAATAAGATGTAAGCACGTGTTTCTTTTTATCATCCCGCTATGAGAAATAAAGAAAATTAATTTTCTTTAAACGTTCTTTTCAAATTATTCTTTGTCTCTCAGAAAGAAATACTTGTATAAATGATCAGGAGCCTCTAATGTGAACAGTTTCCTACGCATCAAATGCAATATTACCGTGTGGAGCAAAATTTTTGTGGGTTCTGATTTTTGCGACTTTTCCAGCGATCCGCAAAAATAAGTTCCCGCAAATAAAAATTACCACAAACATTTTCCCCCCAAAAAATTTAATCCAGCGTGAATTTTCTCTAACTTAAATTCGCTACACAAAACTCTAGTACTAAGAAATTGTGTCTGTTAAATTACGTAGGGTACGAATACCGTGCAGTATTGTTTTAAAAGATTATTTCTATTGTACATACTTAACAAAAACGAAAGTAACATCAGTGCTGGGCTCTGGGTACTTTCTGAAAATTCCCAGCAAGAAAAACCAGTCTGTTCAAATCGCAAAAGTTAGTTTCCGCAAAACACAAAAAATGGCCAATCCGCAAAAATACATGTAAACTCCCGCAAAAATGTCGTGCCACAGGGTAAATACAGAACAATCTATCATCCATTCTCCCAGTCGACTCTTCCTACAGAATTTCAATAGGCTACATCAGTACGCTAATCTAGGTAGGAAAAAACTTTAAATAAAGGCCATGTTATTAAATTACATATACTAAAAAGAGAAAAGAAATACATTAACATACAGGAAACACTGGAAGTTTTCGCTAGTTAGATGACCAAAATTACAACTGGTGGTATATACAACAAATTACGTATCCGTCGAGCCATTCCTCGTCACTAGCAGAAGCCAAAAGCTAGAATTAAACTGTGACACGCCCCTTTGCGCCCTTTTGATTTTCTTTCCCCACTTTTTTTCTTTGCGTTTTGATACTCTTTTTCAGTGTCTCGGTAAATTAGCTTCACACACTTAAGGACTAATTGCTGTTCTTGCTCAAGTCCTCACAAAAAGTGAGAATTTTCTGATTTCAGTCCTTCTGAATTTTTTGTCATGACGTGACTTGAAGAACGACAGAACCTTAAGCTGATCCCTTAACCACCCCAGTGCGAGTTTGCACGCGTTTTTTAAGTTAGCATGCGGCTTTTATAACACTCATTAGATTTTAAGTGTATTTATTAATATTTCTATATACTTATAACAGGAAATCGTTTCCCCGTTTTCAAATGACCTAATGAATGATTTTAAAACGTACTAATTATGAAATAAAATGTGACATTGTACATTCAAGGTCGCGGTGATAGAGTTCGTGGATTGAAAATTCGTTTCTCTTCTAATTTTTATTATAAGAAAAAAATAGCCATATTGAAATAGGTTCACACATCTAAAGACTTACCATAAGTAATTAACACCACACAAAAAATTAAAGCTTTCCTGCTTTAATTTTGTCGACCTGAAGTTTGAAACGATCTTTTAAAGTGGCTGAATGAAAAGCTGTCCTCTCAATTGTTGTCCCAAAGTTGGCACGTTTTCTCGGACACTATCGATATCAGTTTGCGGTTGACATGTATCGACTAAAATTGTCTTTAAACAAAGACCACTTCTACGATTTGAATTTTAAGAACCCTTTATTCTAAAACACGTCAATTATAACAGAATACCAGTGCACATTGTCTTTTGATGATCCCGTGCTTCGCGTTGGCACGAAATATTGATGTGAGCTGTTTAACTTTATTTGGACTTGACCCGTACCTTCCCAAAAATTGAAACCGCTTGAGTTAGACCCATCTAACCTGTTAACAGGTATCGAGATTATTCATTTCTGCTGGGTTTGATGAAGCTAATTATCTATTTATTTATTAATGCATTTTAATAAATTTAAACCATTAAACTCCTAACTGGCTAAAGTTTAATGAAACCGGTGAACTCCTAACTAAAGTAAAGAAAACATGCAACCTTCAGGTGCTCTGCCTAACATTTACGTAATTGAACGCGGAAATTATTTTATGAGTCAAAAGACTTTCAAGTCTTGTGACCCTTGAACATGAAAAACGCATTGTTTTTTTGAAGTGTTTTGAAAAGTACTCGTACGCGTCGTTTACGTAACTTGAAGAAGTAGTTATAATAAAAGATTCTTATGATCTTAATAGTTGAGCTTCTTTTTGTGGCGACACCGATAGTATAAAAGAAACTGCTCCATTGATGTAAAGGGCATACAAATTTTTTGTCAGCACAGAGAAACCCAAGAGGTGAAAAGTCTAAGCTCAGCACAGTCTAAGGTATGGCTTCTGTTTAAACTTGAACTATGACCGAGTTTCCCTAGCTAAAACAAATTGGATTGTTTGTATTATCTATAACTTTTAAAGGTTGTTTGCTTTTATATATTTACCTGAGATTGGGTTGTTAAAATCTCTTTCAAATTTTGAAAACCTTTTGGGAGAATCTTTTCAGACCTTGTATAATTTTTCAAATTTAAAACCGTTTTCAAATCCACAACTGTTTCAACTAGATCTTTCGGAAGTCGAGAAAGGCCAATCCAAAAGCAAAGGTATAAAGGTTTGAATCTCTAAAAAAAGTCTTGAGACCGAGCTAGACAATTTCTCAAAAAAAGTTATTTTTCCTCTATTACTTTGAAATCAGTAAATCTTTTTAAAATCTAGACGACCTTTTCCAAAAATCTTTTTCCGATCTTGAAAAGTTTTTCAAACCTGAAAATATGCATGTTTTTAAATGGCGAAACGTTTTTCAACTCCCGTGCAAGATCCTCTTCTAATTTAAAAAACGCTTTCGGCCCCAAAAGTGTTTTTACATGAGCCAATTTTTTTTTTCTGAAAATATGTTTTCAACTGAGGTCCCAAAAAGTTCTTAACTGCACGAAATCATCATCTTTTTTCCTAGTTCTTGATCAAAACTGTACCGTATTGCATGGTCACATTCTGCACTATGAATAGTTGTCGCTATCTCTCTGCTCTTTCACTGCGTGAAATAAGCAATTTAGTGGAATTTACAGGGCCACGATAGCCGATTGCACTTAGCAAATCATATATCGATACGCGGGGTGTAATGAAACGCGGCGTTTCAGAGAGTGTCATGTCCCCGATACTTCTGTCGTAAAATATCAGGACAAATCGTAGCCCGCACACGTCCACTGCGGTGTGTCAAGAAATATACGAACTCTGATACTTAACGACATCGGTTAGCCAAAAACTATGTGGACTTTCGCCAGTGACGTAAAATAGCATGAAAATTGAAATTTACGAAAAATTAAACTTTACCCAAGAAAAACACAACTAACTCACTTACGTAAACTTTCCAAGGTACGTAAAGGTTTGTAGCTGCCATAAAATTTGGGCAGTGGCTCACTTCAGTGTGCTAGTACTTATGCGCTAGGGTTTATAACTATCCAAAGCGTGGTAACGTGGGCTGGAAATTGGTTGGGGGATTAACCTTACTTATCGGCTTAACGGGGGGCAAGGAGTTAATTCAGCGTTTTTATCATAGGGAGGGCAAGTTCACTTTTTAGCCGTATTTTGCTCCTTTCAGAGTCCCCTCCCTTACTTATAACTGAACTGTCCCTGGAATATTTATCTCATCTCCTTCTAGTTTTATTTTGTAATCGATTGGTAAAATTTAATGAAATATTTAAAACCTTTGTTCAATAATTAGCATTTTTTGGATGAAGTTTAGTATTATCTAAGTGTTGTCAAAGTATCTCAAAACTTTAAAGTTCCTCAAGCTCATAATGATTAGTATTTTTTTGTTGGTTTGTTAGAACAGTCAGAAAATGCATTTCTTCAAGTTTCTTGTTTTGGTCTTCGGAGTTTGTTTGGTTTTTACCAAAGCTGAAACTGAGATGAAAGATGAAGAACAATTCATGCAGGATGAGGTTGAGGAAGGTTTGAAAGAAGACACTGAAGAAGAACCCAAGATGCTACCAGAGGAAGACTCCGAGGAAGATACCCCCAAAAAAGTCCTTTTGCGCTCACTATATCTGACAATGAAAGTGCCTACCAATCAAAACTTCTATTTCTTTCGCACTTCCTACTGTTTCAGACGTCGATGCTTTGGTAAGAAATATGCGTTTAATTCAGTGCGAGAAAAAGTTGGCTTTATGGACATTGGCATAAGCTCTTTTTGTGTGGAGCAAGACGAATTCAAGGTTTCAAAAACACGGAATTCTGATTTTGTGCATAAATCTCAAATTTCTCAAAATTTGAATCGAGAATCTTGATAGTCTGCGCATTCAGTTGATCTACTATTCCATCCTACTGGTAATCTTACTTCTGGGCCCAGTTGTTCGAAGGCCGATTAGCGCTTAACCCGGGGTTAAATTTAACCCTGGTTTCTTTTTCTTGTGCTCAAAAGCATTTTCTCGGAGAATTTTATCTGTTATTTTTAGAGCTTCCAATCGTCAACTTGTAGACAAAAAGAATTAGAACTGAAATGCTTTTTAAACTTTCAAATCTGAAATCAAATCTCGCACTAACCCTGGGTTATCTTAACCCAGCTTTGAACAACTCGGCTTAGGGCCGATGATGACTCCCCTGCTTTAACCCGCGGTTACCCGGCAACTTTATCAATGCAAGTGTCTTGTGAATTTTTTTTGAAAGCTTCGATATCATCACTTCCATGACCATAGTCTGAGATCAGAAAAACTGCAGAAATTCAGAACTGATTTCATTCTGATGAAGAGTCACTACCCAGATCTTGGTAATGCTTCTGATTGGTTGAAGCAAATCTCGAACCCTCACGTCACGATCAATCAAAAGCACAATCCAGATCTGAGCAGTGACACGTCATCAGTACTAACGAAATTCTGCGCCAAGTACTCAGGTCCTGTCAGCTGTTTTCTCAGGCTCTCGGCCGTTAATTATGTAATAAAATGTTTGTAATATAAAAGTCTTTCACATATACAGTAATACGGGGAAAGAGCTATTGTAATTTTTTCATTTTTTTTTTTTACCAGGAAGAGCACTCTATTTCCTATGGTAGAATTGAAGATATACTGAATTAATGCAGATTACACTTTTTTTTGCTTTTAGTTCCATACCTGGGTACCAGGTTCCTTACATGGCGAATTCCTTACCAGTCAGGTTATGTGGCGATCAACAACTGGATCTACTATTTCTGGAAGTGCACCATCCCGGGACACATTTTTAAATATCGACCAACTCCAGCCAGCAAGTCCTGAACTCCCTGACCAGGGTTTCGCTTTCAGCCGCTTTAGTGGATAGAATGTGCGCCAAACGGCTCTCAATCCTGTAAATTTTAAAACTCAGTGAATAGGGTTGACCACATTATGCTGGTACATCTTGTTTTGAGCATAATTGTGAGGCAAAAGAATGAAGCATTTTGCTGGAATAATAGTGTAACACTTGTTTGTTTTGCAAAAATTTTTGCCAAGAACATAGGATTTACGTATGAGACACCAGCCCGTGTACCACGACATTAAGACCACACCTGGTACAAATAAGCAAAAACATGGCTTCCATCGATTCCAGTTCTACATCATTGTTAGCTGACCCTCAGATGAGTGGTCTCGACAACATTCGAAGGGGGAAAAATGTCAATTCGGAGCATAGTAGTGTTGCTATTTGAGCGGCATAATTGTAGTAACATTTGTTGAGCGTAAAGAACTAGCATAATAGTATGAAACATTGAGCATAATTATGGACAACCCTATCAGTGAACCGATTAAAAATAAAGCATACAAGCGGCCATTTTATAATGAATTTAACGTTTCGTAGGTTAAGCGACGTACCTTTCCAAAAATATATGCGATACAGTGTTCAGTGAAAACTGTTTATTTGTTTAAAATAGCTAGAAGAAACGAAGTGAACTGTAATTTAAAACACGGACCGTCTGTGTTAATCTGCTGTCACTGCTTTACTGCTGAAGCTAACATTTACCAAATGGCTGGCTGGCTATGACGTTATTGAGTTAAGCAAAGTCTCCTCAATATAGCCTAATAAAATGAGATTATTCGAGAAAATAACAGCGAAACCCAGCTAGTACTTTTAATACTAAAGATAAAGTCCTTCTATTGAAGAAGCAATGCAAGTAGTAGTGTAATTTTTTTGTTGCCATTAAAAATAAAGAGAAGGTTTTTCTTTCAAAATTTGTTTTAGAATTATTCTTTGTCTCTTATTTAATAAGAGAATAGTTGTTTACATCATGAAAGCTCTTGGATGTGAGAAATCAAATTTATAGAACTACGCGAGCTTCAACTGACTTGACGTCCTATAGGCATCAGATTGGCATTTGAGATACTTCCAATCGGTTTAATCCGCAGTAAACACTACGCTTTTCGTCGGGCAAATTACCGAACTAGATGTTATCGTAAGTCTTTTCCATTAGAGTTTCCATCGGCTTTTAATAAGCCTCTAAACAAACAGCTTTTTTAATGAGTTGCCGCCCTTTGTTCAGCATTCAAACTTTCATTTAATCACTGCGCATTGAAAGACTTTGTTCCTCCGCACTTTGTTGTTCATCGATTTCTTTGCATCATGATTCCTCAAGTGATATAGACGAACTACTGAAAAGTGTGTTGCCTCTCGTGAAAACCTCTCTATGTAACTCAAATCTGGCTCGTTGGAAAGTACTCAAACCCACAAACCCGAAGGCACACATAACAAAGAAATCAGAATTACGCCCCTGAGAATTAAAAATAGGGCCATTTATACAATGAAAAATAAGACGTGGCTTAAATAAGACGCGAACTTTCCGTATAAACGGCACATTTCGTCTAAAATCTTAAGTCTTTTCCATTAGAATTTCCATCGGCTTTTAATAAGCCTCTAAAGAAACAGCTTTTTTAATGAATTGCCGCCCTTTGTCCAGCATTCAAACTTTCATTTAATCACTGCGCATTGAAAGACTTTGTTCCTCCGCACTTTGTTGTTCATCGATTTCTTTGCATCATGATTCCTCAAGTGATAGAGACGAACTTCTGAAAAGTGTGTTGCCTCTCTTGGAAACCTCTCTATGTAACTCAAATCTGGCTCGTTGGAAAGTACTCAAACTCACAAACCCGTTGGCACACATAACAAAGAAATAAAGATTACGCCCCTGAGAATTAACAGTGGGGCCATTTATACGAGGAAAAATAAGACGCGGCTTAAATAAGACGCGAACTTTCTGTATAAACGGCACATTTCGTCTAACATAAGACGCGACTTAGCTAAGACGCGCGTCTTAGCTAAGACGAGAAAAACTTCGTATAAATGACGTTCGCGTCTTACATAAGACACGAACGCATAGAAGGCATGCATTAATTTTTGGCGGGAAAATTATCGCTTGCCCTGCAGTGGACTGGCAGGCCACTGGCGGGGAAAACTTGTTCACAAATTACAACGCGTTTTCGTCTCCTTGTCTATTCTGCTTTTCTTCGCTCAAATACAATGAGCACGCCGTTAAAGGTAAAAAGAAACACTTGGTCCATCGCGTAGGAAAAAGATTTTTGTTTTTATGTAAAGAGAAGGCGATAACAGACCTCCTGGACAAATGCGTGACATCCGTTGGTGTAAGCAGACCCTTTCAACTTTAAACTATCACAATTTACATTTACTAATCAAATTGCTATCTTCGTATTATAAACTTACACTTAAAGTAAGTTTAAGTATACAGAAGACTTAGATAAGACATGCTCATATAAACGGTCCAGTTCGCGTGTTATTTAAGACGCGTCTTATTTTTCCTCGTATAAATGGCCCTAATAATGCTGATTAAACAAAGATTTTTTACGTCCTTTCAACAAGAATAATATGAGCCCCCTGGGCATTTCTACCAAATGCAAATATGGAGTGACCTTATGCTGTAAGACATTTTCTGTTAGATGGTACTGTATTACACAGCCCAATGTAAGCCTATTATAAGCGCTTTCAGGTTTTTGAGCTTAAATTCCAACTGGCACTACGACAGCTATACGCGAGTATGCTGCAAATGTCGACAAATGAATCGTCCCTCAGTTTGCAAAAGGAAACGGACAATTGAATTTTGCAATTATATTCCCCTCGTTAGGTAGTATTGATTACTACGCTGTACACGCCATTGTTAATTCTCTGTTTTCGAATCCCCTATAATAAACTTTGTTTACCCCCCAAATTTTGCAGAAACTGATTGTTTTCAAATGCTCCCGGGAATACTACATTTTCCCAAGAGCATTTGAAGACGCAAAAAGAGTGTATTATGGAGAATTCGAAAATAGTCAATACCTGGAAATTCCTAACAAAAGAAATCTCCTTGAGTTTCAGGGGTGAATATTATAATACTATTGTTTTATTTCCCTAAGCGAGGTGATAGAGTTGAAACGATTGCTTATAAGCCAATAGTGCAAAGGAGAACTAAAGAATTACGCAGTGCTGCATGGGTGGTGATATTGGCTCTTCTCTTGTAAAGATGATCAAAGGCCTTTGAGTTGAAATTATTATAATGTAAATTTCTTTGTTCGAGCTGACTTCAATTTTGTGCGTCACTTAGAATTGTGATCATTTTCCTTATGTCCTGCTCAAGGTGCTGTTAACGGGATTTACTCAGCACGGTAAGCTTTTCAGTTAATTTCTTTACCTCGTAAAGCCTCTTAACTACTTACACCAACAATTCTCGTTATATAACATTTTTTTTTCAGCAAAGAGTATTGCTTTTGAGTATGCAAGTAAAAGACACTTAACTATTACGTCGAATTTTCTGTTGAAGGTTATAACCGAAACTTTACTTGATTTCATTGGAAGTTAGGAAACGATGAAGTAAAGTGTTTGTATTCAGTTGCAAGAGCTGAGCGCTATAATAGCTTTTTATGTCGTTGTTTGTTTTTACAGCCAAAGATGGGCTTGCTCCAGGTCGTTGCTTTAGTCCTTGGATTTTGTTTGGTGTTCACGAAAGCAGAAAGCGAGACGGCTTCGAACACCGTGAAAGATGATGAAACATTCCCTATTAAGGACAAGCTTGACAGTGCCACCGTCACAGAACATTGGTTTTCTGATGTGAAGGAGAAACTTGACCCAAATGAAACCGCAGAGGACGATCCGAAGAAACTCGCCGTAAAGGAAGAATCCAAGGAAGCTAGACGAACCATTCGACCCTGGCGACGCCCGGCACCAATACGTCTCCCTATCGTGGTTCCTAACCTCAGGGTTGCTAGAAATTTTTTTAAAGTTAGTTACCGCTTCTGTTTCAGACGTCGCACTAAAGGTAAGCAAAATCCTTCCTAAAGACACTGGGGACCGGTCATTTATTTATCGCCCGGGCGGGGCGGGGGTTGGAGGATGTTTTTTTGGAACGATCTGACCATGGAACGAAATGACCGGATACCGCTGAATCCGAAAGTACTTGAAACGAGATATGTTACTTTCAGAACTTTACGGTATTGATTTGCTGTGGTTGTGTTATCTGATTGATCGCAGGCATTCAACCTTCAGTAATATAATGTCATTTCCACTGTCCCTGTTGATGTTGTCAGGGTAACCTCTCAAGTAAATAGCCTCTTTAACCCTACGAGAGTAGCAATGAGGGTCTCGGTCAACAAAATTTTATCGCCATTATTGGCGTGTTCAGAAACGGTTGAGGTTTTTAGTTTAAATTATCTTAGCTTCCCCCATCTGTTCTAAAACAGAATTTGTTAACACGCCGTTCCCGCTCAATTTATCCCTAGTCGTAGAGAATGGGTTGTCAAATGCCGGTACTGAAATATAATATTGGAAAAATTTACTAGATAACTACAATGGATGTCGGCTTATGGCAATGGGACAAAGAACAGTACATTGTAATTAAAAACAATGGTTCCCAGTATATAATAATATACCCTAAAGAACACAGCCAATAACAAAGCAAATCTAGAATCAACCAGTTGCATCTTGCGGTATGCAAAGCGGTGTTCACGAAAAAAAAGTCATCTCTTCAATCGTCTCCATATTTTCCCGCCGAAACCATAGCAGATGGCGACAAGCAAAACTTCTCGATCCTTCTCATTCGTACAAAATGTATCGGGATGGACTTTATAAACAAGAATAAAGAACCAGAAGTTTTTTAATTTCATTTGGATCTCTTAGAGGACATGTGGGAAATATAATACGAAATCAAACAGCTAGCCAAAATGTTAATTAAGAAGTCAGTAAGGAGTTTTCAAAACTCAGGGTGGAGAAGCAGATCATTTGTAGGTTACAATTTTGGGAGCCATTAAAGCAGAAAGAAGTGAATTCTTTGGAAATTTTTTTGTTTATTGACGAGCTGTCGATCATTTGAATATTCTTTGTTATAGATTAGATTTAGCATTAAAAATGACTTTCTTTGAGATTAACTGCAATACGATACAAACCGCACTTACGCAAAACCTCAAAGTCCTCAAAATGGCCAAATATCTTTTTGTTTGTTTTCAGTCCCAGGTCTACGTCAACAGTTTCTTGGATGGAAACTTCCATATCAGTCAGGATATGTGGTGATCAAGAATTGGATTTATTATTTCTACAGGTGCAACCCAAAATCGCAACCCGCGACGGCCAAAACAACTGCTCCACCAACCACTTTCTCTACTTAGCTCCCGAGGACTCACTGTTAACTCGTCCTCAAGTTTGGACGTCTCTTTATGATCTACAGACAAACCTCTAGCTAAAAATTGCTTTTAGTAAACACTGGCTCTTAAAACAAACTTCAACAGGAATGTCTCTTTTATTGCCATTAGCCTGTTGCCATTATGTTTCGCCGCGTTCTCGCAGAGGAGTTAGGGTTCTAATTTCTACATTATACAGGCACTCGCTAATTTCAATTGACAAATACTTGTAAAAGATTCGGTTGAAGTAATAAACATATGCATGTTTTACTCACGCAGTGGTTGTTTGCGGACTCTTACTGGAAAAGGAGGTTGGGAAGGGAAGAATAGGGGGTGGGAAGGGTACGGGAGGCAGAATCCGAAGGAAAGGGCGGGGCGGGAGAAACTTAGCAAAAATGGCCAAAAGGATAAAGCCAAGGAAAAAAGGCGAGAACAACAAAAACGCTTTTACGAAGCCTGTCTAGGTGTTCAGGCAACTCGCTCAGGCACTTGGGAGACGTCTTGGGAGGACTGCGAAGCTCACAAGAACTCTAGATATAGGTCAGTAGTTTATTGACTTCATCAGGGTGCTCAATGGGAATCGGTGTAGCACGCTCGCGCTATTGAATTTTATTAGGCGAATAGGGCATTTCACTCACGTAGCCAGTGATGCAAATTTATTGGGACAAAATAAAGTGTTTGCATTTGAAAAGAGTTCAACTCCCACAGGACTGGTTTGGAACACTAACATGGCCGCCATTTCATTGTTTTGAAACACCAATATGGTCGCCATGACGTTTTGTGAAAACGCTCTATATTCTAGCTATGTTATAATGCTATTTTTATTGGGAATGACCCAGCGGGAGCCTCTGCGGAGGAGAGAGCAGAAGCCGAATAAAGAAATTTTATACAGTGAAGTAAGTCTTTTAGTTTTGTTTGCGCCTGTCTAAGGACCTCTCTTGCTCTCCACTTGATGACAGTTTTGTACCTCGTCAATGGTCTGAGTAGCTGCAAAGGGCATATTGGTCACTTTTAAAACGCCTTGACACCTTAGTTTTAACAGTTTAAGCCCTGGGGGGATACTCTCTTATATGGCCTATCATGCGAGGAAGTGGCGCTGGACAGGGCATGGCTTTTGACTTCTCTGCCCTAAACAGGGCATAATTTCGTGTGAGTCTGTCCTAAACAGGTTATATAAATTCGTGTGATTCTGTCAACAGGGTATTGCCTGCGCGATTTATTCGATTTGCTAGATGAATTTTTTTGTACTCCAAGTATATAAAAGCAATGACTATGACGTGAATTTGCTCTGGCGTGCATTTTGTCCTTGTCCCAAATAGCGTAATTAAAAATCGAGGATGTTGTCCTAAACAGGGTATGTGTGTTGGGAATTTTTTATCCTAAACAGGGTCAGTGTTTCAAACCCTCACCGGCTCACCTATACCCTAAAATTGGTCGAGTACCACCCCGGGAGTCTAAGCATACCAGAATTTAAGATATTTAAATGATTGGAGGCTTATAGACATTTGCAATGTACATTACATAATATGGACCAAACACACAGCCGGCTTGACTGGCGTTCTCGCGCCATTCTGTGAACCAATAAGACGACAGCCAAAACAACTCGTGACTTGCTTTGTGGCCGACCATTTGACTTTTGAGGGGGGGCTATGGGTGATTTCAGAAAAGAATATCCTGCAGACTGATTTGGAGGGAAAAAATCTCTCAAGGAAATACCTTGCTCATAAAAAATTCCTACACTGAAAAATAATTTCTTTCATGACGTATAATGCTGGAAAAAAATCTTACACCCTTGTATTTCCGGAAAAAATTCTTTCACCAGAGGTTTTGGGACTCACAACCCCTCCCCCCCCCCCCCCCACGCAAATGGTTGGCTCCTTAACAGATTATTCCGCGCTATAAGTCAGCTACATGTATTTTCCGATCTGATTGGTTCATTCGGTTTAAAAGATGTTCTTTTATTGGTCAGATGTTGCACTTACGTTGGTTTTGGATTGACAGTCCTGACTTAATTGAAAGCCCCTAGTCAGTGGGCTGTAACTTGATCATAAAACGGTTGACGCTACTGAAGACATACTATTTAGTGCGAAATTTGGAAACACAAGAGTCACTTCTCCACCTAGCAGGTAAGATATTTCCACCTATATCACAGAAGACATTAGACAACACAAATTTTCAACCAGCTAGAACGTCGTCTCTGTGGTTCCAAAATGTTTCCAAATACTATTAAATGAATTATGTAGACATGATATAAACAGGAGTGTAGGCTTGTAGAGCTCTTCAAGTAATGGAAGAGAATTTTAAAATGGCCTTAAAGAATTCCAAAGAATTTATAGGAAGCCTATTTTGCCACACCATCCGTTTCTACTCCATTAAAATTGCTTTAGCTGGATTTGAAGTAACCTGCGATCAGTTGGTCCTTCTTTCCTTGCAGGTTAGCTGGAAAGTAGGTATATTTTGTAAATTAGTTCAAAGAGATTATGCTCATGCTATTTTGAGGACTGATAAACATTTTCTGGCATTAAAACTTTCCTAGCTGAATCGCCTACTTTCGAATTGAACTTTTCCATTGATCTCTTCATTTATAAATAACGAAATCCTAAACGAGTTTCCGCGCGCCAAACTAAGAACCACAAAAGTCAAAATATTATAGCCGCAATCTACATTTTCTTTGTTTGAGACTCAATTTATAGCGGGGCTCCCACGCGCGCGAAGCGCGCGTGGGAGCCCCATACTCATAGAATATGGTCAACCTCTTTTCGTTTGGTTGTCACGTGATTGACCTAGCGTACGTACGTACGCGGCTACAGATTGTAAGGGTGGGGTAGGGGAGACTAGCAAAATGGAGGGAGTGGTGTCTCAGGCGTGTCTTGGCAAGTCCACGTCTCGTATATTGGACATTCACAAAATGGTCAATTGACAGCTGTCAAAACAGGATAGCCACTTACCAGTGGCGCCGGGCCTCCTAAGCTTTAAGCTTGAAGACTCAGGATTAGGGAAACTTTAATACTAAATTGTCTGCGTGAATGAAAGTTGTTGTCTCTGTATATGTTTCGCCGAATTATCTTTCATTTAGTGTTGTTAGTGGTCTCTCTTGTAATTTTAATCGCTGAGCCGTTTGTTTTCAGTCGTTCAGTGAACATCGCTTGCAGGAGGCTAGGTACTCAAAATCATGCAAAATGTCGCGCGTATCAAACGCTTTTAAAGATTACACATCGATAAGACAATTAAATAAAAATTCTTTATTATGTTGAAGCGTAACTCTGTTAATGTTCATTCAAACACGACCACAGCTCGCTCTGCAAAAGTGAGAACCGGCTGGCCATATATACTAGGTGATTTTGGAAATTTTTTTAACTGTTTAGCTAAAAGCCCACGCATGCTTCGATCGATCGTCCTGAATATTGAATGAGTGCACTTTGCATTGCAAAATTGTGAAATACTGCATTCTGTCCGAGGTCTGTATGATAGAAACAGTGCCTCATAGTACTGTTTGACCTCAGATGTGATGTTTAAATTGTATAAAAGGTTGGTTTACACGCACCCAGATTTGTTGGCAAGATTTTGTAAAGTAAACTCGTCGAACGCAAAAAATTCGGCCTGATTTTTTTTCCAGGCCTAATTAATCGACGGTGATCAAGAGCCATTATGCCTCTTAAATGTGATCGAAGATGATTGCTGTTTTGGGGTGTACATATGAGGCTATCTTGAGCTGTTTGCAAATCATTTTTCTCTAAAATCACTCAGCCTTTCCGTCAAAAGTCACATGAATGTGCTCTAAAGTTAACTGAATTGTGGAATACAAGTTTATTGTTTGATTTAAATTATAAATTTATTAATGGAGCCTCGCTTTTAGCCCTGGCTAAATCTATATATTAGATTGATTGCTTGATTAAGCCGAAAACCGACTGATTAAACCGATAACCAAACCAAACACAAGGAACTTCTGTTTTTACTCCAAGAATTAAGGCTTTAAAAGGTAGAATAATTCTCATATCCTCTGTAGAACTATGATTTTTAAAAAATTATTTTTGTCTAATTTTTCTTTCTTTTTAGTACCAGGCCTGCGTCAAGGGTTCCTTTCATGGCGAGTTGTGTACCAATCGGGATACGTGGTGATCAACAATTGGTTTTACTTTTTCTGGAACTGCAGTCCAAGACCGGTACCGATACCGTGGCCTCGACCAACTCGATTGAGGCCCTCGCCTACTCGCACCAGGACACCTTTCAGCCGCTCTTTTGGATAAAATGTGCGATCAAATCACCGTTCATTTTTATATATACTCTAATTATACTGCTCTGGGCATTCTCTCCAGCCAAACTTAAGTTTAGCCTGGATTTCAGCCGCCTACTCAACTCGCTAAGTCAATCGGGGAAGCTGAGGCGGTCTTCTCGCCCGCCCGATTGACTAAACGAGCGGAGTAAGTATTGAACGAAACTTAGGTAGCGCTGTGAGAAATAAAGACAATTTATTTCTTTAATACGTGTTTTTCTTTATGTTATCTTAGTTGTCTTCTACTTGAAAGCTTTTGTGGTAAGATCATGGCAAACCGTTTCCGGCTGGCCGGAAACTTTTGTTTGCCAAAGAAATGAAGAAAGGGTCTTATTTTTTATCCTTTAGGAAAGGGGACCATGGTTGGCGGTTTTTGCCAGAGATATTAGCCTGAAGCGTTTTTGTATTTACGTCAGTCGCTTTAGTGCCTCTAAACGTTGGTCGATTCAACAAACCGCGGTATGTTTCAAGGCGGTCCAATTTTCAAGTAGTTTAATAGTTGCATTCACGTACGTAGAAGAAAACTGAAAAGAAATGGGAAAACCACTGAAAACAATGACATGTACAGTCAGCAAACTTTACTCAATTGTAAATAAGTACTGCGAGTGTTTCCTAGTTAAGCGTGACCTTAACAGCGGCCACAAGAGAATAGTTGGTGTTTTTTATGCTGGCTTTTCTGTAATATTTCTGCAGTGAATTATCTGTCATTGTCATCAGGGTATGCGTAATAAAGAGGTGTTCGCAACTGACATGGCGAAAGACTTAACCTCGTCATGATTTGCCTTTTGTTCAGTATGTAAGGAGAGACTCCTGCTCAAGTGTACTGGCATGGGGGCGGCGGGGGGGGGGGGGGGATGTAGTTATTGTCCCTATCCCTGCAAATTTCAACTACAAAGTAAAAATGAGACTAAAACTAACTGGGGATAGTGATCCGATCATGGATATACAGATTCGTATACAGACCAAAAGCGTGCTAAGAATAATCGATCGAGATGATTTTTGCATTCTTTTGTTCATTCCCCGCGGCTTTAGGCTAATCACAGTTTTACCTACCGCCCTCGCCTTGTTAATTCTTAGAAATCTGGTTTTGCAAACTTCTGATAAGTGCCGGGAAAATTTCAGAAATAAATTACATCAACTGACCGACAAGCCTACGTGCGTAGAAGATATTTGGGGTAGATGGTTTTAAAATATAAACAACACGTATTGTTTTTAGTTCCGCACTGCACTTTGCCATTCAATAACTGCCGACGCATCACTCTAAAAATCATTGGTGTGTGGTTGAGCTTCTTTAACACGCTTTAAAAATTCTGATTTTCTCAGTTAGCTCTATATGTTTAGCACGCGTGATCTTTCTGTAAGTATATTTTGTTTAATTGTTTCAAGGTTTTTAACAGTCGACATAATTAATAAACGACCCAGAAATTTTCCAGACTTGCAGTTTTCCTTGATGAAAACTAATCATTATTGAATGAGATCATTTTGTCGTGGTTTAGCCTTTACATTGCTCGTACGCGTACAAACGTTTGTGAGACAAATGATAAATTGAAACGTCATGTTTAGTTGATTTTGAATAGCCGATTTTACAGTTACAGGTGGAAACGAGGCTGGAGTTGACCTTGTTTTGATACAACCCTTCCTGCTTCGTTATGTAAATCATGTCTTTCTTATGCTGACTAGTATTTTTTAAGCAAAATTTACATTATAAAAGGAATGAGGTTTATATCAAAACAAGGCCAACCTCAGCCTCACGTTCTCTCAAAGGCTAGGGCACCAAGCCCACAACTGTAAATAGCCATGTGTACTGGACTGTAAGCCCCCTCCCGGGGGGGGGGGGGGTACTACTGGAAATTCTTGTTGGAGGTGTGCCGTCCGGTTCTTCAAATCCTGACCCGATTTCAGACTAAAAAAATGTAATTTTCCACATCCGTTTTCAGACTAGACCTCTAAAATCCATTCCCGTTTTCAGACCTGGCATTTATGTTATCATTACCTACCAGTAGATTAGAGCGCAAACAAAAAAATTATTCAATCCATTTCGAATTCGCATATTTCTCTTTCTTTCTTACTAATCTGGAATTGAAACGATAAAGTCGTTCTTACACTCCATAGTTCCCTTTAAAACCACACCCGATTCCAGACCAAAATGGGCAAAGTGTATACCCTTTTTCAGACCAAAACGGCGCAAAAACCCTACCCGATGGGGCGGCACATACCTATATGGCTTATATAAAGGAGTACCCTCCCCCCGGGTTGTTAGCCTGCTTCAATTACGTGATGCCTTGTACAGTCCGGCCCCTCAGAAGTGATTTTGATACCTACACTGACAAGAGTTAGTGCATACAAAAGAATTTTGTTTTTCCAGAGAAACCAGAGTTCTTGAAATAACCAACATTGGTTCAAGTTCTAGTCACGTTTTTGTGGTGACCAATGGTATAAAAAAGCTGTTTTGTTCAGATCAGAGGGCAAACGCGCTTATTCTTCTTCTTTTGCTACCGTGGGAGCAAAAGAAAACACTTTGAAACCTTAGCGTCATCACAGTCAGATCAGTCAAGGTGAGGATTCGTTTTAAAGCGTTATAATTCTTTCTTTCCCTTTAGCCTAGATCTCTCCTGTCAGCTCGGGTTATGAATAGCTTAATTCACTGGTTTAGACTGATGATTATGTTTTATACATATCTTTGCCTGTAAATTTTCTTTTACATTCTACTGGTTGAAAACTATATTGAATTGGAGAAGCTAAACAACTTAACTTCGTATTTTAAGAGGGTCCGCGAGTTCAAGAGCAAAAAGGACCACTTTTTGCGATTCCTTTATTGGAATTTAAAAAAAAGAAGGCTTGCATATTTGTCGTCCACTCCACTGATTTAACCCAGTATCCATAGCCAATATTACATGAAAGTGAATAGGGAATTTAGTTAGACTGTTATTTGGATCCCCAGTTTTGGTACGAGCCTAAGCGCTGTTGACTTTACAAGAGGGATTTTTTTTAAGTAGGTACTCTAAGAATACTTCGCAGTTTTGATTTTAATTTACAAGCTCTGAGTCTTTTACATATTCGTTTGCTCGACAGCCAGAGATGCGCTTGTACGAGATCGTTGTGTTGGTCTTGGCCCTCGGTTTGGTTAAGTACACCAAAGCTGAAAGGGAGACGGATACGGAAACCTTGAGAGGTGAAGAAACATTAGCGAGGGACGCGAATCTCGACAGCACCGCTTTTCTGAAGGAAGACCCGGAAAAAGCCACCGAAGAAGACCCAAAGATACCAACAAAGCAAGACGCCGAGGAAGATATCGGAGAACGCCGGGTGACTCGTGGGTTTCGTGACATTCCTCTCACTATTGGTGTTCCTACAAACCACATCTTGAAAATATTTCACATTAAATACTGTTTCCGACGTAGCTGCTATGGTAAGCATATATTAGTCATAAGATATCCTTCATTGGTCCTCTTTTGCAAGAATCTTATGACCAAAAGTTTTTGTGTTAATTGTTCAATGTATCCTCCCTCGAATTTTAATTAGTGGCTGCACATTCCTGTGAATGCGGTTAATTTTGTTTCTTTTCCGTCCGTCTGTTTTGGAGAAGAATGATATCTTTCGTTGGTAATTCTTTTAATTTACTAAAAATTGATTGATTGATTGATTGACTAAAAAATTGATTGCCTGATTACTGAAACGGAAAACCGACTGATTAAGTCGATAACCAAACCATACACGTAGGAGACGTCGTAGGACCTTATGTTTTAATCTAAGAATTAAAGGTTTAAAAGGTAGAATAGTTCTCAAATCCTCTGTAGAACTATGATTTAAACTAATTATTTCCCTCTGAATTTCTTTCTTTTCAGTGCCAGGCCTACGTAAAGGGTTCCTTTCATTTCGAGTTCTGTACCAATCAGGATACGTGGTGATCAACAATTATCTTTACTATTTCTGGAACTGCACTCCAAAGAAAATAAAAGGAAAATGAGCAGGACCCCTTCCAGCCGCTTTTTTGGATAAAATGTGCGATCAAATCACCGTTCATTTTTATATACACTAAGTAAACTGCTCTGGGCGTTCTCTAGAATATCCCGCTAAACTAAAGTTTATATTGATTTCAGCTGCCTTATTCGCTCTGCAAGTCACTCGGGGACAGAGGAGGACTTCTCTCCCGCCGAAGTGACTACACGAGCAGAGGAAGCTGCCGAATTCGAAATTTAACGAAACTTAGGGTGCTTTCCATTTGACAGAGCTAGCCCGCCTGACATTTGCCCGACCAGTCAGTTTGAAAATGTAATAGGCTTTTTGCGAGGGTTTCTGCTGAAAAACCATCCCTTTCCGGCACACTATTTAGGATTTGACTGATCTAGCTGGAGAGTTTTGATCAAAAGGGAAATTATCGTTGCAACGAGACTGGTGTGGCCGGTCAGTCTGACAATGGAAAGCGCCCTTAGGTAGCGCTTTAAACAACGTTGTAAAGGCATAATAAAATAAAAATACACATTTATTTGTTTAAAACGTGTTTTCTTTATGTTATCTTTGTTTGTCTTCTGCGTGAAAGCTTTTGTGGTAAGATCAAATCCCTTGTAGTCAACTTTTCACTGATCGAAGGGCTACTTACTGTTACATGATGGGAATTTTACATTTTACATATTAGGCTGAGAAACGTTTGTTTTCCAAAGAAATGAAAAAAGGGTCTTATTTTTTTATCCTTTAGGAATAGGGACCATGGTTGGCGAGATATTAGCCCGAAGCGTTTTTATATTTATGTCAGTTAGTACGCGGAAATTCTTTAGTGCCTCGTAAACGGTGGTCGATTCAACAACCCGCGACATGCTCAAGGCGATCCAATTTTCAAGTAGTTTAATTGTTGCATTCACGTACGTAAAAGAAATAAAAGTAATTGGAAAACCACTGCGAACAATTGTACATGTACAGTCAACAAACTTCACTCAATTGTAAATAAGCACTGCACGGGTTTCCCAGTTAAGCGTGACCGTAACATGTACAGCGGCCAGACAAAAATATATTTCAATTGGTGTTTTTTTATTCTGAAATTTCTGTAATATTTTTGGCCTAAATTCATCTGTTGCCATTGTCATCGTGTTATGCGTAATAAAGAGGTGTTCGCAAAGTGAGAGTTTTCTCTAGGAGCTTGATTTGAGTATAAAGCGAACAAGACTTTTAAACATGTTATACATGAGTTCGGAAATACCAACTGACATGGCTAAATTAAAGACTTAACATTGTCACGATCTGCCTTCTGTTCACTAAGAGACTGCTGCCCAAGTGTACTTGCATGGGGGTTAAAACGGAATGTAGTTATTGTCCCTGTTTTTCTAATACAAACTTCAACTACAAAGTCGAAGATAAAACTAACTGTACATACAATGCTAAGATGGAAATTAAAAGCTGGCCAAACCACTCTCGATCTCCACCAATTTACCTGCGTAACACGCGTTTCCGTGCGAGATATTCGCGAAGGTTGAGTCAAATTGATAAGGGTAAGAGGAGAGACTGCGGATAGTGATCTGATCATGTGATTCATTCCAAAACTAACTGACTTTTTTGACATCATAGAATGAAACAAAGGACTTAATGACTATGCAGATTCTTAATAATCGATCGAGATAATTTTTGCATTCCCTTGTTCATTCCCTGCGGCTTTAGGCTAATCACAGTTTTACCTACCGCCCTCGCCTTGTTAATTCTTAGAAATCTGGTTTTGCAAACTTCTGATAAGTGCCGGGAAAATTTCAGAAATAAATTACATCAACTGACCGACAAGCCTACGTACGTAGATGATATTTGGGGTAGACGATTTTAAAATATTAAGAACATGTATTGTTTTTAGTTCCGCACTGCACTTTGCCATTCAACAAGTGCCGACTCATCACTTTAAAAATCGTTGGTGTGTGGATGAGCTTCTTTAACATGCTTTAAAAATTCTGATTTTTTTCAGCAAGCTCTATATATTTATCACGATCTTTAAAAACTCTAGATGTTTTATCAAGCGTGATCACTCGGTAATTAACTATATTTTGTTTAATTGTTTCAAGGTTTTTAACAGTCCCGCATGAACGACCCGTAAATTTACCAGACTTGCAATTTTCCGTGAGGAAAACTAATCATTATTATGTATGAGGTCATTTTGTCGTGATTTAGCATTTATATTGCTGGTACGCATACAAACGTTTGTAAGACAAATGATAAATTGAAACGTCATGTTTAGTTGTGTACTGGACTGTAAGCCCCGGGGGGTACTACTGGGAATTCTTGGTGGGGGTGTGCCGCCCAGCTCTTAAAATCCAGACCCGATTTCAGACCAAAAAAAATGTAATTGTCCACACCCGTTTTCAGATTACACCTCTAAAATTCATTCCCGTTTTCAGACCTGGCATTTATGTTATCATTACCTAGAATACAACGCGAACAAAAACATTATTGAATCCATTTCGAATTCGCATATTTCTCTTTCTTTCTTACTAATTCGGAATTGAAACGATAAATTCGTTCATACACTCTATAGTTCCCTCAAAAACCATACCCGATTCCAGACCAAAATGGGCAAAGTGTATGATTACCCGTTTTCAGACCAAAACGGTGCAAAACCCTACCCGATGGGGCGGCACATACCTGTATGGCTTATATAAGGGAGTACCCCCGGGCTGTAAACCTGCTTCAATTACGTAATACCTTGTACAGTCCGACCCCTCAGAAGTATTTTGATACTTAAACTGACAAGAGTTGGTACGTACAAAAGAATGTGTTTTTCCAGAGGAACGAGCTTCTTATTTTATTGAGGACACTCTCACTACGTAACAACAGTGAGTTCTTGAAATAACCATTGTTAGTTCAAGTACTAGGTTCCCGTTTCTGTGGTGACCGATGGTATAAAAAAGCTGTTTTGTTCAGAACAGAGGGCAAACGCGCTTGTTCATCTTTTGCTACCGTGCCGAGGAAAAGAAAACATTTTGAAACCTGAGCATTATCGCAGTCAGATCAGCTAAGGTGAGGATTCCTTTTTAACGCGTTATAATTCTTTCTTTCCCTTTAGCCTAGATCTCTCCTGTCAGCTCGGGTTATGAATAGCTTAATTCACTGGTTTAGACTGATGATTATGTTTTATGTATCTTTGCCTGTAAATTTAGTTTTACATTCTACTGGTTGAAAACTATATTGAATTGGAGAAGCTAAACAACTTAACTTCGTATTTTAAGAGGGTCCGCGAGTTCAAGAGCAAAAAGGACCACTTTTTGCGATTCCTTTATTGGAATTAAAAAGAAAAAAAAAGGCTTGCATATTTGGCGTCCACTCCACTGATTTAACTCAGTATCCATGGCCAGACATGAACGTGAAGAGGAAATTTCCTTACTACTAGACTGTTTTTCGATCATATTTATACGAGCCTAAGCGCTGTTGACTTTACAAGAGAGATTTTTTACGTAGCTCCGCTACGAATACTTCGCAGTTTTGATTTTAATTTACAAGCTCAGAGTCTTTTTCACGTCCATCTTTGTTCGACAGCCAGAGATGCGCTTGTACGAGATCGTTGTGTTGGTCTTGGCCTTCTGTTTGGTTAAGTACACCAAGGCTGAAAGCGAGAAGGATACGGAAACCTTGAGAGGTGAAGAAACATTCGCTAGGGACGCGAATCTCGACAGCACCGCTTATCTGAAGGAAGACCCGGAAAAAGTCGCAGAGGAAGACCCAAAGATACCAACAAAGGAAGACGCCGAGGAAGATATCAGAAAACGGCTGTTTATTCGGCCGCGCCCACTCTATCTCACTATTAACGTTCCTACAAACCTCAACTTGAGATTCTTTCAAGTTAGATATTGCTTCCGTCGTAGATGCTTTGGTAAGCGTATATTAGTCATAAGATAGCCTTCATTAGCTTTCATTGGTCCTCTTTTGCAAGAAGCTAATGACGATAAGTTTTTGTCTTAAATGTTCAATGTATCCTCCCTCGAATTTGAAATAGTGCACATTCCTGTGAATGGGGTTAATTTTGTTTATTTTCCGTCCGTCTTGTTTTGGAGCAGAATGATACCTTTCTTCGGTAATTCTATCAATTTACTAAAACTTGATTTATTGATTGATTGATTGATTGATTGATTGATTTAAAGATTGATTGCCTGATTAAACCTAAAACCGACTGATTAAGCCGATAACCAAACCATACACGTAGGAATGCGCTTAATTTTTTTTATTTTCCGTTCGTCTGTTTTGGAGCAGAATGATATCTTTCTTCGGTAATTCTATTAATTTACTAAAAATCGATTGATTGATTGATTTAAAGATTGATTGCCTGATTAAACCTAAAACCGACTGATTAAGCCGATAACCAAACCAAACACGTAGGACCTTGTAATGTGTTTTAATCTAAGAATTAAAAGTTTAAAAGGTAGAATAGTTCTCGAATCCTCTGTAGAACTATGATATTAAAATAATATTTCCGTCTGAATTTATTTCTTTTCAGTGCCAGGCCTGAGTCAAAGGTTCCTTTCATGGCGAGTTGTGTACCAATCGGGATACGTGGTGATCAACAATTGGCTTTACTATTTCTGGAACTGCAGTCCAAAGATAAGACCGCAGCCTCGACCAACTCGATTGAGGCCCTCGCCTACTCCCACCAGGACCCCTTCCAGCCGCTTTTTTGGATAAAATATGCGATCAAATCAACGTTCATTTTTATATACACTAAGTAAACTGCTCTGGGCGTTTTCTAGAATCTCCCGCCAAACTAAGGTTTAGCTTGATTTCAGCTGCCTCATTCGCTCTCCAAGTCACTCGGGGAAAGAGGCGGTCTTCTCTCCCGCCGGAGTGACTAAACGAGCGGAGGAAGTGGCCGAATTCGAAATTCCACGAAACTTAGGGCGCTTTCCATTTGTCAGAGCCAGCCTGCCGGACCATTGCCCGACCAGTCAGTTTGAAAATGTAATAGGCTTAGTCAGAGAGTTTTTACTGAAAAACCGTCTCCTTCAAGCACACTATTTGGGATTTGGCTGATCTGGCTGGAGAGTCATGTTTGATCAAAAGGGAAATTATCGTTGCGACGTGAATGGTCTGGCCGGTCAGTCTGACAAATGGAAAACGCCCTTTGGTAGCGCTTTAAACAACACTGTAAAGGCATGTATCTTTTAATTATCATAAGAAATAAAGATAATTTACTTCTTTAAAACGTGTTTTTCTTTATGTTATCTTAGATTGTCTTCTGCGTGAAAGCTTATGTGGTAAAATCAAATCCCTTGTAGTCAACTTTTCACTGCTCGAAGGGCTACTTACTGTTTCAATGGAAATTTAACATTTTACAGAGGCTGAGAAACTTTTGTTTTCTAAAGAAATGAAAAAAGGGTTAATTTTTTTATCCTTTAGGAATGGGGACCATGGTCGGCGGTTTTTGCCGGAGATATTAGCCTGAAGCGTTTTTATATTTACGTTCAAGAACGCGGAATTTCTTTTAATTAGTGTCTGTAAATAACGGTGATCAATTCAACAACCAGCGGCATGCTTCAAGGCGGTTCAATTTTCAAGTAGTTTAATTGTTGCGTTCACTTACATAAAAGAGAAAAAGAAATTGGAAAACCACTGGGAACAATGAGTCAGACACATACGTAACGGCAGTCAACAAACTTCAGTTATAAATAAGTCCTGAATGGGATAACAGTGTCCAGAAGAAAATATATTTGGTGTTTTTTTTTTCCGAAACTCTGTAACATTTTTGCCGTCAATTCATCTGCTGTCATTGTCATCGGGGTATCCGTAATAATTAAAAGAGATGTTCGTAAAGTGAGAGTTTTCTCTACGAGCTTGATTTGAGTTTGAAGTGAACAAGACTTTTCAACATTTTATACATGAGTTCGGAAATACCAACTGACATGGCTAAAGACTATAGCCAGACTCGTCACGATTTGCTTTGACAAAACTTCTGTTCACTCTGTCAGGAGACACTCCTGCAGTCCAAGTGTACTTGCATGGGGAGTTTAAAAGGGAACGTGTAGTAATTGTCTCTGTTTTTTTCTAATACAAATTTCAACTGCAAAGGAAAAAATGAAATTAAAAATAAGTGTAGATACAATAATAAGATGGAAATTATATTAAGCTGGCCAAACATCTCTCGATCGCGACCAGTTAGCCTGTGTAGTGTGAGTTTCCGTTCGATGTAATGTTGAAGTCAAATTGATAAGAGTGATAGGAGAGACTGGGCACAGTGATCCGATCATGTGATTCAATCCGGCAAAAACTAATTGATGTTTCTTGACATCATAGGATGAAACAAAGGACTTTTAAGCTAACTATACAGATCCGTATACAGACCAAAAGCGTATCGAGGCAATATTCCCTTAGTCGTTCCCTGCAGCTGTAGGCTAATTACAGTTTTACCTCCCGCCCTGACTTTGTTAATTCTTAGAAATCTGGTTTTGCAATTCCGGGAAAAATTCAGAAATAAATTACATCAACTGACAGACAAGCATACCTGCGTAAATGATATTTGGTGTAGACCGTTTTAAAATATAAAGAAGATGCATTGTTTCCAGTTCCGCAATGCCTTTGCCAGTCAGTAAATGCCGACGCATCATCACTTTACAATTCATTGGTGCGTGGATGAGCTTGGCAAGCTTTATGTACTTTTTCAGCAAACTCTATATATTTATCTTTATCAAGACCTTTAAAAACGCTAGATGTTTTATTAAGCGTGATAACTCAGTCAGTATTATTTTGTTGTTTCAAGGTTTCTAACGGCGCACATAAACGACCCGGAAACTTTTCCAGACTTGCAGTTCAATGAGATCATTTTGTCGGGATTGAGCTCATATATTGCTCGTACGCGTACAAACCTTTGTGAGACAAATGATTAATTGAAACGCCAGGTTCAGTTGTTTCTTAATTATGTGTACTGGAAACTGCAAGCCTGCTTCAATTACATAACACCTTGTACAGTTCTGCACCTCAGAAGTATTTTGATACCCAAACTGACAAGAGTTAATACATACAAAAGAATTTTGTTTTTCCAGAGAAACCAGCTTCTTATCCTATTGAGGACACCTCGTTACATAACAACAGTGAGTATGAATTCTAACTTTTTTAAAATAACCAACATTGCAATTTCTGTTATTTTATATTTTTACACCGTAGTATCTGACTTGAGATCAGTTTTATCGGCTGTCACTTTAAAATGACGCCTTGATCAATATTTCTTTTTACTGTCGTCGGGAATGCATGATACATGTTCTGACTTCGACCGAGTTATGGTTCTGCTCAGAGTCGTTTATCAGGATTGCCTGCTATAGCTACAGATTTTGCTCAGGTTCATTATTAAACCGACGACTCCTAAAATAAAATTAAACTAGTTGGAACGCTACCGGGTGTGGGAAAGGGCAGATTAGTTAGGAGACCCACGGAGAACTTTGTCGATAAGTAACTGATAAAGTGTTGCAAAATCAAACAGCAAAACTCCTTCAACCCGAACGACACGAGTATAGAAGAGCTAGTATAACGGTAGTAATTTTTAGTCCCAAGCAGCTCATTTCCTCCCGTAAATGGCGCTCAGCCCTCTTCTACGTGTTGGCCTTCCTTTTGTCATCGTCTATCTTATTGCCAAGTACCAGTAACTTTCAAATGTAAGCCTGAGTTTCTCAATTTTTTCCCTTCCTTATAAGATGGGCTAATTATTCCACGGAAACCGCCTTAAATTCCCAACAAATTACAACAAGGCCAAAGATTACGCCCCTTATAATTAAAGGATGGACTGAAATCTAACGCAAGTCTGAAAGTCTCTGTTAGCTTTGTTTTATTGCATGGTGAGGTTTTCACAATTATTAAAAGCCTTTAGAAATATCGCCAATACGGAAAAGTGCTGACTAATTATTCCGATTGTATGAAGGTAATATTGATGGCGATATTGAGCAGTATCAGTCTTAACGAAGTTCACCAATCTTTTTCTTCCCCTTAGAATTCTACTCCTGCATTCTAAAATGCGCTTGCTTGGGATTTTGGTGTTGGCCATATGTTTTTTGGTTCTTGTCAGTGCTAAGATTGACACAGATGTGACGCTTGATAATTTATTAAAATCGAACATAAACGACAAAACTGATAGCACTGACGTAGAGGGCCCGAAGAAAGTAGACGACCCGAGAAAAAGCGTCCGCCGATTTTTTTCTCGTTATCCTCGTCCAGTAACTCTTCCCATCGCCATTCCAAGCTATGCCAACAGTCTCTTCTTTAGAGCTTCCTATTGTTTCACTCGTCGTTGCTTTGGTGAGTTGTTGAAAGTAGTTTTACCGTTGTTCTATTTTTAGTCAGAGAGTTCCTGGTTGACATGAGTATGGCATGCGAATATATTGGTTGAAAGTCTTAATCTTCAAATATGGAGAGAGAAAATTTGTGAAAAGTAATCGAAAGAAATACAGTCTTAAGATACAAAACAAAAGCCAAACCCAAGATCCATGATCCGCGATCAATGTAAATAAATTCGCACCTTACTCATGTCAAAAAGTTATATGGGATGCAACTTAAACAATTTTGGACCGAAATGGCATAAGAAAATTCGCTGGAAGCCAGATTTGGAGTGTGACACAATAGGGACCTTAAGCAACGATGACGACAGACGGCAGAGAAAACGTCGCTAAAAAAAATGAATTTGCCTTCTTTGAAACTTAATCACGTCCATTTGGACCCGCTCAATATGTCAAATGCAGGCGACTTTTCCTTGAGTTGAATTCTTAAGGATTTTATTCAAGTTAAAGTTAAAAAAGAACGAGGACAATTCGTCGTCGTATGTCCACGTCCTCCATAAAACGTCAAATTAGGAGTTTTCACGTCGTAGTCGTGCGGGTGGACGTCAAAGAAATGAACTAAAAAGCGTGATGCACGTGCAGAGCTGTTTTTTTGATCATTAAATCTATTGTTTTTTGAAGTTGTCGTCGTCGTCGTAGTTGCTTAAGCTCCCTACTAAGGGTGAAGGACGAAGAGTTTATTTGCCACTAAAGAAAGGAGAAGGAAACTGGGAGGAGTTGTTTTTCGCAAAGACGTCTGGGACTGGTTCTAGAGGCAGGGGAAAAAATAGGCAATGTCCGAGTTCCAAAAAATCTCACTTTCAAAGCGAGGCTAAGTGCAAAGCCATTGATATGTAAATGATTTTTAATTATGATGCAAATTAAACTCATTTTCACAACAAAGGTTTCGCACTTTGCCTCGTTTTGAAAGTGAAATTTTTTGGAACTCGGAAATGGCCTATTGTCAATCGCTGACTGACGCGTCTCCAGTAACGATTCCAGAAACAATTGCTACATGGCGCATTTCGGCTCCATTTCCCTTCTCGATTTTAAATGATGGTGAATGGGCGGCTTCTGGTGTTACATTTTCTGATAAGTGTTTGTTGACTAACATCACGTTCTTTCCTCTCAGTGTCGAGGCTACCATAAAATCGCACTGCTAAGAGTTAATCAAAACCGTAAAATTAACAGGGCCACTATTTTTCACGCTCTTTCTAACCCTCGAATTTTGGAGCTGTATCCCACAATTTTGCCTTAGACATAGGTTATGTGATCTCCAGAGTTCAAACAAACCATTCAAAGGGCCTAAAAGAACAATGTTTTTTATGTTTTAGTTACTTGAGAGACATTTAACAATAACCCAACTGTGCAAATTGAAGGAGTTGAGTATGTGTATTTGTGTTTTTTCAGTTCCAGGTATGACTCCAGGATTCAAAGGATGGACTAGATTCCAAAAGTCTGGTTATATTGTAATTGGAAACTGGCTTTACTTTTTCTACTATTGCAACTCAAGACCCAAGCCTTTTCCAACCAGACCCAGGCCTACAAGCAGACCTCGTTTCACTACGCCTCGTTTCACGAAACCTCGTTTCTCAACTCCCTTTTTCACCCCACCCCCTTTCACAACACCTCGCTTCACACGACCCCCCTTCACTACACCCCGCTTTATCTTCCCTCCATTCACCACACCCCGCTTTACCTTCCCTCCCTTTACCCAACCCCGCTCCACCTTCCCTCCATTCACCACACCCCGCTTCACCTTCCCTCCCTTTACCCAACCCCGCTCCACCTTCCCTCCATTCACCACACCCCGCTTCACCTTCCCTCCCTTTACCCAACCCCGCTCCACTTTCCCTCCATTCACCAAACCCCGCTTCACCTTCCCTCCCTTTACCCAACCCCGCTCCACTTTCCCTCCATTCACCAAACCCCGCTTCACCTTCCCTCCCTTTACCCAACCCCGCTCCACTTTCCCTCCATTCACCACACCCCGCTTCACCTTCCCTCCCTTTACCCAACCCCGATCCACTTTCCCTCCATTCACCACACCCCGCTTCACCTTTCCTCCCTTTACCCAACCCCGCTCCACCTTCCCTCCATTCACCAAACCCCGCTTCACCTTCCCTCCGTTTACCCAACCCCGCTCCACCTTCCCTTCATTCACCACACCCCGCTTCACCTTCCCTCCCTTTACCCAACCCCGCTCCACCTTCCCTCCATTCACCAAACCCCGTTCCACCAGTCCTCCTTCAACGCCACCCCTTTTTACCAAACTCTTTTTTAAAGTTACCACGCCGCGCTCCACTCAATCCTCCTTCACTAAAACTCCCCTTTATGGCTAAACGCATTCAAAAAGCGCTGATTAAGGCACTGATTCTTGCTCCCCGTCCTATCGGAGGCATTACACCTCTCCACCATTTTAGTGCTGCTAGAACTACAATTAAAGGATACGGAACGCTAAACAAACGCTAAGACAGGCCAAGCTGTGTAATCTTTGAATTGCAATAAAGTAAAAACACATGGATAATGTGTTCGAAGTGTTGACAGTTTGAATTTTAAAAGCAAGCGAAAGGGGAAGGGTAATCCATTTTTTAGCATGCAAACAGGCTCCCAAGAGGAGCGGGAGGAAAAGAAAATAAGCCAGCGAAGAGCGCTGAGAGTCCAACTCGGGAGCCTGTTCCCAGGCTAATCAATTCCTTGTAATCTGTTTGACGTGCACAATAAAGTTAAGTTGTTGTTGTTGTAATCAATACCCCAGGTAGAAGTATAGGTGACTGGGATCATTTTGAGTAAGATGTTTTTTCAGTCGGTGACACAGGTTTTCCGGAAGAAAATATCCGAGTACCGTCCCAAAAGGAGTCCAACCTATGACCCTCTGGTTACTAGTTGCTCTACCACTAAGCTATCGCAGTCTCCTGGGATCTAAAGGTCACCAAACTAGGTTCATGTGACAAATATCCAGCGTACTGCTAGGACTACTGGAATGTTGTGCTTATGCGCAACAATAGAGATGAGATGGTGAATTTTCAAAGCAATACCAGTTCACGTGCCAACTCGGTGGTTAAAACTCTGTGGTTTAATTCGGCGCATTCTCGTCCCCAGAGCCACTCGGCTTAATAAACGACGGGCTCTGGGGACGAGAATGAATTCGGCGGTACAGCCAGAACCTTACGCATGCGCACAACCATATCACCCTGGTAGTGGATACACAGGTTCGCCCGTTCATAGACCCGACGGCTACGCCATACTGATTAGCCCTAATAAGGGTGAAAACAACTGGCCATGACTGCAACTGCCGGGGTGACATGGCCCTACGCATGTGTAAGCCATACCGCCGAGTTGGTACGCGTGTTCTAGCGCTAAAATTGGTGAATTTTGGGCCTGCTGTATACATTAGTAAGATGTTTTTTTCAGTGAGTCCATAGACAGCTCGGAAGAACAACTCCAAGTACTCCCAAAAGGAAGTGTTTTGGGGGTATTTTGTTTCGCGGTTAAAAGTTTAGTGAACTAGTTTGATGATTGGTCATGGACACTACGCGCAGACTGAGATCATACAAGGGCTAGGGAAGATATGGAGGGGGTTTAGGATGCATTACCCCTGACGCTCTCATGTTCTCGGCTTATCCCAGACTCTCCGATACCTTTCTTCACCCTGGAAGCACAAAACTTTTTACTGAAGAAAATCCCTTTGCAACACTTTTAACTGATTAAAATTGTAATGCTGACTTAAATTCACCAGAGGTCATGTTGGGGGGAGACGGAGAGAATGAGGTTATTCTATCGGACGGAAATATACTATTTTTTTTTCCAATTAATGCCTCCTTGCTGTCTCCTTACCTAAAAACAAAACAGAAACAAAATAGAAACAAAAAGGGAGACAAAAGCAACAAGGGAAACTTCATCTGCAACGAAAGAGATCTCCACCAATTTTTGGAAATGAAAGGGTACATCATTTATGGCTAAGTCAATTTCAAGCGTGCCCACCCTCACGGGTATTTGTCATCTAGTCGGTCCCGGCGGTGGGGAATTTGTCAGAAAGCCCTCCTCTGCTCGGGGGTGGGGCATTTGTCAATTCTTGTAGAAGCGGTTAAAGTAATTCCTTTTTCAATATTTCACTTAAAAATATGCCTGTTTAGATAGCTTTAGATATTTCTATAAATAATGTTTTTGATAATTATGCTTTAAAGAGATACATGCATGTGTGATTTTCGCTACATCACTTCCCTATCCCACAGTATTTTTTGCATCCGTCTAAGAAACTGCTTGCCGCCATCTTGATCAGTTCGCACATGGGGGAAAAACAATCAGTGTATCGTTTGAAGAGTTTAAAGGAAAAGACACGTTCTTTGTGCGCGAATGGTTGAGGCAGAAAGGCCTAGAAAAACTTTGCGAGATATTTGAAAGCTAGTATAAACTTCGTGTAGGTATGATCAATGAGACAATTACCATGCAGACGAAACGGTTCCATCGTGATGAGAAAATACTCATGTTAAGCTCATCATTCACTATATTAAACGTCTCTTCGAAAATAAGAAATGTATTATTAAAATTCTAATCAGATGGATGCGATATTTTCTTGGATGCATAGATGACCAAATCTAAGTTTTCTTACCCGTGGTGCTCCGCTGCGTGCGCCTCGCGCTCGCGAGAGCTCCGCTTTACACTCTGCTGTTGATTACATGAGGTCCCCCATTGTCATACAGAGAGCATCCTTGCAGATGGCGGAAAGTTGCACAGGAACACAGATCAAGCACAATGGTAATTTGCTCGCAATGGCATTAATATTAAAGAAGAAAGAAGATTTCTAGGCTTTTAATGTACCTTAACTTTTGTTTTTTTCTTTTTATAAGTCTCGAGGAGCATTAAGTTTTCGGCAGTTGAGCCAAAGGTAAGTGATTATTATTTGCTAGCTTCACGAGCGGTTCGCCGTCTTTTAGGTGTGTGACTGCAACTGAATTAACCACGTTCAGGTCCTGTTGCTCGAACAATAAACCAAATTCTGTCATCTTAATTCGCACCTGCACTATCTTGCGCCTTCAAATTAAACCAAGCACTAACTTCATGCTACAGCTTGGCCACAACAAAGCAGTGTAAAGACCACAGGTCACCCAGACTCACAACAGCCTGCTGGAAGCCAAATTATACGGATTTGTATGGGTATTTATCGTAAGATCGATGAAACGGTTGTAATGTGCATATACAGCTCTTACAAAGTATACATACCTCAAAAAGAGTTGTGTCTGTGTTGTTTTCTTACTGTACGTTGCCTGCCCTATAAATACCATTTTAGCAAGTTTTGATGTTTTGGTTTCTCACCTACTAAGAAGAAGGCAAGGGAAAACACGGCTGTCCTATGGCTGCCCGAGGAAAACGCTATGAAAAGTACCTTTTGTCCACTCCAATCGCTCCAAAACTTCACTTGAGTATGGACAGAAGATTTTCCTTTCTTGAAAATTTCAATTTAGTTTCAAACATCGAGCCATTGCCTCAGGAGGACAAGAAATGTAGCTACAAAATTTGAATTTAGTGCTTCCATGGAACTGCTCTTCTTCATAGTGAACTACCAATGGCCATTGCTCTTGGCTTAGTAGCCACGCTGCATGTTCTTAATCCTCTTAGCAGGAATGGAAGCGCTAACTTCAACTTTTTCCCCCTACATTTCTTGTCGTCTTGAGGCCGTCGCTTGATGTTTAAAACTAAATTGACATTTTCAAGGAAGGAAATTCTTTGGTCTATGCTCAAGCAAAGATTTGGAGCGATTGGAGTTGAAGAGGGTAATTTTTGTAGCTTTTTCTTTGGGCAGCATAGGACAGCTTAGTTTTCCCTTCAAGGCTGTGCTCTAAGGAAAACTGACGGGAGCCCAGTGCTCTGGACCTGTAAAATCTAGGGTGCCCAGCATATCATTTGAATGAAAAAACTAAGATTTCCTAGTTGCCCATGTACATGTAGGTCACGAAAAACCAAAACATTAAAACTTGCTGAAATACATTTATATGGTAGGAAATAGTAAAAAACAAACAAACAAAACAACACAGACACAACTCTAGCCTTTAAGGTATGTGTACTTTAATAGCTGTTTATGCACATTTTAACCATTTTATCAATCTTACCGTAAATTCCAATGCAACTCCTTATAATTTGTCTTCCAGTAGGCTGTTTTTAGTCTGGACCCCTGTATAAAAACATACATTGGTTAAGTGATGGTCATCTCTTGTAGCTGTCTCCAAACTCAGTAGGGAACTTGTTTTTAGTTGTTTTTCTTCACGCCATGTTGACCAAAATAGTGTCAGCTTGGAGCATTGCTTAATGTTACCAACAGATTAAAACAATTTATTATAAATTTACCGTTTATAATTTAATTATTTTAAATTAAATTAATTGTACTCGCTTTCGAAGGAATTTGAAATGGAAATCATGGTTTGTGATTGGCTAATGTTTCATTTTTAGAGAAGAGGTCCTTGATTGGGAGGATGAAGAAGATAGAAAACCACGTCGCAATCCTTTCAGCGATGAAGGAAACTTTGATTTCGGTGACTCTGGTTTCTCTTGGGTGAGCAAAGAAGAGGTTGCAGACTTCATGAAGCAGTCTCGTGGTCTGTCACTCAGTGATGCTGCTGCTGATGATGATGATGCTGAACTTGGTGAAGCTTGGGGAGGGACGCAGTTTAGTATCACTTCAGGTGAGTGTTCTGCAGTTGTATTTGGTAGTTTCAGTCCTGAATCACAGAATATTCTTCCCAGTCTCAGGTAAGGGAATGCCACTTGAGTTAAGAATGATGACAGTCTAGTGGTTGTTTGATCACAGATCTTGAGGTTGTTGCTCTAGCTTTAGGTGCACTGTTTCTGACTTATAAGCAGAGATGTTACTAAGTTTTCAAGTTGTCAGGCATAATATTCAATCACAGACTGGGGATTTAATTGGCAGTTAGGTCATTTGATTCTACTTTACTTTAGCTTCCTACATTTGTAAGAAAGTAGTTTAGGGTCATGCGTATAGTAACGAGAAGATTAACTGGATTTTACTCAAAATTAATTGGTTACCTGTCTATGACGTGATGTTATTTATTGACAATGCATAAATTCTGTTCACACATTCAATTTGCTTTCTCTTATATATTGTGAAAAAAGTTAATGTAATGTGCACTTACCATGTAGGGAAGCCTCGCTCAGACTCAGGTGCCCAGTCGGCGCGAACGCGGCCTCAACCTTCATCTGCTTCCTCCAGTGTGAATGCAAATAAACTGAACACAGCCGTTGGAAGTATGTTTAAAATATTTAATAATTTACCACAGTTGTAATGTTAGTGAAGACTAGTCCTCTGTGCAAGCACTTACATGTACATGTACTTTTACGATGTATTTATAAGTGGTATTTTGTGGTCGGGCTAGGGTTTGGATCCCCGTCCTCCTGCTTGGCAGACTGGCCCTCTTCCAACTGAGTTAACCAGGTGGTGGTTAGCTCAACTACGTGAAAGAGTCAAGGGTAATGTGCAGAGGTGACACAATTGATCCTTTTTGTTTCCTTGCTTTAATCTAGTTTTTTACAAACTCCAAGTAGTGGTACATGCACTACATTTGTAGCATCTACAGGATAACAGTTTCGTCGCTTTGCGATCAAGCATAATTAATATTATTGTTACATGTACCAATAATAGCGGAGCTCTCGCGCGCAAAGCGCGTGCAGCGGAGCACCATTGGTAAGAAAATGTGGTAATCTACCCATCCAAGAAAATTTGGTAATCACGTGACCTTACGCCTGACCGTCCATCCACACCACAGGCATACCAATGTAAAATAACTCAACCAACAGGTATGGCAACACAAATGCAACTCGATGTTATTTTGGCGGGAAATCGCATAGCCACCCACGTCTTGTAAAGCAGAGGGGGCAGCTGGATCAATAAAGACGAAACTGGAAAGCAGAAATTGTTTCTGTATCCTTATTTTCCAAAGTATTAAGCTTAGATTAATTGTCATGTCCACAAATTTGGAATATAGAGCAAGAGAAAGACAGAGAAAAAGCGGCAGGCCAGCGAAACTCAACGAGAAAAAGGGTGACAGAGATCTAGAGAGAGAGATAAAAAACAAAGGAGACACTTTTTTGTTGGAAGAACAACATGAAAATTTTGTAGCAGCGGTGACAAAATGAGAAATGCTAGCGGCCACCAATGCAAGGAGAAAATGAGCAGCAGTGAAAAAAAAAGTGAATGAGAAGACGTACGACATTTCCTCCATAAAAAGCGTTTCTGGAAGTTTCACCTTGTAGTCGTGCAAAACAACGGCAAAGAAATGTACAAGAAAAGTGTGCTCCACGTGCAAAGTTGCTTTTTTGCTAATTAGACCTGTTGCTGTCTTTTCACTGTTCTCTGGCGTTGCCTTCGCCGCTTCGCATTACAGGATTTTACATTTTGTTTGAACAAACTATAAATATTATCGAGAGCCCTGGCCAAAGCTATATACATGTATTATTACTTCTCTTAAGCATTTTAATCCTAAGCACTGCTAAGGCTCAACTGAAGAGAACTTTGTTTTAATAGTCATCTTCAAAGAAATAACTTTGTACCCCCAGTTGATCAATTGCCCCCCTTTGAATAAACACCCCAGTCGCAACCAGCAGGGAATAAGTTCTTCATGGGCTACTATGTGAAATTGTCATTTGATCTGGATGCCTACAGAAGTTTTTTGTTTTAAGGTGCAAAAACTCAACCAAAAAGGCCTCCTCTGCCCGCATCAGTATCACGGCCATCAGCAAACACGTCAACAACTTCAATGTCTGCATTGTCAACATCATCTTCCTCATCATCTTCCACCTCCCATGTGTCTGCAGCAGCTGTCAGAGAAAGGACTGCAAAATTACCAACCACACGAGCCTCTCTACAAAGTGTTTCATCTTCAATAAGTGAAGGTACTTTTAAAAGTAAAGTTGTAACACATAACTGTTCTGTCATTATGGACTTTTATCTGTTGGTACACTTTCAGCACACCTTTTACAGTTCTAGCTGAACTGTTTAGCATTTTATGCTGTCTGTTAAATTTTTTCCTGTTTTGTTTTTAAAAAAATAATTATCATGGTACAATTGTTTACAGTGTACATGTATGTTGCAGTTAATTTTTCATTTCAGGTAATTTTTGGTTTTCCGTTGTTTCAAATTCATCACCTTACATTACAGTTACCATACCCAAAAAGACTGGAAAATCAAAATTAACTGAGATAGAAATTTAACTACTACATGTGCATCAAAGCTGCTTTTCCACTTCCTACTGCATCCAGTTTGGTAAGGCCCTCCAAATTTCAGACAACCTAGAAATAGCTGCCTTTTACAAGGTTTTCACTAGGATTTCAAGTTGCTGGGTGAACACAACAAGTAGGCAGGGAATCAAACAGCTAGTGATTTCTTTTGCTTCTATTTTTCCCCTTCTTTCCAATGAAAGTAGGCAGGGACCACATTCATTGTAGCAAGGGGAAATTTCCGGCCCCTGGCTCTTCATTAGAGGGTAAGGCTAGAGTGAGGGTACTCTGTTATTGATAGGCAGGTATTAATATTGATTTAAATGTTCTCAAAACATAGCCAGTCTTAACGTCTTAATAATGCTGACAGTTTCGATGACTGTCAGCCATCTTTATCAAAACTCGGAAAACATTAAGTGTTAGAAGCCTTAAATAGGCTTCTAAAGGTGTTAATTATTGTGATAAACGTAAAAGACTGGCTATGTTTTGAGAACATTTAACTCGATATTAACTTCACTAGCCTGATGAATTTCTTCAAGAAGGCAGGTATTAATTTTATGCTTTTCTGAGTGATGACTGTCATAAATCTTTTGCAGTGATTAGCAATACACCGCAGGTATCAGTCACAGAATACCACAAACTTCAAGCTGAAATTCAATCGTTAAAGAGAGACCTGCAGGTAGAGTGTAATACCATTAATCCTCTATTGAGCCCCCAGGAGGCTTATTTATTTCGGGCCCATTAATTTGAGAAGTGGGGGGCGGGGGATGCTTATTTGCTTACATGTATCAGTTCTCCATAAAGAACTCAACATACATACCTAACCTTTATTTAAACTTGAATTTCAGAGTAGCTACACTGTATAGCTAATGTCTTTGAGAAACCTAATTAAGATATCTAAAAACTGAAATAAAAAAATACACACAAAATAAGACAAAAATTAGTGAAAACTAATCAAACGTATTGAGACTTTGAAGACATCGCTTAAAATCACTAAAAGTACAGTTCCTTTATTTGTTGGGAGGATCGTTCCATTGCTCGGCAGAAAAATGAAAAAAAGAGTGTAGTCCATGGGTTGTTGTTCTAGGCTTGCTTATACAGTCAACATGTATATGGGTACCATGCAAATTCTAGGTTGTATGGCGACAGTAAACGTCTTCCTCATATAAGTTGTACAAGTACAAGCAAGGTTGGAGGTCATGCAGCTGGGGATCAGAATCAAATCCCAACTTCCAGTTGGTGTATATACCATTCCGGATCAGTCCACATGACTTTATTTGGCCCCTAAAAGAGAGTCGGGGAGGGGAGGGGTCTTAATAGAGAGGGGGCTTATTAAATTTTTTCCCCTGAAAAGGGGAGGCTTATTAGAGAGAAGGGGCTTATTTGAGGGGGGGAGGGGGGGTGGGGTCGGAGGCTTCATAGAGTATTTACGGTAATTAAAATAAAAAAACTGACAAAGTATAAATTATATGAATTGGTGAAAACAATGGTGAGGATGTGATCATTTTTTATTTTTCATAGTTATTTATTCTAAGTCATCTGATCTATGCTTACAATAATTTATTATTTTTGATACTGATGTTAATTTTGTGGCAATTAATAAGATCAGGCTTGGCTGTAATTGATGTCCCCAGGTTGGGGTACTCGGGATTTCAAGTGACAGGGATGATCAAGGGAATTTTGGGGGGTTTGAAATTTTTAATTCTGGGATTTTTTAGGGTAGAAAAATTTGGCAAGTATTTTTTTGGGTGGCTTGATTTAAGTAGGGTTTTTCTGGGTATTCAAAACGATCTGAAGATTCTTGATAGGCCCTCATATCGATCCAGACCGTGTAATGTTTTTATTTTTCGTGTTATATAATTTATTGCTTTCGGAAACATTTTTAAGGCTTGGAAATTTGGCATGGGATTTTTTGGGGGTTAGTTTTTGGTCCAGGGATATTTTTGGGTTTTGATTTTTGCCCCCATTCAATCATCCTTGTCACTTGAAATCCAGAGTACCTTCTGGGCTAAAGTGCCACCCTGTAAGTGATGATTTTGGTTTTCTTTCTGGGTTTTAACTGAATTTTTGTGTATCACCCAGAGGTTTTTAAAACAACATTCTTCTCTCTGTGCTATTTTTCTCTTTACATGTACTTCCTACATGTAGAATGAAAGAGAAAAAACATTGTTTACATTCTTTGTTATCTTTTGTTCAGTAAACAAACTATATAATATACAGGGCTTCTGATATTTCGCGGAAAAAAAAGCAAAATTTCGCGGGATTTTCGGGGGCAAATTCGCGGAAAAATCGACTGATTTCGCGGGATTTTCGCGGGAAAAAATCAAAATTCGCTAAAAAATCGGCCGATTTCGCGGGTTTTTCGCGGAGAAAAGTCAAAATTCGCAGAAAAATCGACCGATTACGCGGGATTTTAGCGGAAAAAAAGTCAAATTTCGAAGGATATTCAGAGGCAAATTCTTAGAAAAATCGGCCGATTTCACCGGAAATTTCGGGGGGAAACTTCGCTAAGAAACAATCAGTAAAAAACAGCCGATTTCGCTGGATTTTTGGGGGGCACATTTCGCTAAAATCGATCAATTTTGCGTCGATATGATCAGCGTTGTTTAACGCTTTTTTTAACAGGGATAATAATTTGCTCTTTCAACAACAGTTCGCTCGAGAAATGAGCGGATGATCAATTTTGCGTCGATTTGACCAGCGTTGTTTAACGTTTTTTTAACAGGGATAATCATTTGCTCTTTCAACAACAGTTCGCTCGAGAAATGAGCGAATGCTAAAGCTATAAACATGATGGTTAGTGCCCAGTTTTTCGCAACGTTCATCTAAAAACGCCTGGTAGTTTTGGGACGTTGTTTACTCGTTGCAGTGACGAAGTTTCAAGATAAATTTGGACGTTTGTGGTGAATAAAACAGGTCTAATAGCCAAGATAAGTATTAAATATGTTTTGCCGACATGCATTTGGAAATATTTCTGGCGGATTTCGCGGTATTTCGCGTTTTTTGGGGAATTTCGCGTGATTTCGCGGAAATACCTGAATTTCGCGGGTCCGCGACCACGCGAAATATCAGAAGCCCTGAATATAAAATGAAGTGCTTTTTTTCTTGAAATCAGTGTCAGCTTTAAATTTTTTGTCTTGGTTACCTTATCACAGGCTGCAAGGAAAGATAAAACAGCGGTGCCTACAGTACAAGAGACTGTTAAAAAGATAATTCTTGGGCAGGTAAGTCACATGATGGGTGTGTAATTCAGTCGTGGTTTGAAACAGGTGGAGCAAGATACAGACTAGCCTAGATTAATAAATTTTTTAATCAGTTACATAAATTCAGGATATTTGTTGTTTACTGTATGTCATTGTAGTTGTTGGTGGTGGGGGGACTGACCTGTATGAAAAGTATGGGGTTGCCAGGATTAATCTGCATAATTATGCCGTAAATCCTCTATTAAGCCCCCTTCAAACACATTTTGAGAGGGTGGGTGCACGCACAACAGAGACAGGGAGATTATTTGAGATGGGGGGCTTACAGTATCTAACTAAGCAAAAGCCATGGTATCAGTTCTCCATGAAGAACAAGAATACAAAGTGAAAAAGCTCAAACACAAGAAGTTGGAGGTCATCCAGCTGAGGATAAAAAATTACTTGTGAACTTCCAGTTGGAGAAGAAACCATCCATTATTCGTCCACCTGAAGTTTTGCCATTGTGATTGCTTCATACAATCTATCATTTGTTAGTGAGAAGTAAAATGGCCTAAGAAGGAACAGGGCATGCGAGGGAGATGTAGGAGAGGGGAGTCTTCTTACACTCCATTCTTTCTCACGTATCATTTCCAAGTGCCTGCTAGACAGGGTAATCTGGGCATGGTTAAGACCTTTTTATCAGGTAGGGGAACATATATCACTAAGGATATGTATGAGTATCCCGGTCCCAGGTAAGGGAACACATATCCCTAAGGATATGTGTTTCCCGTGTAGGGGAATACATATCACTAGGGATATGTGTTTCCTGGGTAGGGGAACACCTATTACTAGGGATATGGGTTTCCTGTGTAGAGGGAGACATCACTTGATATGTGTTTCCCATGTAGGGGAACACATATCACAAGGGGTATGTGTTTCATTGGTAGGGGAACACACACAGCTGTATCAGTAGGGATATATGTTTCTTGGGTAGGGGAACACATACGTGTATCACTAGGGATATGTGTTCCCAGGTAGGAGAACACATACCACTAGGGATGTGTGGTTCCTGGGTAGGGTAACACATATCAATCACTAGGGAGATGTGTTTCATTGGTAGGGGAACACATATATTTAGGAATATGTGTTTCCCAGGGAGGGGAACACTAGTGATATGTGTTTCCTGTGTAGGGGAACACATATCACTAGGGATATGTTTTTCCTGGGTAGGGGAACACCTATTACTAGGGATATTTGTTTCCTAGGGAGTGGAGCACATGTTTCCCGGGTAGGGGAGCACATATCGCTTGCAAAAAGATGTTGGAATTGAAATATCTCTTTAACAGTCATCTCTCCCAAAACGATGACTCAGGGACCAGTTCTTAAAATGGGTATGGATTTGAGAGCCCTAGCCTGAGAATGGGTGTGAAAAAATGGTATGCTTTGGTCTGAAGTAGAGTCAGGATTTGGGGAACTGGGTGGCACACCCGTACCAAGAGTTCCAAAGGGTGCACCTGACAACCCCAGCCCTGTTCACACAGAGTAACTTAATATGTCTTCAGGAAAGGTCAGATAAAGAGGAAAATTTATTTAACATGTTGGCCATCATTTAATTGTTTTACATGTAGTGTGGTACGTATTAATTTTTAGTGCAGGTTTTATGATTTTACGTACATGTAATGTTACCGTTTTTTTCGTTTATTACAACTGTGGAACTAAAATTTGACTTTGTTTTATTTGATAGCCTTACACCCTTGAGGTGTATAAATCACTCCAAGACAAACTATCCCTCCTCGATTCAGCCATTAAAATGCATGATGGGAATGCCATCACTGCCGTAAGTATCATTGGGATCAATTTAGGTTTCTGGGAAACTGCCCACCTACCCCTCCCCTGAGCCAACATTTTTCCTTAAGTGAGAAGTAAGTGTTAATGTCAGCTTAGGGGAGGAGTAGGTGGGCAGTTTCCTAGAAACCGAAATTGATTTCCCCCAACAGCACGTGCTCTTGGTGACTTCAATGTACACTTAATGTCAGATCCCGAGGGAAACAGTTAGTTTTGTTTTCCCAAGAGTCCTGATGTTTCCCGAGACGAAGTCGAGGGAAACATCAGGACTCGAGGGAAAACAAAACTAACTGGTTTCCCGAGGGACCTGACATTAAGTGTTTTGTTATATTTCTAGACTTTCACTTCAACAGCAACAAAAGAATAACCGGAGCGAACCAAAACAGTCGACTCGGTACTTATAACAACACAAATTTAATTCTCAACACCACTGAATGAATGATTTACAAACAAAAGTACTTTCCTCATATTATCTGCATCTTTTTCCTCCTCTAGCTGCTGTTTTTCTTCTGGGAACTTCTGGGATAACTTTAAAAATCGTTGCTTTTAAGCTTGAGGCTTCGTTTTTGTGTTGTTGTGTTCATTCACGAAAAAGAAAACTGGCTGGACCTGGCGGTGTTTTTCCCGCCTTCTGTCACACCACTTTCCACCATGCTTTGATCACGTGCTGCAATGTATCCCGAGCGGGATACATTGTTTAATGTATCACGATCGGGATACATTTGATTTTAGTCAAGGCCACTTGACCAAGAATCAACCAATGGCAGTGAAAGTCTAGGAATATAACAAGGTCACATGACAGCTAACCATAATACTATTTCCTGTCTAAAGTCTTTGAGCTTGTGGCATTGCGAAAGAAAATCTTTAACTTCAGAGGGTAACATTACAATTGTTACCCACTAATCTTGGCCACACTGTTTTCGTGAGCGTCGTTACTGTTGCGTGACCCTCGAAATACAAGGATGTAGAGCGGAGAGAGCAACCGGTTGCACTGAAAAAAATCGGCTCAAGGACCACACCGAAAAGAGGACACACACAACTTAAGTAAGGTTAGCGGTTGTTCGTTCATAAACATAAGTTACGGAAACAAATTTTTTCCCTAACAAAGCAACAGTGTCGGCACTCATATTTCAAACTTGGGCTACCTGTATATAATGGAAACCGGTCGATACGAACTCAAGCAGTAAAGTTGCAGAAAAATTTCGATCTTTTCAAGTAAAGTTTGCTATTGAACAAGAAAAGTCATTTTGGGTGAATATTCTTCGGGGATTAAGGTGGTATGAATACCGCAAAACCGCACAAAATTACGTATAACCGCATTGAATTTACCTGGAAATTTCTAAATACCGCAAACCGCTTAGTTTGGTAAAACCGCCATACGCCAACTGAAAATAAAAATTTCCGCAAAATCGCACCAAAAATCGAGGAAAACCGCATCACCGCAAACCCTTTCGCCCCCTCTTTAAGCCAAGCACGTGAACTTATTTATACCTCGAAGGAATTAACTTATATCGAAACGTGTTGTATTGAAACGACCGGTAACCCTGTATATATCTTTTGGTCAAACGAAGTACGTGTGTAAAGTGTGACAAAATGAAATGTTTCTCCTATTTTTTGTAGGCTGTATTGTTCCTGCGGAAAACTGTGAGACCAGGTAGGTTAGCTCATCAAACGAGGAGGAAGATCAAAACCCTCGGACCAAAACAAAGAAAATACCGGCCGTTGTACTTATAATCGAAGACGCTGGTTTTTAGTTCAAATGTGTCAAGATCTGACTGCCACATTATTATATTGTTAATTTATCCCTTCTATGCTCAGCGAGGCACGCGGAGTTCCCTCGATTTATAACACGCTTTCCGAAAGTTTTTCTTACCTCTTTGAAGAAAGGAACCAGACTTTTCAAATTGTACAATAATTTGTTGTGGTTTAGGTAAAACCGCAAAGGTATATTACTGTCTTCTAGAAATTCAGTGGATTTTTTGCGAGCTCATTTCTAAGATTAAAATCTTCCTACCAAGAAACTCAGGTGAATGCATGCATAAAATCGTACAGAAATATTCTTCGGACTAAACAACCTGGGTTTGGAGGGATTCCCTTATATAAGCCATATAGGTATGTGCCACCCCAAAGAATATGTTTTTCTGCGCCGTTTTGGCCTGAAAACTGGTATAAACTAAGCCCATTTTGGTCTGGAATCGGGTATAGTTTTCAGGGAACTACAGTGATGTATAAACATATTTTTCGATTAGTTCCAAATGAATAGGAAATAAACCCATAATATGCGAATTCGAAATGGCTTTTAAGAAATCTTTTCGTTGGCGCTCTAATTGGAGTAATGATATTATAATTTCTGTGTATGTAAACATGTATGTTGCGTTCTGTGACCTCCTACAGAGCTGAAAACTGGTGTGGAAATGACATTTTTGGGTCTGAAATGGGGTCAGGTTTTTTTGAGAACCGGGCGTCACAACCCACCAAGAATTCCTAGGAGTACCCCCGGGGCCCACAAACAAGCTTTCGGGGGCGTAGGCTCGCTGGCAGGCCAGAGTTTGGTGAGCAGCTCAAAACTCAAATGCAAACTTTCCTTTACTTGATAATTAGATAACAGTTATAAAATCCTTGATTTATTTCTCACATTTTACAGGGATTCTTCGTGATGAGTTAAGAACGCGTCCCAAGGCTGTTGACCACTTAAGCAAATACCTCAAGGAACATTACGATTACACTGAACTAACAGAGCTGTATAGGTAGGCCTTGTTTACCGCTGTATGTGTGTATTCCAGTCCGGTAAAACGTTTTTAAAGGTCCCCCTATGTTGTCAGCCAAACGTTTTGAATAGTTCGTATACATATACTAGTATTCCCACTACACTCATAATTCAGTGATTATTGGCCCGTGACACGAGAAATAAGTAACTCCTTTAAGTTCCGTCATGTTCAGCTTGCGTGCTAGTGGCATGATGCATTGCGGCACTTGCTTAGACCTAGAATTCCTTAGTTTTTGCCCGCCTCTTCTGTGGATGTGGCCTAGAAGTTTCGCATCTTCCTCCTCCCCTGGTGGCAGTTGACGTCGCATACCCTCATTATTCGGCACGCCTAATGACTATTGTTCTGGCAGTCGCGGTTTCCCCACATGACTTAGTTCCCCACGACGGGACAATGGGTATTCAGTGCGAATATTATACTATTTAATGTACGAGTGTCGCCCATTTGAGCGTAAAAATGGTGCGATGTCGAGTCGAATTGCATCATGGGACTATTTTGGGAACGGAATTGCATCATGGGACTATTTCGGGAACGTTTTCGCTATTTCTGTTACCTATTACAAGGTTGTGGCGGGAAGAATCTGGCGGTGCCTACCATTCGATAGAAAAATCTGGTTGACGTCACGTCCAAGCATAATGGTTAGCTATTTAAAGCACCAATCTACCGCGGAATTGTCACTTCCGTTACGGTTTGATTTCAAAAAATGCGTGAATATCCGCAGCGCGAGTCTGGAACCGAGAAACTGGTAAATGGTAAGAAATATTCCTTTTAGTTCGTTTCAGCCAGAATGAAGAGATTACTTCAAAACACATAAGTGTATGTTGTTTATCTTTCACCTGGGCAAACCAGTCGGTCCACGGTTTGGGCAAATGGTACACAAAATTCAGGACTGGTAAATTTCGTCGCGGAACCGCGTTTACCATTTGTACAAATCAGTTTCCTTTTCCGAAAAACGACCGCGAAGACCTAAAACTGGTATCAAATATGGCTTTGAGGAAAAGGAACACGAATTTCCTTTAGGACTATTCCGTGCGGAAAAACAAGACTACCTTTTCAAATGTTCCGGTTGTCCCGAAAAATTTCCGCTGGAACGACCCAAATGGTCGTGTTCTATTTACTTTCCAACCGGATTTTGCGGAAACGTTTTGCTAATGGTAAACAACCACAGTCTCCCACTCAGCCGTTTATGACAAAAATGGCCACTTGAAGGCCTGCAAAGCACAGCCCTCAATTTTCGGTTTGAATTTCAGAAAATTGACCTTACCGTTAGCCCCTCCCCCGCCTGGAATTTTCAAAATTTCTAGCTAAATGTTACCCCCCCTGGCTCAAACCTCGTCCCTTAGAACAGTCTCATGGTGCACCGGTTTCGACACAACACACACGCAGCTCTCAAGGGCAGCCTCAAATTGGCCAATTGGGTTCTTCAATCCCGTTTTCCCAAGCGAAATTTTCCCTCGATCCCGTAATTCCCACGGTTTCCTCGGTTAATCCCCCATCCCGAATATACACGTGTAAATTGGGTCGATTCCCCAATTATCTTCGGAAAACTTATGGAAGATAGTGGAGGTAAGAAAGGGGTCCACACTTGTGTTCACCGTTAAAACGTTTTCACTTGCAATCTAGTTTACTAGTCTCCCAAGTAGCCGTTCTTCCTTTCGTCACGCAGTGTTCCTCAGGACCCGTGTGTGATGAGACCCAGAGCGGCTGCGTGACAGACTATCTGTTATTTATTGGGTAATAATTTACCTAATAATTGAAGCAAAATTTGACGAAACGCGATCTTTAAATTTTGCGTGACTACAGTCATTGTCTTACAGTCAGAGAATAAATAGACTCCACCGCTAGTACTTGTATTAGCAGATTTTATCATTCGTTCTCCCCCCCCCCCCCCCCACCACTACTGAGAAACCATGTGACATTGCTATTATCTCAATCTTCTTCAGGTTTGTCCATCCGTAACCCTTGTTGTCTTCCCTCCGATTCACGTATTGAGCTGTTATTTTTATGTTTCACCACTCAATTCAGTGGCAGTTCCCACTGTTTGAATTGTGATGATAGGGAGGTTAAGCAGCGACGTTTTTGAGCGACGCACGTCAATCGGAAGTGGACTTTTTTTGTACACTTGAGCTGTGATTTTGAACAAACGTTTGGGCTATTCTTCTCTATAAGGCCCCGTACAAAAGGACGCAACATTGTTGGCCAACAACACCCAACGTTGTTGGATGTTAAATGTTGCGTCCGTTTGCACACCCTGTTACATGTTGTTGGATGTTGTTGCGTGTTGTTGCGCAAAGTTTGAAACCGGTCAAACTTTTCAGCCAGCAACTCCCAACATTTTTTTTCCGTGATCGCCGAAGCGTAGCGCAACAATGTTTGATCCGTTTGCACAGCTCTTCCAACATTGTTGGGGCCACTCACGCTTATTACGCATGGTTTGCAAAGACTTATGGGTTGTATCCTTCCCACGATGCACTGCAGGTCCCAACATTGTTGGGAGTTGTTGCATCCGTTTGCACACCACGGCCAACATTGTTGGCGCAACAATGTTGGGAGTTTTTGCGCCCGTTTGCACGCAGCCTAAGAGTAAGGCATATTAAAAGAGAAAAAAGCTCCCTTCCGGTTGACGTGTTTCGCTCAAAAAACGTTGCTGCTTGAACTCCCTTATTTCGCAACACAACTCCTTTAAACTCGTAAAAAGATAGTGGGTATCATCAATAAGGTCTATTATGAAACGTATCTGTATTCTTTTTACTTTTTTTTCAGGTCTGTGGGTGAATACGAAAAGGCAGCGGTAAGCTTACCATTTGATCTTAGAGGAGGTTGGACACGGTCCGAAATGCATCTTGGTAGGAGTAATCAACCAATCACGTTCCGATAATTCGCCCCATGATACCTTGTGCGCGGTGTCCAACCTCCTCTGATTTGAGCTGTTAATTGAGGGCTCGAAATTGCGACTGATACGGTCGCCAATGCGACTAACGTTTTCTCCTTGGCGACTAAAAATTCTGGTTTAGTCGCCACTTTGGCGACCAGATTTCTCTATGATTTAGACTTAAATTAAAAGAGGAAAGTTAAAACAAACATTTCATCTTATCTTGCTTTGCTTTCGTCATTAAAAATGTGCCAAATCGCATAAACAAAGCCAGTTTACCTCCAAATTTATACCGACTTCTGTCCGCGATATTTTCAAACAATCAGATCTGATGGATCGCGCCATACTACAGGGCTTCTGATAGGTCGCGGAAGTAAAATTTCGCGGGATTTTCAGAGACAGATTCGCCGAAGCTTTCGAGGCTAAGTTCGCCGAAAAACAATCAGTAAAAAACGGCCGATTTCTTGGGAATTTTCTGGGCAAATTTCGCTAGAAATCGATCGATTTTTCGCTGATTTGACGAGCGTGTTTAATGTTTTTAACAGAGTTCTAACAACAAAGCGCTCGACAAATGAGCCAATGGCAAAACTTTCAACATCATGACTATTGCCCAGTTTTTCGCAACATATTGCACCCCTGGTAGTTTTGGGACGTTGTTTGCTCGTTGTGGTGATGAAGTTTCAAGATAAATTTGTAAGTTTACGGCAATGAAACAGCCCCAATAGCCGAGATAAGTTTCAAATATGTTGTATCGACATGTATTTGATAAGATTTCTTGCTAATTTCGTGGGTTTACTTGAATTTCGCGGCTCCGGGACCCGGCGACCGCGCTAGATATCAGAAGCCCTGATACCATGAGCTGCGTCATTTACATTACACAACCTGGCGAATAAAAATTTGCATCTGGTGACCTAAGGAGTTTCTTAATTTCGAGCCCTGTTAAATAAATTGACTAAATTGCACTCGGCCGGTATTTTTATTTTTAAATTACCTAACACATAAGCATCAATCATCAAAGAGTACTGTACATGGTAATACAGGCTTGATTTCAGTGAGCACACGTTTTAGTTATTACTCCCAATCAAAAGAACATTTTTTACTAAAATCAATTATTATATATTAAACTACCAGAGGAAAACCCTGTGAATTTCGCGCGAAAATATGGTATCTTCACGTGTGAACTGAAATAACATGTTATCTTCACACAAGAGAGAATTCGCATCTCCGCGCGTCCATGTAATAGAGTGGTTTTCGTTTGAGTGTCGTAAAACCAAAACCAAAGTAATTACTCTGGCCAATCTTATAGGACACAGACAATACATTGAACCAATCAAAACTCGAAGTAATTACATGTGGCTGACGCAAAGCGCGGGAAAATGCATGCGAGCGCGTCACAATTGGCTTTGGTTTTACTTCTGATTGGATGAAAAGGTGGCGCGAATCTTTTAAGCCAATCGCATCGTGTAGAAAGTGCAAAACCAATTACTTTTCGACACTCAAATGAAAACTGCTCTAATATACTCTACTTCTTAAGCTCATTCTTACTTGATTTTAAATTATCCGATCGTACTCTTCTGTGTGAAATGTGCGAAAGTGAGTTTTAAAGTTAAGATCTGGCATTCTTTTTCAGATGCTTCAATTCAATCAAGCCGTTAAAACAAAAGATCCTGGCGTAAGGTTAACCAAGCTTAAATATATTCTCAGGTATTTTTTTTTTCTTCTTCTTCTTTTTTTTTGCTGTTGTGTCTGTCATATTTATTTCTACCCGTTAATAACGCCTTTTTCAGTTAGTAAAAAGTAAAATATTATTAAATATTTTGTTAATAGCGGAGGTAGCTCTGTCTACGAGCATTCCACTCAAAAAACTTGAAACTGAGCTACAAATGGCCTGCCCATGCTGTTCAGCGAAATCGTACTTGAGCTGGGACATGCATGCTTGTACAAAGTTAATACGAAAGATAATAGTTTAACAGATGAATAAAATCTAACTTACGCGCGAGTGAATTGACGTACCAACACAGTACCTTTGTTGCAGTGAGTATCTGACAATAACCAGTCTACCAGCGATTTCCCCGGCTACCATGCCTAATAGTTGTTCAAGACTCGTATTGCGCCCTTGATCGAGTCCGAATATATTTACATGGTTACTTAGCCAAAAATGTGTCCTTTCAAGACAGAATAATAATTTGCAGCCCCGCAAAGTAAAACAGAGTAGGCCCCAAAAGCCCAATTTACAGGAGGCAGCCCAGTTCGCTACTTACAAGCGTGGCCGAGGAGGGGTTGGACTGAGAAACAAATTCAGTTTTACAATAACTGGGCGACTTCTCGCGCGCTGATTGGACGAGAGCTATGGTCGATAAGAGTTTATACAATGATGTGAAAGCTACGCGCACTGTGATTGGTTGTTTCCCATGATCTATTGAAGTACAGATACATGGATGATGTTACGGGAAACTTTTTTTTAGTTTTGTTCAACATGGCACGCGGTTTGGAAAAAATTGTGAGATAATTTCGGATTAAGCAAGCGAAATCCTCGTAAAAAATTTAGCAGGATCTATTTGCAAACAAATATATTCCATGTTACCGTGGGTCTGTTTAGTAATAGATCATAGAAGACGTCAAAATGTGGTAAAAACGGCAGTGACCCGCTGGAATGCGGCTCTTGTGCCACTTACTGAACAGACGCACGGCAACATGGAATCTATGTGTCAAACAGTCCATGGAAAAGGCATAATGGTGGTGCAAAACTTCTTCTGAAGTAGATGTCAAAAACTGTCAATGAAATTTCCAAAAAAAAATCAATTTTGGTGTATTCCTTTATCGACCATAGAAATGACGTTAAAATGTTAAAAACTTCGCAGTGAAATCAGCGGTTCGCGGTTCCACGTGAGTGTGAACATTTTGACGACACGTCTGTAGTCGATAGGATTAAAGAGTATTGAAATTGGTTAGCCTTGTTGAGAGGTCAGTGTGGGAATCAAACTCACGTAGTCTCCCAAGTAGCCGTTATTTGTCCGTTACGCAACGCTCCTCCCAAAATAGGAGCGTTACGTGGTTAAACAACGCCGGAACGGCTGCGATAACAGATATAAGGCTGCGTTCGCAGGCTATGGAGCCCAAAACACACGTTCCTTTTGTGCGGAGGACCGTTGTGTGGCGATGCGTTGAATAGCTGTTAAGGAGACTGCGTCGTAGTCTCCAAACCAGTTGGAGTGTAGTCACTTCATTTGCGCGGCTTTAATTTATCTCTTTTCAAATGGTCTAATTTTATTGTTTTCATTCCAGACATCATTTTGAAGGCTATCCGCAGCTTAGTGAACAAACAAATTATCTCAATGAATACATAGAGTTACTCGAGCAGCAATTACTCATCGAGGTAATTTATTGACTAAATCGTGCTACGGAGTCTATTCGCAAAATACCGTAAAACCCGAAAATAAACCCCTCCATGTATAAGCCTCCCAAACCGGTAACGCAAAAAACCCTCCGTTAAATCGCCCCTCCAAATATAAGCCCCCCCGGGAGATTGTACTTGGAAAATTGCCCTCAAGTACAAAGTAAAACAAAGCAAAAACGGTAAATTTACCTCCAACTATAAGGCTAACCCAATCGGTTTTGAAACGCAAATTTCCCTCCTTAGATAAGCCCCTCTAAAAATAAGCCCCTCAAGAAGGACCTTTGAGAAATATAAGCCCCGGGGCTTATTTTCGGAATTTTACGGTACATTTCTTTTTATTATAACGGTTATCGAACAGACAAACTTTTCTTGCAAGAAATACTGTCCATTTCGCACGTAGTCGCATATTGACCCTCAGTTAAAGAATAATAAATATGATAGGTAAAGTAACCATAAAAAATATCATCTTCATAGATTTGATGCAGAAAATATTATGGACTAATCAACTGGCGCCTGCTCGTTCACGTGCTAGTCACCTCAACTGATTTATGTTAGCTTTGTTTCGATTGGCTGAGAGGCGTGCACGAGTTTTTTTTTTTTTTTCAACCAAGCACAAAGCTTGTGGTAACGCACGATTAGAACATGCTCGAACACTTTCCACCGTTTCATTTCTTTCAGCTTAAGCCGCGTGCAAACGGACGCAACTACTCTCAAAATTTTGGGGCCAACAATGTTTGGTGTTGTCGCGTCCGTTTTACACCTTTGCCAACACGGACGCAACAACTCCCAACATTGTTAGCCCAACAATTTTGGGAGTTGTTGCGTCCGTTTGCACGTAGCTAAAAGTTTGCCCGGTTTCAGACTTTGCGCAACAATTCCCAACAACACGCAACAACGTACAACGGGGTGTGCAAACGGACGCATCATATAACATCCAACAATGTTGCGGCCATTTGCACGGGGCTTTAGACAGGGTAGACCGTTGTAAAACTAATACGTCGCCTGAGTATTGTCGTTTTTCTTCCAATCTTTTATAAGGACGCAGATTCAAGAGCTGAAATTGCGCGGAAAAATCAAGTGATGGTGGCGCATCCAAGACAGGCCTCATTGCCGTTATGTTCTTTAATCGTTACACTGTATTACTGTTGCCGTTATCACTTTGGAGAACCCGAGGTAAAAGGGATTTTTGTATCAACTGTTTTGGGTATAACTTACTATGGCATGAGGCATAAATATATTAAAGAATCAATAATAAGTTAAACAAAATTAGATAACTAAAAGTCAGCTCATTGGTAAATAAATTAAGAAATTAAAATACATGTATAAATACACAAATAATAGAAAATAAAAAGGAAAACTTTATACACCCGATGTTGGGGATAAGCACAGATTTCTTCGACTCAAACGGTGAAAACTAAAACAAAAATACAAAACATGTAGATAGAGAGCAAAATAGAACTGAAAAACGAACCAAATACTTACAAGTTCTGTGCTCTCTCTACCATACAAACAACGCAACAACTATCACAGATCAACACACTAGTCACATGGAAAAAGAAGTCACGTGACCAGTGCTCAGGTCCCTATCAAAAAAAACCTAACAGTTTTCGGATAATTTTCATGTCCGATTTTTAAATTAGATTTGTCCCGAACATCCCGGCCGCCTTGGGGCGATCGCGTAGAACGTCCCAACAGTTAAACTCAGCATCTACACCGCATCTACTTCTTTCACATCGTTCTCAAGCAAGCACAACTTCTGTATAGGACGAACATAGACAGCATCCTTGGTCTTGACTTTCACAGTCCGTTCTAGACCATCTGCACCCGGGTACGTCTCCAACACTCTGCCGAGATTCCAATGCCCTCTAGGGGTGTTGTCGTTAACAAGAAGAACCAAGGCGTCGGGTTTGATATTAGGCAGCACTCTTCGCCATTTACCTCGTTGTTGGAGGGTTGGGATGTACTCCTTCAACCACCTTTCCCAAAACAAATTAGCCAAAAATTGAACCTGCCTCCACTTCTTTCTGTAAATGTCAGTCTTCTCAAAGACTCCAGGAGGCAAACAGATGATCTTCCTCTGCATCAATAGGTGGGCCGGTGTTAGCGGTTCGAGATCGTTCGGATCGTCCGAGTTCGCTGTGAGGGCTCTTCCGTTAAGGATACGCTCAACCTCAGTAACGAGTGTTCGTAGAACCACATCTGTCACAGTTTGCGCCCCCAAAATGGACTTTAAGACTGTCTTTGCACTTCGAACCATACGTTCCCACACGCCAGACATACTTGATGCAGTCGGGGGTTGAAATATCCATTTACAGCCTCGTTGTATCAGCTCTCTCTCTATCTGCCCTTGGTTCCATTCCTGGAGACTCTTCTTCAATTCTCGTTCGGACCCAACGAAGTTAGAACCGTTGTCACATCGTAGCTCTTTCACGTCTCCCCTTCGATTTATAAAACGCCTTAAACACATGATGAACTCATCAGTATCCATAGAGTTAACCACTTCAAGATGCACGGTACGGGTGGTCAAACAGGTAAACAAGCAACACCACCGTTTCGCGGTCCCTCGGCCATGTTTCACATAAATCGGGCCAAAGAGGTCCATACCAGTGAACGAAAACGGTGGCTCATAGGCTGTAAGTCGACATTTGGGTAAGGGTGCCATCTGCTGGGTCATAGGTTTGGCGTTAAGTTTCTTGCAGGTAAGGCATCGATTAAGGACCGATCTAACCAATACACGCACTTGAGGGATCCAGAAATCTTCCCGCAACCTTGCAATAACATGTTCCCGTCCCAAGTGACCAATAAGGTGGTGAACGTGACGTACAACCAACTTGGCGACCGGATGGTCTCTGGGAAAAATCATTTGTTGGCCGAGTGTACAGGAGGTCGGCTTGAGCTGACCACGGCCATTAACTCTCAGGATTCCGCCTTCGTCAAGTTTGGGATTCAGTGACGCAACCTTGCTTGAGGGCTTGACCGCACCGTTGGACTTCAAATCTTTAATCTCCTGTGCATACGCCAATCCTTGGACAATCCTCACAATTGCTGCAGTTGCCGCGTCAAAATCGTCAACACTGAGACGTCCAGTTTTGGCGTTCTGTTTGTCCTTAACAAATTGGACAAAACGCAGGAGCCAGGCCATTCTGCGCCTGAGGCGGGACCAATCTGAACAGGTAGTTAATAACACTCGGAGGGGCGGTTCTTCACAACTTTCGACGGCCGTAGGCCTTGTATCTTCCTTCTTCGTCACGGACGGATTAGGGGAAAGTTGGACGGAGTGCACGAGAGCTTCCTTCTTTAACTCCAGACCTTCATCGGGTACGAATTGGTACTTGTCTGTGGGCCAACAAGTTTCCGGCTCCCACAAGAAGTCAGGTCCACGAAGCCACCTATGGTCAGCAGTTAGCGAAGACGGGCTCATTCCTCGCGACACATAGTCTGCCGGGTTTAAGGATCCTGGCACATGATGCCAATCCTCTACAAGTGTGTGCTCCTTTATTTCTTCCACTCTGTTAGCTACAAAGGTCTGAAGTCTTCGTTTCTCGTTTCTCAGATAGTGCAGCACTATTTCACTATCAGTCCAAAGATACGTCCTGGAAATGTTCAGTTCAAGTTCCTCTCGCAACATCTTAAACATCCGGGTTGCGAGTACAGCTGCTTGCAATTCCAGTCTCGGAATACTAACAAATTTCACAGGTGCATTTCTGGCCTTACCAATAATGAAGGCGCAATGAAGTCGTCCATCGGGGTACTCGCTTCGCAGATATGATGATGCGCCATAACCAATCTCTGACGCATCTGAAAACACATGAAGCTGTAACTTGCATTGACGCGGGTCACCGTCCGACAGGAAATAGGACCGAGGGATGGACAACTCGGACAACAAGGGTAACTCAGTGTTCCATGCTCTCCACTTAGACAGAAATTCTTCGCTCAGGGGCTCATCCCATCCTATGTTAGCCTTCCATAGGTCTTGAATCAGGCGTCGTGCAGACAAAGCCACTGGTGCTGCGAAACCCAGAGGATCAAACAATGAACAAACAGTGGAGAGTATACCGCGCTTTGTTTCAGGGCGAACTAGGCTTCTTATTTCGAACCCCAACGTATCATCTCCAACAGACCAACGTACTCCGAGTGCACGCTCTATAGGTAGCTCGTCCAGGTCAAGGTTTAGATCTGGCTTAGACCGCTTATCATTTGGGACAGCACTTAGTAGTCTCTTGGAGTTCGACGTAAACTTGGTCAAGTTAAATCCGCCTCGAGCGAGCAGTTCTACCATGTCATGGGCTAGGCGAATTGCGCACTGTTCATCATTCTCAGAGGGAAGAGCATCGTCAACATAGAAATTTCTTTTCACAGCTGTAATAACACTAGAGCTGTACTCTTCGGCATTGTCGTCGGCCACACGACGCAAAGTTGAGTTTGCAATACAGGGGGAGGAAGCCGCTCCGAAAATATGCACTTGCATGACGTACGTATCAGGGGGATTATCATATCCATTTGTCCACCACAGGAACGTCAAGGAATCCTGGTCTTCCTCACGCACACGTATCTGATGAAACATCTTTTCGATGTCGGCAGCGAACGCTATTTTTCCCTGGCGGAAACGTAGGAGAACACCAACCAAGTTGTTGGCTACATCTGGTCCTGTCAGCAAGTTCTTATTAAGCGAAGTTCCCTCGCATTCAGCAGCTGCATCGAACACAATGCGCACCTTGCCTGGTTTGGTAGGACTGGTTACAGGGTGATGCGGAAGATACCAATGTGGTTTAGACTCTGTTTAACTCTTCTTCTGACAACTTGCGAGCGAACCCACTGCTGATATAACTATCCATAACTTCGCGGTACTTAACGGCCATTTCTTCGTTGCCAGGTTTCGTAAGACGGCGTCTCAGGCACTCTAGACGGTGCTTGGCCATGGCTACATTATTCGGAAACTGGCGTTCTTTCTCCTTCCACAGCATACCGACTTCATACCGACCGTCCACGCAGCGGGTGGTGTTCTCAATTATCTTCAAGGCTATTTTGTCTTCCACCGAGAGGGGTTTCTCATTTGATTTCAGTGTCCCGTAATCCTCCAGATTCCAAAATTTTTCAATGAGAGAACGCGGTTCAGGGTCAATCGAGACAAAGTTTGCTGAAACCCCTTGACGGCAATTGGCACCATAAGGACCACAAACGCACCAGCCCAAGGGATAACGACAGCCATAGAGCCCTTTCTTCTTATCTTCAGGGACTCTAACTTCCTTCTGTAAATGTGCATAGGGAATATTGTTTCCAACAAGTATAGAGACTCTCTTGATGTCAACCTCCGGGAACTCCACATCACGTAAGTGCGGGTACTCAATAGTGTCAATCTGCTCCGGAAGAGTACAGCGCGACTGGTTGAGGTTAGGCAGGACATAGGCCTCCGAAACGTCAATACTCTCCCCTGAAGTATCCACCGAAGTCAAGGTAAAGGACACACGTTTCGACTCTACCACATTGTCACTACTTGAAATCGTGTTAATTCCGATTTGCACGGGTGTTCCTTGAATACCAAGGTGATCAACTAAATCTTGTTCAATGAGGGTGTCAGTGCAGCCACTGTCCAAGAAGGCGTAAGCGGATACAGTTTTACCATTCTCAGCAGATATAACAACAGGTATAACGTTCAACAGCACTTTCGCTTGCACAGTCGCAACGGCAGCGGACGATATTGGCACCTTTCCCACAGACTTGTCAGACTTGTCTCCGCTCGCGGCTGGAGTGACATTTCCCCTTTCGCTGTTTGGGGATTTAGGCGTCGCCAATGGCTTGTCAGACTTATCACTAGACTCTCTATTATTCCGTGGGATGAAGCGACGACCACCATAATTACTTTCAGAGTGCAGAAGAGGAATGTGTCGACCGGAACATACTGAACATGCTGGTGGGTCCGGACAGGAGCCAGAACCGTGTCCGGGCCTTTCAAGACCACAATTAAAACAAAATCCACAGGATGCCGCATACTGTCTTCGCACTGCCACGTGTTTGCACTGTTTGATAATAGGGCATTCTTGGAGTTTGTGACGCTTACTTGATTTGCAAATTCCGCAGTGTTCAGTGTTCTCAGAAGCAGGAGTTTTATGATCAACGCCGGTAGTACTGATTGTGGTGTTCTTTACTGGAAGCTTTGGAGGAAGTTTGGTATTCTTGTTTTCCCGCTTAAATGTCTGCAACCCGAACACCGGGTCATTTCTGATAGACGCTTGTTTGTGCACAAAATCAGCGACGTCCTTTAATCGAGCGGATCTTCCGGACTTCACGAGCTCGTAGTTCACGGTTTGCCACTTCAGGATTAAGTCGTTAGGTAAACGGTTCACGATGCGCCTGAGGTTCGTCGCTACGCTCGCCTCGCGTTCAACGTCTCCCTTGAGGATCCTGGTGGTTGCATTTAAGTTCTCAGAGAAATTGAGAAGACCAGTATTGTCGCCGTACGCCAACTTGGGGCCAGATGCGAGCTCTTCCACACATGCTTGCGTCACTCTCACCGCTTGGCCAAAACGTTCCTCCAACGTTTTCATAATCTCGTTAAACGTACAACCTCTATTACGCTTCACAACCTCTAACGCTTCTCCCGCCACGAATTTAGGCAGATACTCCACTTGCTGGGCATCAGTGAGCAGGTCGCTTTCGAGGTGCGTACGAACTTGTTCACGAAAAAAGGGGAACTCGGCTGGATTACCACTGAACTGTGTCGGCTTTATTCCGCTAAGATATTGTGCTTTCCACATTGCGGCAACATGATCACGGGGAGCCTGGTCCATGCTGGAGACGGTCTGTGACCTCCCGAAGTTAACACGTTCAGGGGACTGGGTCGAGTTAATCCCCGCAGAGGGAGTGGTGGTGTTTAATCCCTTCACAGACGATTCATTGTGGCTCAACATAGTGTCTGACGGTCTTGAAACTGCCGGATACTTTGGCTCCGTTGATTGAGGTGTTCCACTGGATATCACATACACGGCACTCGATTGACTGTTAAACCCATCTCTAGAAATATACTCAGACGTGACTAGGGTGGAGTGTGATTGCTTGTTAACAATAAACGTAGAAGTGTTCAAGGCACTAGGCACAACAGGGGGGAGTTTGCTTTCAGTCAAGTTATCCATTTCAATTTTCCATTCAAGCTCAGCCAAAGTTGCTTCCTCTTCAAGGCGCCTAAGTTCCATCCTTTGCTTATATTCATGAGCCACTCTTGCTGCCTCTGCATCTTCCTTTGCCCTAGCTCTTGCTAAGTCTAGTTTCATTTTAGACACCAGTGCCCTCTTTAGTGATTTCTTCTGTGAGGAAACTGATGATGCCTCAGAATGTTTGGTAACATGAGTAGCAACGCTGTGCACTGACTTATTGTCATCTTGTTTCGGATCCCAGACTGGTAGTCCGCGGTCCATTCCAAGTTCGTCATGCCGGGGGTCTGGTCTTCTAAACAAACCCTCACACTCATTGATAATATCGTCCACTTCACGTTTCAGAGTAGAATAACGTTCTTGTACATGTTCTAAGCGTTTTCTCTCGTTAATTCCTGCAAGGTACCTCCCATGAAGTCCCTCGAGCCTGTCCCATTTTTCCAAGAGCAAGTCAACAGATTTCTTAGCTTCCTCTGGACTCAGTGTTACATGAATTTCAGACTGAATTTCTTTTAATAAACTGTCTATTTCCTTGCTAATGTTCGACCACTGCATTGCCGTACTCCTCTGGTCCCGCGAGTCCCTTTTCCGATCCGATTCCAAAAATTCAACGCGAGTAGTCGGCGGGGGCCTGGGACGAAAATGATAGCCATCGCCTTCCCGCGAAGCGCTCAATGGCTGTGAAAACACATTCGTAGAAACACAAGAAGGTAAAGAAATATCGCTCCGAGTTGAAACCACAGGTAACTGAATCGAAAAATCGGGCAATCCACGATCCATTCCAGACCCAGCGTAATCCAAACTTATACCACGACCACTGTCGAAGCCAACGTTCAATCTATTCGAAGCATCCATCGATCACACTTGAAAACATGCAATTCCAATAGAACTTTTTTCACTGATGTTGGGGATAAGCACAGATTTCTTCGACTCAAACGGTGAAAACTAAAACAAAAATACAAAACATGTAGATAGAGAGCAAAATAGAACTGAAAAACGAACCAAATACTTACAAGCTCTGTGCTCTCTCTACCATACAAACAACGCAACAACTATCACAGATCAACACACTAGTCACATGGAAAAAGAAGTCACGTGACCAGTGCTCAGGTCCCTATCAAAAAAAACCTAACAGTTTTCGGATAATTTTCATGTCCGATTTTTAAATTAGATTTGTCCCGAACACCCGAGTGGGCAGGTGAGGATGAGACCAAAAAGGGCCATACTAGCCACCGCCCGTCTCTCTTCCTTGCTGACATTGGCCAAGCCGGTTTCTAGCTTTGCGCGCGCTGTCGTCACTGAATTCGCGTTTTCGTTTGCTAAAACTCCCTATTTACTCGAAAGAGCGTCATATACCCTCCAAATGCTTAATGAAATTATTCATTTGGTGCTTTTGAGATTTTATTGGTTTTTATTGACGCTGCTTTAATTCTGAGAAGGGGGCGTAGGCCTTATGGTGTCATATTCTTTTTTAGCAAAACATAATTCTTGTCACAAGTTAAGTACATGGACAACGCAGTAAGCTTGATGTGGTTCTTTCTTACTTTGGTTCATTTCCGATGGGTGAGTTGTTAGCCTGATAGTTTCCTCTCTCCTTTTACTGCAGAACACCTTTACTAGTCCACTGGCTATTCGTAGCAAGTTTAAGGTGAGTAAAGCCCTTTTCTTTGGGGGAAAGGAACGCTTTATAGTTGAGCAAGAAAGGCAGCTAATAGCGTAAAATCCCTGTTAAAAGCTCCTTGGTTAGAGGCTCCACTACCCGTTAACAAAAATAAAAATAAATAATGGTTGTTTTTATTATATAAACACTAATGAAATACCAGTGAGCTTTCACGCGAAAACTTGATATCTTCACATGTGAAAATAACATGTTATCGTCATTCGTGAAATATCACCGTTGCTATGGATACATAATAAATCGCGCCTTTCACAGCAAAAAACTGTTTAAGTGAAATGATTTGGTACTTCATCGGTGTTTAAAAAATAAATAGAACATTACTTGGCCGCTTGGAGATACCAGATTTCTCTTCTCGTGTTGAAAATATATTTCACTCGTGAAATATTTGCTCACGTTTGAAGGTAACATGTTATTTTCACATGTGAAGATATCAAGTTTTCGCGCGAAAGCTCACCTGGTATTTCATTGGTGGTTATATGATAAATAGAGGATATTACATGGCCGCGCGGACATTTCGTATGTCCGCGCAGCCATGTAATGTCCTCTATGTATGCCTGAAAAATCAGCCGGATTTTGTACTGTTGATTGTAAATTGTAAGGTCAAAGGCAATGCAGTCCCCTTGTAGTAGAGCAGATATGTGCTTGAATTGTTCACTTTCTGTTAAAAGCATGAAATTTGGCATGATGATAGTTTTCAAGGCCCTAAAAAAGGATAGGATATGGTGCCATCGCCGAAAAGTGCGAAAAATAAGAGTTTTTAAAACGGCGGCCATTTTGAACCGGAAGTGAAATTAACATTTCCTTTAAAACGTCTGAATTTAAGCAACTTGGATAAGAAAATGTCAGCAAATGTCTAAGGCAGCTGTTTTTTCATAAAAAGAGAGATTATTTCAACGCAGTGTCTAAAAAAAATAGAATAGAGAAGATATAAGTGATCGCCAGCCAGACCGGAAGTAAAACTACCAGATTAAAGAATGAGATTAAACTTCTGTTGTGCCTGCAGTGCTGGTTTTCTTTACTTGAATATTTTCTTTAAATCTAATGTATACACTCAATTTGCTATTTTCATCGTGTATAATCCATTATTAAACTTGAGCCTACTTTGGCTATGATACAGAACTTGAAGAATAAAAGGTGATATCTCGGTGACCTAATGACTTGATACTTCATGCAGACGAGTGCTTGTAATCGAAAAAAAGAGTTTAAGACTGCCTTTCACGATTGTCACTCTTCTGGGTACAGCCCTTCTTACGAGCGTAACTGACTAGTTCCACGCTCAACTTTGTAATTTCTGACAGTGATGTGCAGGAGAGTCGCCACTCTCCTCTTAGAGATATCCAGCCCCAACTCCTTGCGGACTAGGAACCGAGATGCATGGTACCAGAGCCTGCTGACTCCATATGTGGCCAGCATGGTTTGCCGTGCCCTTGAAATGTTTAAGCAATATGGGCCAGGTCAAAGAAACTACTTTGGCTTCGTCAGTTGACCTTAAGGAACTACTTTTTTATCGTATAGAAGAACGTGTAAGCGAAAACCACTCCGATTATTTCTGGACTGAGGTGACCAGAAGTATTCACCGTGTCACATCCTATGAATTCATGGAATGGAGGAAGTGCAAGTGCAGCCTTTTTAGTAAATACGTGAGCAATCTCGTGGGCTGCAAGGTAGCGTAGATGTACCTCAGCACCAAGATCTATGATAAGGAAGCTAACTTGGCTTCATGGTATAGAAGCTTCATGGGTAGTTAGAACGGAGAGTAGACTTAACGAAAATGTCCTTGGAGAGACTTAACTTATATTTTTATATATTATACCTTAACAGAAGGGAATCTGCTTTGTGATATAGCATGACGATAAATGTTTTCTAGCAAATTGACTTCAAACGATGCAGGGGAAAGACTGGACATCCGTCCCCAGACGACATGCATTGCTCAATGTGCAAGGAAGCTAAAAAGCACCTGCTTATTTCGATCTCTACATAAGAACTAACTTTTTCCAGTTTCTTAGTATAGCTCCCGATACACGTTTACCCCAGATCTTAGTCTTCAAGCTGTTCTCGGTGCGACATATTTGTCACATACTATAAATATCCAACAACGCGGACAACGCTTTTTCCTTATTTTCTTGCATGTGGACTTTAACATGTTAATCAGTGCTACTCAGTCCATGATAACGAAATGACATTCTAGGGGTGATTACAGTGAAGATAAGAGACTACCCCTCATTTCTGTCGAGAGAGGCGCAGATTCACTTGATAGTGAAACACAGATGAATTAAACCGCCGCCCGGTTAGCTCCAGGCCCTGGTCGTTCAAACTTGGATAGCGCTATTCACAGGATAAATCACTATCCAGCGGATAAGTATTAGGGAAACCAATTGCGTTATCCACTGGACAGACTTTTATCCGGTGGATAGCGCTACCCAACGTTTAAACAACTGTGGCCAGGTGGATAAGCACCGGTTCACTGAGCCAGAAGCCGGGGTTTCAAACCCTGGTCGGACTAACTCTGGATCAGGATCTTTAAGTAACTGACGAGAGAGTGCTGCCTTTTTACGGTCATCTGCAAAGGGTTAGACTTTCTAGTCTTCTTGGGATAAAAAAAAACCGTAAGCCCCGTCTCACAGTTCTTGTTCACATCTTGAAGTGCAGTGGAAATTTAAAGAACCCAGACACTGTTTGTAAAGAGTAGGCTGAGTAAGGGACCCGTTACCTTCCAAAACGGATTTCCCGGCAACTTTTTGAAAATGGTAAACTTTGAAATGAGCAGACGTTATCGTGAAAGCAATTTCAATCCAAGATTTACATGCACAGAGTGTAATTTATACTCCTCAATAACACAAAATGGTGGAGATATTATACCTCAAATTACTTTGAAAGCCGCAAAGCATTTTGCATTCTAGTTAATAGTGGATCAACTCTTTTAACCTTTAAGCCCCAATATCCACATACAAATTCTTCAGACTGGTCTCTATATATTTCTTTAAAAGGATAAGTAGAGAGAATTTAATAAAAGATCAAAGCATTTTCTCTTAGGTGATTTTTATTAATTTCTAAAAACCTAATCTCTTGACATTGTATGGATATGGTCAGGAGAAAATTGATGTTGGTCACTGTTAGCCCGACTTAAAGGGTTAAAACAAGTAAAAAGAAATAATCTGTTTGTTGCTACAGTCAGGGACAAAAGTAGTTGACACTAGCCTGAAATTCATCCGATTGCTTCGAGTTGTTTTCTCCTCTCAACTGAGGGAGTAATAACGACTCGAAGTAATCGGATGAAATTCAGGCTATTGACACACTTGTTTAAAACGGGTGCTTTTAACAAACATTTAATTCATTTTTTATTTCATTCCTTTTAAACGCCGTAAATCCCTCACCCCCCGAATCAATGTTGTCTGAAGTGAAAAAAACGACTTGAGGGTCCAAAATTCAACATTGATTTTGTGGGGAAGGGGTTGGGGTAGAGAGGGGAAGGGGATAAGTATATCCACTATGCAAAAAGGGGCCATTTTACAGAAGTGTGTCAACACTTTTGTCCCTCGTTGTAGTTTAATTTGTTCGTACGTTTGGCCTTTCCTATGCTTAAAGATGTGAATCATTGTTTCACATTTTTTTTGAAATTCACTACTTAAATGAATTGCTTTGAATGAGTTGCATTTTCCATTTTAGCCCGCTTTTACTTCCGCTTTTATCATTTAAACCGCTAATTTGTAACACGGTTGACATTTTTATTCAACATAAATATCCGGCAAAACATAGAACAAACAATTTTGTCGTCATTTTGACCTTAACTGTCTTAACGTGCTAAATTCCGTGTACTTTCGGTCAGGTGATATTTACTTCCGGTCAAAATGGCGGCCATTTTAGTAATAACTCCAAAAACCGGTTTAACAGGAAAAATTTGCGATGGCACCGTATCACATATTAATACCCAAGATTAGCTAATATAATAAACAAGTTTATCGTCATGTTGGCTTAAAAAATGCTTAATTTTGTGTACTTTAGGTTAGATGATATTTACTTCCGGTCAAAATGGCGTCCAGTTTAATTTTCACTCCGAAAACCAGTTTAACAGGAAAAATTTGCGATGGCACCATTTCAAATATTAATAGTCATAATTAGCTCTGTCATTCCTGAAAATTTGGTGCTTTTAACAAA